>NC_142034.1:47882392-48218464 GCF_982192425.1 Myodes glareolus | reverse complement strand
CTACCCTGCTTCCTGATCTGTTGTGTACCTTCTGTGACTACCAATTGCATTGTGGGGGAGGAGGGAGGGACAGAGAGAGGGAGGAGAGAGAGACGGGTTTCTCTGTTTTACCCAACCCTGGCTGTCCTAGAACTCACTCTGTAGGTCAGTCTGGCCTCAAACTCAGATATCCACCTGCTTCTGCCTCCTCAGCACTGGGATTCAAGGCATGGGCCACCACTGCCCAGATATTTGTTGTAATTTTGTGTCTCAATTGTCAGTGGGTTAGCATTTTAAAATAATGCTCACTGTGTAGAAGGAACTTAACTTGTACAGGAACCTTCCTAGAGATGTAGCCCATCAGCTCCTTTAGCTGTTGCGTATCGTGTCTGTCTCAGCTGTCTTGTCAGTTTTGCTCCAGGAAGCTCCTATCTCTCAGAGATGGCTGCATTTTTAGCCCTTTCCCAAACTGAAGTTACTTTTCTCTTGCACACTTCATGCCAGCATGGTCCTTCTTGCCATAAATCTGGTTTGGAGTATTTTTTTTAATTTTTTAAAAGTCTTTTTGGCTTGGTTATGTGTTTGCTTGTTTTTGTTTTCATTTTTGTTTTTGGCAAGGTCTCCTGCCAAGGATGATCTTGAACTCTTGGTCTCCGGTCTGCCACCACACCCACTTTGGAGTGCCTACACTTTCCTCAGGTTCCCAGTGCACTCTCTAAGAACCAGTGTGGCCCAAGCTGAGCTAAAGTTAGAGGGCTCCTGTGGAACTCTCCTTCCAGGTCAGCACATTTGACTCCAGGCCAGGCTGATCTGTCTGAATCTCAGCATTCCAATTGCACCCCCTCGCTCCCACCAGAGGCTTCTGCAGCTTTTTACTCAAACAAACAAAAATAAATCTCACTACCGGCCTCTGAACTCCACAGCAGCATGCTTCCCCCTTCTCCCTGAGCGTCCCATGGCTGTGAGTGGGGACTTGGCACTCTCCCCATCGACATCACTTTTTCACTCCCTGTGCATCCTGTGTCCTTCTCTCACCGTGCGACCCAGAGATCAGAATGGGACGTGACGGCCGGCACAGGCGCCGTGCACAGCTGCCAGGAATCTGACGGGTAAAATCTGGAAAAGTTGGGAGGGCAAATGCTAAACACATACAGCGCCACTCAGAAAGGGCCGGAAACACAGACACCCATCGCAGAGAGCCTGACTCCTAAGCCTTCTGAGTCTGCCATTCTTTTTATTGGTGCAGAACTAATCTTGTGACCCAGGTATGACTCCCCTCACCCACCAAGCCCACTGGTACCCTAGGAGAAGAGGCAACAACCTTGTCTAATCTCCTGAGACTGCATGAGGGCATGTGGGGAACAGGAAGCAGTTGTGTGGTGACTCACTGGGCAGAGCCAGGTTAGGGGAAGTTGTCTGCAGGCGTCCTGGGACCGGATGAGGGCAGCCCAGCTTTGACCACCACACGCAGCTTGGCCCTGACCCATTCCCAGGAAATCATCTGCTACCTCTCTGAGAGACTATGGCAGTTCATCTTTCTAACCATGGACCAGAACTCCAGATACCCAAGGAAGTTAATGCTTCCCTGAGCCTTATTCTAGATTTTACATATGTCCTGTAATCAAACACCAGGTAGATTCACTTTGCCCCTCCACTCAGCCTGCCTTGGCTGCCTGGCTTTTGGCCTTTCTGCTTACCACCAGCATACAGGTGGGATGGTCAAGGTCTTAGGAATCCATTGGTCATTCAGGGTGAAAAAGGGTAGTCAGCGACTTCCTTAATGGAAATCTAACCAAGGCTGCATGTCATTTCTCAAATAGGAAAACAGAGATGTGGTGGTGCTTCCTTAAAACTAAGACCTCCATCACTATAGGTGCTAGTGTGCTACCATTCATGAGCCATGTGGCAGAGCCTGTTATGTCCTCCCTCCCAGAAAGACAGAGCTCCAGGAAAAGCATTCTGGTAGAGTGACAAGGAGAACCGAAGCCTGGGAAAAGGCTGCTCCTCGGTATGAGAAAGAACAATAGAGTATTTGCTGAACCTAAGCAGAACCATTTTCTGTTCTTCTAAATGCCCAAGCCGAGATTAGTAAACTGTGTTACTGTCCTGATGGCAACTCTCTGGGAAGGTACAGTGACCCAAAACTCCTGGCAAGGTGGCTGACACTTTCCCCTTGTGAGGTGAGATCAATTGGAGGGTTTCAGCAGACTGGGTCTCAGCCGCATTTCTCATGCTGCCATAGTCCCATGGCCTGTGTCTTCGCCAACTGTGGTGGCAGTGGCAGCAACAACTTACTCATAGGGAAAGGTCCCTGGTAGGTCACCGAAAAGCCACCCCCATCATTTGAAGGCATGCCCTTTCAGTTTTACTGTCACTGTTAGTGAAGCCTAGGCAGCCTTTTTTGCTGACTGTTAGTGGCCAGACCCAGTACTGTGGGCCCCATCTCAGTTGGCACGCACATATACTTCCTCTGCTCTGTTTCTGGGTCTGTGTCCTTGCAGTTGCTATATTTCAGAAGACCATAAGAGGGAGTGAGGGAACTGGGACTTGCCCACTTGTTTTTCTGGATTCCCACTGGTACTGGCAAGCTCCTTACACAGAATCTGCCAGAGCAGATAGATCAGCCGATCAGTTTGCTTCCTGGCCGTGGTCCCCAGAGGAAACAGCATAATAATGAATATATTCTGTAGTGATAGATATACCCTAAACTTATCCCAGCAGGCCATTGCCACTCATATAAGACTGTCAGACTAGAGGACACTGGGCTTTGCAGATGTTCACAGAGATTGAAAGGCTGTAGTATAGACAGCCCCTGGCTTGTGGGCTTCTAAGGGTGAGGGTGGTTGGTACACAGACCTACTAGTGATGGCGAGGATTGTTGAGTAGTATGGGGTAGGGCAGTTCAGGTGGTTCTGTTGTTGTTTGTTTTTATGGCATTTCAGTTTGCACTAGGATATAACAAAAAGTCCCGGTTTAAGTCAATTTAAAGGAAAAGTGAAGTCAATAATGGTGTTACTAGAACAGGAATCTGACAAAGGGGTAAAAGTTGAGCAAAAAAATGCTGGGGGGGGCTGAAGAGATGGCTCAGTGGTTAAGAGCACTGACTGCTCTTCCAGAGGACCTGGGTTCAATTCCCAGCACCCACATGGCAGCTCACAACTGTCTGAAGATCTAGTTGCAGGGGTCTGACACCTTCACACCAATGCACATAAAATAAAGTTAAATAAACCATAAAAAATATTTTTAAAAAATGCTGGGGGTAGTGTGCCTTTAATCCTAGCAGGAGGCAAGGCAGAGGCAGGCAAGTCTCTGTGTGTTCCAGGCCTATATATCAAGTTCTAGGACAGCCAGATCTACATAGAGAGAGACCCTATCTCAGAAAAGAAAAGAAAAGAAAAGAAAAGAAAAGAAAAGAAAAGAAAGAAGGTAGAGAGCAAAAAAGACCCACATTTAGGAAATATAGTGCAAGGCAAGGCAAGGTGGTAGCAGTTGTGATCTGATTGTTGCTCTTTGGGTCATAATTTCATCCTTTTTTTTTGGGTTTTTTTTTTTTTTTTTTTTTTGGTTTTTCAAGACAGGGTTTCTCTGTAGCTTTGGAGCCTGTCCTGGAACTAGCTTTTGTAGACCAGGCTGGCCTCGAACTCACAGAGATCCACCTGACTCTGCCTCCCAAGTGCTGGTATTAAAGGCATGCGCCACCACTGCCCGGCCTAATAGCTACTTTTTAAAAAATGTTTATACTTTGTGTGCACTGATACATTATGTGTTTGAGTGTAATTTGTCGGAATTGGATCTCATCAACCTATGTATCTTTTTCAATGACAGGGTCTTACTCTGTAGCTCTGGCTGGTCTGGAACTCTCAAACGTTTGTCTGCTTCTGCTGAGTGTTGGGATTAAAGGTGTGTGCCACCACACTGGGCAATGTGTATCTACTTTTTGTTTGTTTGTTTTTTTTTTCCCAAGACAGGGTTTCTCTGTATAGCCCTGGCTGCCCTGGAACTTACTTTGTAGATAAGGCTGGCCTCAAACTCACAGTGATCCACCTATCTCTGCCTCCTGAGTGCTGGAATTAAAGATGTACACTACCACATTATCCCTTATCTCATTTTAAAATGGGGTGGAGGGGGAGAAAGAAAGATGTATTCTGATATGGATATTCCTTCCTAAGTGTTAGATTGAGAAATACCCTTGTGCATGCTGCCTGTACAAAAAATATGTGGAGCCCCTTTCCTAGCTGAGTCATTTACTCCCTTCTTATGTTCTTGATTTCTAGTCTTAAGATCCTTTCAGAAATTATTTTTTTATATCATCAGGCTTCTTTTTTGGTGATAGCCAAGGTTTAGTGGTACCTCATCCCTGGGCCATTTGGTCTGTGTTGATTTGACTGCATTACTTTTCTCAGCTCATGAGTCTGTCCCTCAGGCCTGAAGGGGTGGCTGTGCCTCTGGAGGGGGAAGAGATGTGTGGGGGCAGGATGCTTACACACTGTTGAGTCAGGGCCCTGGCTCACCCGCCTGCTCACTCTCTTGATCCCTCACATTCTGTGTCCCTGTAGGCTGTTTTGGAAGATCAGAGTCAGATGAGGCAGATGGAGCTGGAGATCAGACCCTTGTTCCTCGTACCAGATACCAACGGCTTCATTGACCACCTGGCCAGTCTGGCTCGACTACTGGAGAGCAGGAAGTACATCCTGGTGGTGCCCCTCATTGGTGAGCTGGGCGGGAGGACAGAGAGACTCTGAACGTGCATAGAAGCCCCCTCTACACATGCCTGGAGCCAGGCAGGCTGACCTGGCTGTGCATGTGTAAGACAGGATTTGCAGGGAATGCATGGGGCAAGAAAAATTGTTTAATAATCAGAGTAGTTCAAATTATTATGGCTGATCCATGGCTTAAACTGCTTGAGCAAATGGACTCCCGTGTCCCAGCAACCAGCGGCTACATGAGCCCAGCCCTTGTTTTTTCCTTATAAAGCTTGCAGTAAAACAGCAAAGCTGGTTCCCGTTATTGGTAAACACTCAGCCCTGGCAGATAACGGCAGTGCTGCTGGGTGGTCTGGCAGGGAGGCTGGGAGGATTTTGAAGTGGTTAGATGCCTTTGGTCTGATTGTCTTGTAGCTTTTCATGATCATTCTGTTGGTTTGAGGTAACATTCTTCTGGCCAATGTCACCCTAAGGCCAGCCTGACAGGATCCCTCCAGAGCACGACCTTTGGCTCACGCCTTTCAATTCCTACCACTTGGACCATTGGTACTGGTGGAGGCTAAGCATCTCAGTGTCCAGCATGACCTAGCCGGAGTGCTCATTGGAGACTGTTGGGTGCCTTTAGTTCTTGGAGCTTCATGGTGTGTCAGCCTTGGATTATGCTTTGGTCGCTGGATACCTGTCAAATATAGCTGATGTCGCTACTATAGCTGATGGCTATACTGGGGGACAAGGGTTGTGTAAGATGATTGCAAAGCCCAGGATTTTTAATGCCTCTCTTTCAGCAGCCATCTGAAGCAAGTTCGAGAGTCCTATTCTCTGGGAAAGGCACCAGACTGGCTGTCTGCCTGATAGGCCACCTCTGACATCTATGCCAAGATGTTCCATTGGGCCTTCCCTCCCAGTCCCAAGTGTCTTAGTGCCAGATGGGGGTGGAAACAAAGGGCAGGAAACATCCGCCCCTGCAGAGCCTGTAGAACCCTGGGGGGTTGTGGGAAACACGTTAGCACCACCTGAGAATGTTGGCACTGAAGCAGTTCTCCCTCCCTGTCTTCCTTCCCCTCCCCATGTGGCCTGGACAGAACCTCTTAAACCCAGGCCCTTAGTCCTAGGAGAAGGTTTGCTGCACTTCAAAAGAAGAGCAGCTACTGTCTTAAGGCAGAGCAGCAGCACTACACATTGCCTGAGCTTTCTGTTTGCCTCTCTGGGTACTGGGTAGACGGACTTACAGGCTTTATCACAGTACTTTCCTCCCAGGAGGGTTTTAGTTAGGGAAAAGAAAGTAGATTGGTCACTTTTGCTAGATGATCAGTAACTGGTATAACCAAGAAAGTTCACTGTCATCTCAAGGTTGCCTCCCCAAACTGAGAAGGTACCACCTATAACTTCCTAGGCTAGCAGTCACCAACACTGCCTGTATCCCCACTATGTGCTTAGTCTCTTTGTTCCTGAAAGTCAGAGCTGTGACCCTTTGCCCCAAAGAACTTAACTTTGTTAGAGAAATCCAGATTTGGTAGGAAAGGGGCAAACATAAGAAAACCTAGAGGATACATTCAGAGCAAAGTCAATGACCCTAAGGGTACTAGCAACTGACAGCTGTATTGAAGCCACCCAGGCCAGGCGCTTTCACCCTGTGTCATCTGGGCAGATCCCTGTATTCAGAGCTATAAGGGGAGCTCCTGTTCACTCATGCTCTACTTGGTGGACTCCTGCCTTATGACCAGAGCAACAAAGGGTTAAGCTTACAGCCTTCCCTGCTTGTGTCTTGTGCTCTTTAACCTGCTCTGTGCTCTTTAGGTCTGACCCCAGCATTGAGAAGTCCCGCCTGGTGCAGAAGCACAAACAAGCGTCCCCTTTGAAGCCTGTTTAGTTTGGAAGCAGGAAAGCAGATTTTGGGATAGAATACCAGTTTTTCCTGTTTGATGTTCTGTTTGCTGTACCATACCACCCATCCACCACTGCCACACATTGTGTGGACCTTGCAGCTTCATGATGCTAAAAGTGTGTGTGTATGTGTGTGTTCCCATATGGGCTCTTTCCAGAAAATGTTTCTGAATACCCAGACAATGAGTGCCAGGCTCACCATGGAACAGCATGCTCATGCTGACTCCCCAAGCTATGAATCATTATACTAAGGAGAGGCCTCAGACCCCAAACTCTCCCCAAGCCCCCAAGGAGCGCATATTTCCCACTTGACCTCAGGCTTTTGGCTGGAATTTTGGAAAGAATCTTCACCAGAAAATGAAGCCATGTCCCAGACACATAGACAAGCAGACAGGCACACGCATATGCACGCGCGTGCGTGCACACACACACACACACACACACACGTAGTATCAAGGAGGTAATGTGCCAAGGTTATGGTTTTGTGAAATACCAGGGCCCTTGCAAGTAAGTCTGGCTGACCTTCTTCCTTGGTGGTATCCCTGTACTCTGCTCCTACTGACGATAGGACCCCGCCCCCTTTTAGATGGTTGTGGTTCAGACCCAAGTAGCTGAGGACGGGCACCTCACTTACCATTTTGCTAATATGTTCGTAAGGTACCCTTTTAATTTAATCCTATAACTTAGGAATGCCAGCTCCAGAAAAATCTTCTAAGTTCCTTCTGGGAGGAAGATGGGGCTCAGAGGAAGAAGCAGATAGGAGCTGAGGCTCAATAAAAGTCTCGGGCCCTTTCTTATCCCCACAAGGGCCTATCCTACCATAGTTTCATTGGAAAACTCCTGTGGAGAGGGAGGCCTTTATTGTCTGTAAAGGTGCCTGGCTGAGAAAGTGGGCAGAGACCACAGGCGAAGGCAGGCATAATTGCTGATTGTAAACTCTGTTTTATCAGTGATCAATGAGCTCGATGGCCTTGCCAAAGGGCAGGAGACAGACCACCGGGCTGGGGGCTATGCCCGTGTGGTACAAGAAAAGGCCCGGAAATCCATCGAGTTCCTCGAACGGAGATTTGAGAGTCGGGACTCTTGCCTGCGGGCCTTGACTAGCCGTGGCAATGAACTTGAATCCATCGCCTTTCGCAGTGAGGACATCACTGGACAGCTGGTGAGAGCCCCCCAGGGAAAGTCCATGGTCCACTTTAAAAAGTGTTCCTGGCCCGGCACTTGGGAGGCAGAGACAGGCGAATCTCTGTGACTTCAAGGTCAGCCTGGTCTGTAAGAGCGAGTTCCAGGACAGACTCCAAAGCTACAGAAAAACCCTGTCTCGGGTGTGGGGAAAAAATGTGTTCCTGAAAGGAGGGAGTAAAAGAAGGCTTTTTGAGCCTAGGACAGTTAAACTCAGTCAAGCAGAGCCAGAGCATTCTTGAATGAGCCTCCAGGACAACCCTGGAAGTACCTCTGCCTCTGCATGGCGCCCCCTTCTGCCCAATGGTGATTTTCACACTGTTTTCTTCCAGGGTAACAACGATGACTTGATCCTCTCCTGCTGCCTGCACTACTGCAAAGACAAGGCTAAGGATTACATGCCCACTAGCAAAGGTACAGTCTGGCCTCTCCTTGGACCATCCATCCCTCTGTCCTACTTTATCCTACCCATCCATAGTTCGTAAGAAGAGTCCCTCTACTGACTTTGGCCTGCAAAGTCCATACAGGGCCTATACAAGCCTGAGGCCATCTTGTCCATCCTCACAGAGATTAGACCTCCTATCATAGCTTCCTTGTCCCCAAACAATGTCAGGCGATCTGGGGCCAACTAGGGATGATCCTCGCTAGTCCTGCTCTAGGCAGTGAACATTCCCACTCAGTCTGCATCCATTTCCTTTCTTGGGTCCTCAGTGAGTTCCTTCTGACAGCAAGAATGTCTTATGATTCAGTATAGCTTGTTCTGGCCATGTTCTCCTGCACCCAGCCCTCTGCCGCCCTGAGAAGTAGAGCCTCTGGTGGGCATACTTTTTCTTGGCCATGCTCACCTCCCTAGCCATTTCAGAGTATCCCTTGAATGTTAACCTGTATCAGGCCTGCAATGGAGGTCCTCCCCAGCCATGAATAGGCCTTTCTTCCGGACCTCTATTGCAGTGAGCTGTAGTATTTTGTAGGCTAACTGGAGCTGGAAGTAGGGATTCATGATTTTCTTTCTGACTCTCTTGCTCCTCTAGCTCTAATAGAGGTCCATGCCCTCAGTTCTGACTTGCTGGCTAACCCAGGAATTGTACTCTGACTGCTCCTTCCTGCACATTAGCACAGCCCTCCCTCATGCCAGTGTTTCTGCACCAGGAGCTAGTCAGTAATCCACCACTGCTGTTCCACAGAGGGGCTACCACATGTACTCTCCCTGAGGGCCAGACCTGGAATGTACAACTGACAAATTAGAATCCTGACTGAGCCAGAAGAGTTTGTGACTTGCCCCAGGGCAGTTTCTTAGAGGGGCGCAGGATTGCAAAGATCCTGTGGAAAAGTATGGCTCCAGTAATCCTCAGCTACCAAACTGTTTTGTTCTTAGTCCAGATGCGTTTGGACTCAGGCTCTACTAGTCCTGCCACCACCCCTCAATCACCCCCAAACTGCCTACAGAAACCCACTGCCATCCTGGAGACCGCCCCTATCAAAGTTACATCAGCAACGGCTGGTGTAATCAAACCCCATTTGTCAGTGTGAATTCTTAGCAGATTAACTTGTCAGATTCACAGAGAAACCGTCACCAAATGTTTATGTGTAAACGATGTTGAATTTTAAAATCATGTGGATTATGGCGGATGGGGCCTGACAAGATGACAGTCTCTGGTTTCTAACAAAGTGAAGTTACCAGTGTCAAAACAGAGGATGTTTATTGTTAAAAATGTCTCAAAGTATCCACAGAAACCCCTGCAGACCCCTGCCAGCAATGCTGGGCCTTTGCTGGCTGACCTAAGGCCTAGGACTCTTCTGGTCTGAGGCCCAGGGCAGGAATAGTACAGTTGCAGACAGACCCAGACAACAGCTGGGAACCCCATGTAGCACACCACACCACTATCCTACCACATACACACATTCCAGGCCCAGGCAACAGAAGGGTCTTAGAACTCCCTTACTCACGACCACCTTCTTCACCTTCTGTACACAGCTCTCTCTCCCCTCTCTCTTTCCTCACCACCATCAGCCCCATGAGCCTCTCCCTCTTCATCCCCAAATTCCTCCCTAGGCTGAAAGCCAATTCTCAGCCTCCCTGCCTGGAGCTGGCAAGCCCAGAACTACTCAGGTCAGACATGATGTTTGCAATCCCCCAACCCGCCAGCCCTAGCAGTCCCCAAACACCACAGGACATTTCCTGTGCCTTTGCTCTCTGCCAGACCTCTACTAGGAAATGCCAGGCCAGGACTTAGGGGTAAACCTGCCACCCAAGCAGCCATGCACAGGGCTTAGAGTATCACTTAAGTGATTGCTGTTTAAGTGTAAGGTCTCTCCTGTGCGTTAGTCAGAAGCAGGGAAAGACTGCTGTAAAAACTTATCTAAAAGACAAAGGCTATCTGCACTGGTACAGATTGATTTCTAAGTTATGTAAAATGCGTCAAGAAAGTGTGGCTAAAAAGATCTTAGTGTTACAGGTGGAGGGTTCTATACATACACTAATGTGTGTATTTACAGAAGTACATAAGGATACTAGAAGGCACAGAGCTACCTGGGGTACAAGGCATCTGGGAGGACAATCCTGCCTCTGCTTTTCTTTTGAACCTTCTGTACTATTAGATGTACATAGATAACGGATTTAATAGATCCTTTAGCCATAGCCACAAAACCCTTTTAGCACAACCTCTCCTGAGAGATCCCTGGAGCTAACCCCTTTCCCCACATCTGTAAGCTGTTCCCTTTTAACTATTCATCTTTGGATTTTTAACCTTTGGGTACATAAAATGGAGAATGTGTTGTAAGGAGTGGGTAATGGGAATCTGGGGCCAACAGTATAGTTAGGAATCGATGGCAAGGGGCTGTTTCCTAGTAGTTCAGAATCCTGGAGGGCAGGTCTGTGGATGCCAATAATATGAGTACTCTTGGTCACCAGGCACAAGAGTCTTGTGTGGGAGGTGAGAGTTCACAGCAGCGGCACAACTCTTGCCTAGCTTGACCCTCTAAGCAGCAGAGGAGCGATACTCTGAGTCTGGAAAAAGGAAAGGGCTTGCCCCTGCAGGACCACATTCCCCTCAGGACAAGAAATGGCATTTGACACTTTATCCTCAGTAGAGCCCATCTGCTTTCTGTGCCAACAGAGGAACCGATCCGCCTGCTACGGGAGGTGGTGCTGCTAACCGATGACCGGAACCTGCGGGTGAAGGCACTGACAAGGAATGTGCCAGTGAGGGACATCCCAGCCTTCCTTACGTGGGCCCAGGTGGGCTGAGGGGGCCACACTGGGGCCCACCCCCATGGAACCATTCCTGAGAGGCCACCAGGCGTCCAGTGTAGCACGGAAGATGTCCACGTGCCTGAGCCACCAGTCCACCCAGACAATAAACCATCCTCTTCCAACCTCACGCCGTGGCCGTGCTGTGGGGGAGCCGCTCCTCAAGAGCCCCTCCCAAGGGTCAGGCGGAAGCTGCTGGGACCCTCCTGGGCTGCCAAGTTTAGCAGGGAAGTGACTGGCTACAGTGACAACAGGTGGACAAGCCAGATAGGCCACCAAGTTCTCAGCCTTTCTCCCTCCTGTCTGGTTTCAGGGCTGGAAGGAGGCCTACTCAACCCAGGGACCCAGCCACTCTGTAGTGGCAAGGGGGCAGAGGTTCCAGAGTTTCAAGTGAAATGATAGAGCCCTCAGTTTGCAGAACCTCTGTCCTGAATGTCTGAGAGGCTTTGGCTGTTAGGAAGAGTGTACCCAGGGGGTCTCTGTCTCCCTGAGGTCTAGGCCTCTATGGACCCACACTGGGTTCTGTCTGTAACAGCAGCTCTAGCCCTTTACTCAACACGCGCGCACACACAGAGACACATTTCCCTTCTTGTCTACATCAGTCTTTGTCCTTGCACTTTGCCCTTGTTTTCCCTTTGGGCAGTCATGGGTCTAGAGGGAAGGGACATCTAGTCTTGGGCCCATGCTTCCTGAGTGGCCTCCCACCTGCATATGCTCCTAATACTTGGCCTTCCTTTCACACTAGTACTCTCTTGGGGAAATTTCCTCAGACTTTTCCTGTTCCTTCTTTGTCTGCCTTCCCTTTCTAGTTGGCTCTTTCATCACCCCAAGGGCCCTCAACTTCCTCACCTCAGTTCCTTGTGGGGCTTCTCGTTCTGAATCCCCCACACACACACCTGTGACTGGAACCAAATAAAGCTTTCCCAGCTGTCCTTTCCTTCCCAATCCTCCTTGCACCTCTAAGAAGCTTCCCCGCTGGTAGAGGTGGTCCCAGAACCTGGGGTGTTCGTCCAGTTCCTTTCTCTAGCCTCCTATTCTCTACCCAGAAGAGGGGACACAGGGCTCCTTTAGCTTCTGAGGGTTTTGTTTTTCCTTGGTGCCCCTCTGTTCACAACCTCACTTGGAGGTGCCCTACCAGGAATGAATTCCTTCGGTCTTGTACAGGGCAGAGGAAAAGGCAGTCTCTATTGGAGAGGAGTAAATCTCAGTAGATAACACAGCCCACAGCCTGACTGTACCCCCTTCTCCGAGGAGCAGTGTGCATCACCAGGGGTGCTCTGCCTTCTTCAGGCTCGGGGTCCTACTAGAAGAGAGCTGTGCAGGAGAGCCTAGGATAGTGATTTGGGGGTATAAATGCCCAGGGCTCAGAAGACGGTGTCTGTTGAGTTGTAAGGTCCAGGCCCTTTGAGGTCCTCTACTCGGCTGTGAAGGCCATTGGCTGAGGGTGGGGGAAGTGGGAGAACACCTTTCTTCTTTCTGTCCCATTTGAAACCCTGGTTTTGTTTCCTTAATAAATTTTTAGTTGTGAAACATAATTGACCTCCTGTTGGTCTATTTTTGGGACTGAGGAGGGGAGGCAGGCTCAAGCCTGTACACCTGTGTTGGGGCCCTGCCACCCACCCTGGTGCAGGGGCAGAAGAGAGCCACAGGATTAGGGACCTTGGTTACTGCTTTATTGCTGTTTGGTTGAGTATAGAAAATGGAAGCGGCTCTGGGAGAGCCTGTGTACAGACAAGGGAATATACAAAGGGACAGAACGGGAACCAAGGAGACCTCGCTCCAACCCAGCTAAAGCTGGGCTCAGGATAGGGGCCACCCGGGGCGCATGCAATAAATACGATGGGGCCCCAGGGAGAGGAGGGGGACCTCGGAAACAGAGACAGGTGGGCCAGGGCTGTCATCCCTGGCTCAAGACCTGCCCACCCTGGTGGGTCAGGAAGGGAAGGATTGGCCCTGGGGCTAGTGCCACTTGTGCAAAATGAGGAACTTCACATTATCAGTCCCAGGCTGGGCAGGAGCCGGGGGGCGGGGAGGCCCTCGGCGGCTCAGTCCCCTCCCCTCTCCCCAACTGTGCCCAATGCTCCTACCCCAGCGGGGAGATTCACAGTGAGAATGGGTGTGGTCGCAAGGGCCGGAGGTAGGGCTGGGAGCGTCCAAATAGTGACCCCCCTCCCCCAAGAGCAGCACGGAGCCGGGGGGAGGGGGCCAACGAACCACAGGGAGAGGCGGGGTTCTCCTTTGGTCAAAGCTGATATCAAAAATATAAATCTCCCTTCCCCTATCCCACCCCCGTCCCGGGGTCCCCCCCCACCGGCTTCCCCGGGTTAAGGCACAAAGCAGTGAGGCCAGGTGAGGCGTAGAAAGGTGGGGCCACCACTGCGGCGCTGCCGCTGCTACCAGTTATCCCCGGACTGCCGGGTAGCGCCAGGCGCACCTGCGAGGGGCGCTTTAAGTAGGAGAGAAACGGTCGATGGTCCGGCCGTCTGGTCCCGCGGCCAGGTGCGCGCCCTGGCTCAGCACCTCTGCCGCCTTATCCGGGCTGAGTCCCAGCTCGGCAGTGAATTTGGCCAGCGGGTAGAGGCTCTCGAGCGCCACCTTGGGGTCGTGCAGGAAGTGCGTGGTCTGCGCCAGCAGCTCCGCCGCAGCTGCCTTGTCCTGTTGCTTCAGGCTCAGCTGTTCAGCTGTGAGGCGAGCCACAGCAAAGACACCCTCCGGGAAATCGAGCTTGCCCTTGCCGTCGGGGCCGGGGACGCCAGGTAGTCCCCCGAGGCCAGCCAGTGCCCCTGCTGCGCCGGCCGCGCCACCTACAGCATGCATCTTCATGTGGCTGATGAGGTTGCGCTGTTGAGCAAACTTGCCACCACACACCTGGCACTCGTAGGGCTTCTCTCCCGAGTGGATGCGCATGTGCTCCGTGAGGCGGTACTGACGGGTGAAGCGCATGCCGCACGCGTCGCACGCAAAGGGCTTCAGGCCTAAGTGACTACGCATATGGCGTGTCATGGTTCCGCGCTGCGTGAACTTCTTCCCGCAGATGGTACACGGATAGGGCCGTGTCAGCCAGTGCGTCTTCTCGTGCTGCCTCAGCGTGGCCGGGTCCTTGTAGCTCTTGTCGCAGGACGCGCAGCGGTACGGCCGCAGCAGCTCTCCCAGGCCACCCGGGGCCCCAGCGATCTTGTCCCCACCACCACCAAAGGGGGGCCCGAGGCCGGCGGCCCCAGCAACCACCTCAGCAGCCTCTGCCCTGCTATACAGCGCCTCCTCTTCCTCCACGTGAGCCTCCACGTGTGCATTCAGCTGCTCCGAGCTGGGGAAGCCTTTGCCACAGGGGATGCACACGTACAGGTTGTCACCAAAGCTCTCAGGCTCGCCATAAGCCAAGTGCGGACACGGGTAGCCATCCAGGTGGCCACTGGGTGGGCTGGGGTCCTCGCTGCTACCAGTCTCCTCACTGCTGCTCTTGTAGTCGTCTCCGTCAGCGCCTGTGCCTGGGTAGCGTGGCGGGGCCACCAGGCCGAGCGGGGGGCCCCCGGGTGAGGCTGCCGGGTCCCCCCCACCGCGTTCCTCGAGGCGCTCGTCTGGGGAGCGGCGATCTCGGACCAGATCATCGCCATAGCTACCCAGGGCTGGCTCGTGCTTCATCCAGCGGTAGAGGAGGCTGGGGCCGTCGGGGCGGACGGGGGGCTCGGGTCCCGGACTGCCGCCGCTTCCTCGAAACGGGTCTGGGGTCGGTACGGTCTCTTCCAGCTTTTGGAAGGGCAAAGGCGGCAGCAGCGGCAAGGCGAGCGGTGGCTCCTTGTAGACTGCGGACGCCGCATCGGGAGCGCTGTCCGGGCGCTGAGGCAGTTCTCGCTCACTCAGCGGTCGTTCGGGGCCTGAGGAGCCTGGCGGGCTCTTCTTGGACAGATCCAGGCCACAAAGCGGAGAGCAGCGGCGCTCCGGGGCGCAGAGTGAGGCTGCTGGGCCCGGGGCTGAGGCATACAGCTCGGCGCAATGGGTGTTGACCGCGGCCTCGGGTCCCGACGGCGGCTCGGCGGCAGGCGGCGGCGGCGGCCCGGCCGGGGACGAGTAGCAGGCCTGGATGACGGGCGTGGCGGCCCTCAAGCCCCGGCCGGGCCGCCCACAGGGCGCGTAGCCGCCGCCGCCGCTGCCTCCTCCCCGCAGGTGGCAGTACTTGCCGTGGCGTTTGAGGCGCTTCTTGCACAGAGCCACGAGGTCAGGGATCTGCAGGTAGCTGGCGGCGGCCAGCACTGCGCCCAGGCTCGGCTCGGCCCCCGGGGCCACTGCTGCTGCAGCTGCGGCCTCAACACTGTCGGTCAGGCGGCCGGTGTAGATGAAGTCCAGCACCAGGCGGAACACGGCCGGGCTCACCATGTCATGGTCCAGGTTTAGCAGGTTGTCGTGCACCACCAGGGACTTGAGGTAGGCGCTGCTGGCCGCCAGCACGTTCTTGTGCGCGCGGAAGAGGGCGTTCTGCACCACGATGATCACGTCGCACAAGAAGCCCTTGGTGCGCTGGTTGTTGAGCTGCAGCAGTAGCTGCCTCGAGTGGCCAGGCGCCTCCATCGTGTCCAGCATCGTCTGCCCAGCACACTCTCCTGCAGGGGACACACACCAGCTGGGTAAGAGCTAAGCCGTGCAGTGCCCTGGCCGCTGGCACCCAGCCCTCCTCTGCTCCCCTCCGCTTCCCCTTCCCCTCAGCTGAGCAGGAGCAGGGAGCACCAAGGCCTGGTCACTAACAGAGGAGCCTCGGCGGCCTCCGGGAGTTGGAAGCTAGGCCCGCTGGCCCCAGACCGAAGGAGCAGGAGGAGAAAGGCTGTGGATGGAGAGGAGGCCAGGTTAGCCTATTTATCCCAGACCCAGATGCTGCTGGGCACTCGAGCTGGGTGCTGGGAACTTCCAGGGAGAAAACTATTTGGGCGAAATGACCCTTTCGGAGACAATTACCCGATTTAAGTAAAATGTCCGCTTCAGGAAAAGTCATTCAGGGCCGAAAAGTTTGCCCAAGTGGGGAGAAAAGGAGCCGAGCAAAAAGCGCCACCCGCCTCGAGAGAAGTTGCCCCAGTTAGGGGAAGTGATAAGGAGGACGGGAGCACGATGCCCATCGAGGCGCCGCCCAGGCCGGGGGCTGTCAGGCCTTGGTTTGGGCCGGCCACCCTGGCGCGGCGCGGGGAGCGGAGGCAGTGGCTGCGGTGGCGGGCAGAGCGCGAAGGCCGGGCCCTGGCGCGGGGAGGGCGTTATATCGGGGCAGGAGGCTGAGGCAGGAAGCAGGTGGGGGGGAGGGGGGAGCCACGCAGCTCCCAGGGGAGGGAGGGGGCAGCGCCCCGGGCGGGCACGACGCACAGCCGGCTGCGGCCCTGACCCCGGCCTGCGCCCCACCCGCGTTCCCGACCCAGCCCCGGCCTCGACTCTACATCTCTTCCCCAGCTCCCCTCGGCCCCGTCTCCCCCGAAACTCTGCCGCCCCAAACTTGGGGGAAACTTTCCCAACTTCAGACAGGGCGGGAGGAGCGCGCCGGCCTTAGTCCCTCCAGCCCCCAGTTTCTCCTCTAGGCCCCCAATTTCAGCAGCCTGGCGGCCCCGGTGACCCACGCCTAGTCTTGAGCCGCCCTGCCCGCGGGCGAGCGCGCCCGCCCCTGGTCCCCGCCTGGCCCGCAGGGCCTCGCGGGCCCGTTACCTGCGGCCGCAGCCCAGCCCGGCTTCCCTCCCCGAGGCTGTGGCAGCTCCTAGCCTGCGCCCCACCCGCCCCGCTGCCAGGCGCCGAGCTGTGCCAGGGCAGCGCCCCTGGCAGCCCCGCCCGCCGGCTCCCCTTGCCTTCCCCTCTCCTCCCCAGCCCATGTGCGGGCAGAGCCGGCCCCGGACCGCTGACCCCGCTGTGAACCCGCCGCCGTGCAGCGGCCCAGCCGTCCCGAGTCCTCTAGGGAAGACACTTAGAGCCCTAAACGCCAACCACAACCCGGGGCGCCCGCGCCTGAGGATGCTCCCCGGCCGGCCCGCGCGCGAGGACCAGCCTGTCCCGGGTCCCATGCCTGCCCCTCCCGGTCGCCAACTCGAGGACCCACCTGGGGGGCATGTCGGAAGCCCCGGGCCCGGCTGCCGGCGGATCCAGGGGGGACGTGGCTGCAATGCGCTGCCCTCCGCCCGCCGGGCCCCCGGTCGGTCTGTCCTGCCGGTCCGTCCTCCCCGCGTCCTGGTCGCGTCTCAGCCCCACCGCGCTTTCCGCACACTCTTATCTGGAGCGGCCCGAACCGGCAGACGCTACCGCGGCCATGGCGCCACCTCGCGGCCGCGCGGGATGTGTGTGGCCGGGCTGCGACCTCTGGCGCACACCTGGGCTGGAGTCTTACAGATGCGGAGCTGAGCTGGAGATCTGCAGGTTCACACTTCCAGATGTGCCCATCTGGGGACGCAGATATCGGACCTGGGAGTCCCATAAACCTTAAAGTTTTGAGCTGCGTGCTATGTAATAAGGCGCCAATTCAGAAAAAGTTCTGTCTTCAGAAAGGGAACTCTGAAGTCGGGTGTGATGGCACACTCTTGTAATGCTAGCACCAGAGAGTTGGAAACAGGAGGACCAGGAGTTCAAGGTCAGCCTCTACGCCCTCTCTTCGGGAGGGGAAAAAAAAGACGGGGGTTGGAACACTAGTGACAGTAGGTGGTGAGAGGGCGATTTTGGAAACCCTGAATGAGATGAAGGTAGCTAAGTTCGGAGCGGGGAGGGGGGTCATTCATTAGGCATTTCTGAACACCGCTATCCACTCCTCAGGAACGTTATCAGTATGCACATCATTAACCGTCGATATTCAAACGCTGTCCAAGCAGTGACACTCGCAGCCCGCCCCCTCCTGGAGTCCCAACTTCTTGGGCTACTGCAGAAGCTGCTACAGAGAGCACCCCTGTGAAACAGGGTGGAGAGTGTATCAAAGAACCCTCCCTGAACTTACGGGTCTCCAGAAGGAACCTAGGATCCTCGACTGGAAAAAGCTGGACAGAGCCCCTTGGGACGTGTCCCCCACCCCCACATTCCTCATCTAAGCAGTTTTGAGGGATCCTGAGTGATTTTTTTCACCAATCCACCATTTGAGAATTATCACAAGAGCCGGCCGCTTGAGCTCCAACCCCTCCCAAAAGATCCTACACAACGCCAGACGAGGGAGGGCTCCATTCATGTTGGTGACGCCTCTTCTAGGTGGGAGGAGACCGTGCACCGGCTCGTGGGTGCTCTCCGGAAATGTCCCTGCGCAGCTGGGCGGAGGCACCAGCACCGTTGCAAGCACCGCGCCTCAGTGGCCCACGCTCCGCCTCCTCCCCGCACCTCCTGACCCCCGCCTACACCATGGGGGGGGTCCCCCCCAAACCGCCCACAGCTTCTTATTGGCTGCGCCTTCCTCCGTGGCCAAGCCGGAGAGGCTGGGGCGCAGTTACTATGGTAACCAATGAGGTTCCCAGGATCTCATCTCTCAGAGGCCTTGGAGAGCTTAGCAACCGCGCGGGGCCTCAAGACGGGTGGGGGGGCCGCGCTCGCCGCACCCCACGCTGTCCTCGAGCCCCCACGCCCCCGCTTGAGGTAGTGGCTGAGTCACTCGCCCCGGGGCCGCAGACACGGCCTCTGGCTGTACCAGTGAGACACCAAAGTCTTGGGCGCCCCCTAGAGGCTGCGTTTCATTGCCAGGAGACTTCTGCGCCTGGCCTAGGATTCTGGTCCAAACAAGTTAAGACCGTCCTTCGCAAGGTGTGCTCCGAGTCCGTCTCTGCCACGAACAGCCTTGTATCTCAGCACGAGACAACACAAGCACTGCGGACCCACTGTCGGCTCCGCAATTTCTGAACTCTAGGAGAAACGGACACAGTCTCTCGGTCGAGGGATATGCTTTCTAGCTGAAGCGAAGTGTTGGGGACGTGAAGGCTCACCAGAAATACTCTTAGCAATGGCTTTTGACAGATTTAATAGAGTTCTCCCACCAGATCGGAGGCCAAATCCCAAATGGCAAGCAAGGATTCTGTTTTTTCTCCTTTTAATGGGGTTAGATTGTAGGCGTCTGGAAAGAAGCCCCCAGTCTCTGTGTGTCTATCCGCTGACTGACCCACACAAGGTTCAACGTGTCCACTGTAAGTTCTTGTTCTATCTCTCTCCACCGTACCCCACCCACTCTTAAGCCGTCATTGCATCGCTATGGGGAGGACCACAGAGTCCTGTTCAAACGTCTCCGTGTACTCCCCCGCTCCTCTCTCCATGCCCCACGCCTCCCGCCCACGTCCTCGGGTTTTATTATGTAGCTATGGCTGGCCTCGAACTCCCTATGTAGACCAGGCCGGCCTCAAACTCACAGAGCCTCGTCTGCCTCCCATGCGCAGGGATTAAAGGCAGATGCGCAACATCATGCCCCGCCTTTTAACTCAACTTTCCCCTCCTTATCTCCCGGTCAACCTGGTGCAGCTTTCTCCCCTTGCTGAACCTAGAGATAGAATTGGGCTATTGCCCCACATCGCATGAGCCCATTTGGCCAATTCTCACTCCTCTAGAAATGGGTTCCTGCCAAGCTCAGCAGTCTCATTCCCTCTCTTACAAGCTTTGCCTATGCCTTCCACATCAGTGAGTGCTGAGGTGGTCCCTCAGTGCCAGAGCTGGTCACTGCCCAGTTGCCCTCTCCATCACTTGTCAGGCTAGCCCTTCCATTTGTGAATGCTCCAGACAATTTCCCAGACTCTCTTATAGAGGACCCTCGGCTCATTCCTCAAGTCCAGGCTACGCTCCTCAACTCCCTTACCTTCCCTGCGGTTTCCACCATCTGACTAGTATGCGGCCGAGTCAAGAAACCTTCCAAGACTCCCAGCCTTCACTACCCCTCTTTCCCCAGCCTCTTGCTGGGGTTTCCTTTCCTTGGTCCCAAGAGAAAGAGAGGAGAGAGAGAGAGAGAGAGAGAGGGAGAGAGAGAGAGAGAGAGAGAGAGAGAGAGAGTGGCCATACGGGCTGGGGTGTGATACCACCGCGAGGGATCTTCCGGCGTCACAGACCTGCCGGGTCTAGGAATCCAGGAATGTGGTTGGGGTCTACCAAGTGAGGACCTCCGAGGTCCAGGCGAGAGAGGACTGAGCCCCCCAGGACTCCCGAAGCCCAAAGGGGAGAGTGAATAAACACGCAAAGGGGCCGCACCCTCCCTGCACTGTCCTCCTCCAGCCCGCCGTCTGCAGTTCCGGAAAGTTAACCCCTTGGAGACCAAGCCTGGGGTTACGTACCCCCCCATCCTGCTTCCGCGCGCACACCCTCCTCCCGCTCCCAACTCCAAGTCGCTTCGTCCCGTCCTCCCCTACGCTGCCCCCCCCCCCGCGCTTGCCACTATAAATAGCCTCTTTTCCCGTTTCCTAAATTCCCTGCTGACGTCGGCAACGCGTCAGTGTGTAGGAGCCGCGGCCGCATGAATGAGCCGCCGCACGAGTACTACGCGCGCCTATAAAAGCGGCGGCGCCGGCCGGGCTGCGGGAGGCAAGCCGGCACTGGAACGACGAGGCCAGCCAGGTAAGGACCCACTGACGGTCGGAGATGGGCCGATGCACGGACACCATGGGAAGGCAAGGAGGGGACCGGCGGGCGGAGGGTTGGAGGGTCGCTCCGGAGTGAGGATGGGGACAGAGTGGGAGGGACGAAGGCTCCTTGCAGCTCGGTGGAGCAGGGGCCGGAGGCTGACCCAACCCTATGCAGCACCTGCCGGGACCCAGATGAAGACGCAGGACACTCTGGAGAAACATCGAGAGGAGAATCGAGCCCCCCGACCCCATTTCCCGAAGCTGAGCGGCTCCTGCGCCATCCTTCCAAGAAAGTGGGGAGAAGGTGCTGGAGTCCCAGGAGACGCGCCCCCTCAATTCTCTCCCTGTCCGCAGCGCGGTGACTCAGCCTAGATGGCCCCGACTGATTGAGCCAGGGCGGCCACGACAGACAGACGCACACCTCGACCCTGCGACTCTCTCGGGACCCCTGCCCCGCATGCTGCCCAGACGCCCCTTCCCTGTCCTGTCCCGTCCCTTCGGGCTGTCCCACTGCGCCCAGGACTTCCCGCCTCTGCAAGTGGAGCTGTCCTCTCAGGACCAGGCGGGGGCGGGGCTTCGGCCTGGCGCCCCGCTTCACCCCCACCGCCACCGCACTGCCGGAAGTGCCTCCCCACTGGGACATCTTTGACGTCACAGGACTCTGACGTCAACGGTCGCGTGCCTGTCCGCGCAGTTTGGGCGGAGGGGGATATGAGAAGCAGCAGCACCCCAGCCGCGGGCGACGGGACATCCTCGCCCGGGCAGTGCGCCGGCACCTTGGCTCTAGACTGCTTACTGCCCGGGCCGCCCTCAGTAACAGTCTCCAGTCACGGCCACCGACGCCTGGCCCCGCCCCAGGACCACCGACCCGAGGCCCCTCCGCGCCTCCCTGCGCCGCTGTCCGCGGTGCTGATGCAGCGCAGGAGCCTCCCTCGGGCCCGCCCGTCCAAAGTCCCCGTGGGCTGCTGTGGGCGCTGGTCCCGCACACGCTCGCACAGCCCCAGCCGCCCCCGCCGCCCGCGGTGCTGACGTCAGCCTGACAGTCCCGCCCCCGCGTCTCCAGGGCAACCGTGGCTTTCGATTGTTACTGTGGGAACCGGAGGTAACAGTCTACAGCCATGGTCGCCCCGCAGCACGCCCACGCTCCCCACCACGCCGAGTTCTGCCAGCCCGGGTTTGGGCAGATGCAGAGTAAGAGGAGGCGGGGCGGCGACGCAACATCCGATGTGTCTGCGGGGGTGGCAGGAGGTGTGCTCAGAGGGGCAGCCTATGAGGCTGCTACCTGCGCATCCACCCAGGCACAGAAGCAAGCCAGGTCCGCGGAGTATCTGAGCATCCTTTTCAGTGACTGTCCGGTCTTTCCAGTCGAGGTATCTGCTACCTACTGGTGGCGAAAAATTAGGTTGTTCTGAGATAAGAATTTTTTTCTCCTGCGGGGGGTGGGGTGGGGGTGGAGGACACGTGAGACCAGAAATCCTTCAAGAAGGAAAGAGAAAACACGTTTGTCTGCAGAGGGCTAAAGGGGCCGGAGAGGGAAGTTTATCACATTTCTTCCAGAAACTCACAGGTGAGCAGGCAGATGGCAAAGGATCCATTTCCTGATAGAGCTACAACCTCTCTATGACTTTGTCCCCCAACTTTCTCCTGAACCACAGAAGATGATTAAAGGGGTTCTTGCTGGCTGATAGTGGCACATGCCTTTAATCCTAGCACTCGGGAGGCAGAGGCAGGAGGATCTCTGAGTTCGAGGCCAGCCTGATCTACACAGCGAGTTTCAGGACAGCAAGCTCACCTGGTCCCTTCTCCCTTCCGTTGGTCTCTAAGTACTATATCCAACGTGCCATAAAAAGGGGTACCACAAAGGCTGAATCTGTGGCTAGGGCTGCTGAGGGACTCTGCTAGGGTACTGTCTTCAGAGCTTTAGAAATTCTCTGATCTAATCGAGGAAGAAAAAAAAACCTATCGGGATATTCTGAAAAGAGACAAATCTTTTGCAGATTGAACCCATCAGAAAAACGTGGGCAGAAGGTTGCCTGTACAATGCTGCGATTGTCTGGTAACCTAGAAAGCATTGAGTGTAAACCATGCCCTCTTCCCCAAGGATTACTTTACGGATTGGAAAGCTGAGGCCCAAGATGGGCATTAGCCTATAGTGAAGTGGTAGTTACTACTTGCTTTCTACAGCAGAGAAACCACCAAAGCAAGGAGCAGTGGTGATGTGTACATGCAGTCCCAGCTACTTAGGAGACTGAGGAAAGGGAGCCCATGAGTTCAGAAGCTCCAGGTTAGCCTGAGCAATAAATATAGTGAGATCCTCTGTGTCTCCAAACAACAGGGAGGGAGGCACGTGATGGCAACAGGCAAGAACTTTTGGGTCCGAATCATCAAATCTTGAGTAATGTACTTAGCTTTTGTGTCTGTTTCCTCAATTGTAAAATTTGGTTATTAGGTTAATGACAGTACTTACTTCATGACATTACAAAGTGAAATTAGGCAATAAGGCAGTGGGCTGAACAGAGAGCTCCATGGTACAGTTTGTGCTTAGTATGCCCAAGGTCCTGGGTTTGGTTCATGGCACCAAAAATAAATGAGATAAGCCATGGTGGTAGATACTTTTGAATCCTGACATTTGGAAGACAGAAATAAGTAGACTTCTGTGAGTGAGTGCAAGACTAACCAGAACTCTGGTGAGACTTTGTCTCAAAATTAAATTAAATGATGGGTTTCTACTTGTCCCATTGTCTGGTATAGTTATTTCTTAATAGATGTTATTTCTAGCCTCTGGACCTTATTTGCCTGGGCTATAAATTGAAAAAAAAAAGTGTGCTTTTGTATTTGAAGACAAGGCTACTCTATATAGCAGCCCTGGAACTTGCTTTGTAGACCAGGCTGGCCTCGAACTTACAGAGATCCACCTGCCTCTGCCTCCTATGTGCTGGGACTAAAGGCATGTACCACCAGGCCTACACAGCTAAATCGAAACTTTTACAGCAGTGAGTAATTCGTCAGGAGACCTGCTTTCTCTCCCCTACAGAAGGTTCTTAGTCCCATTAGAGGCCCTTTCCTAGTAACACATATTTACCAAACTCTATCCAAGTTTTCAAATAGCAACCTCAGGAATGACTGGGGCAGTTTGTCAAATAGATCTATAGTTTTCTCTAAGAATTCCAGTTGAACAAATGCTCCTCATGTAAGTGACCCACAGGGGTTCAGTCTGCGTGGTGAGAGGTGACAACCATTCTGATTCACAGGAATCTTTACTCCAAGCATGAGCACTTCTGCTTCACCTAATATGGCTCTGCCTTAACCTTCTCCCTTTTTCCTCATAGAGCCAGGGCCTGAAGACCATTCACATGAATCTTTATTTAGAGGACTCCCAAGGAGTGCAGGTCCTTTTCCCCAGCTGGAGCCCGCCTAGAGGGGGCAGCCAGAGAGTCTGAGTCTGAGTACTAATTTGCAGATCCATCATTTTCAGAAAAGTAGGAATACTAATGAGCCAAAGCCAATAGGTTTATAGGAGTAATCCCATCTGTTGCAATGTCTTCTTGTCAAGAAAGTAACCCTTGGAAGACTATTGCAAGGCAGAGACCAACTCCCTATCTTACTTTGTAGCAAAAGGTTCTACAACAGGTTCACTGGACCTTTGAGTATAATTCCTGTCTATTTTTTTTTCCTTTAATTTTAAAAAGATTTCAGTGTGTATGAGGATTTGTTTTCATGTTTTGGCAGTCAATGCCTTTACCTGCGGAGTCATCTATCTCTTGGCCCCTTTGATGGAAGTCTTAAGTCCCAGACTGAAGAAGCCGGAGGCCTGACTGATCCTACATCAGAGTAGTCTGGAGGAAGGGAACAGTTGGCCTGAAGACCAGGCTGTCCTCAAAGTCAGATCCTACCTCTGCCTGCATGTGCTTCACCCTGGGCCATTGGGTCACTGACTTTAAACAGATACCATGTGCACACCTGGGACTGGGGTTAGAGCCTCTGGAACTAGTTAGAGATGTTTGTGAGCTGCCATGTGAGCGCTGGGAATTGAACCTGGCCCCTGCAAGAGCAAGCTGTGTTCCTCAGCCCCTCCACTTCTCTGCCAAGGGACATCTAAGGATGACTTGGAGTATCCGTGCCAGCCTCAACTCCTACTCAGTTATTAAGCTCCCTAGAGGACAATGGCTTGGGATTAGGTAGGACCCTGTGATGTCCTAGAAAAAGCAGTCTGTCAGAAGTCAAGAGCAGCGTGTGGAGTGAACACCGAAATAAAATGGTAATCCTTAAAGTACCCATAACTGACTGCACTTCCCAAGGCTCAACACATCAGGATAATTAGGAATAGCATTAATCTCAAAAACCCTGCAGATGGGCTCCTTAGGAAAAGGCAGTTTATTGTATCTGCAACATCTGATACAATCCAAGCCTTCAAGCTCAGAGTTCAGAAGGGATGGGGCAGTTATGGAAGAACAGGGACCAAAAGAAAACCAACTCTCAATTCTCAGGTACTGCGTTCTAGGAAGCCTAAAAGCAGGTGACCCAGTCAGAGCCTTGTCAAGTGTCCTCTTTCCCCAGAATCCTCAATCTAAACCGCTTTATTGTGGGGCAATCACTGGGGTGCCGGCCCGTTCGAGCATCACTCTCCTCTCACGGGCATTCTGGCCTCCTCATGTTTATCAAGGCTACCCTCTCCTCTTTGCTCCAGTAAGGAAAAGCTGTCTTTCATCTAAGCACGGTAAGAGTGCAACAGTGGAGATTCCAGCATTCTAAGAACAGGAGGGCACGAGACAGCGGTTGCTAGAGCAGGTGGGGGCAGTTCGGAGACATTTGCTGGTCCTTCACTCTGTAAACTGGTCCAAGAACTTGAGGTAGGCCTGACGCTGGGATGCAGCTGCTGGGATGAAGTGTCCGCCAGAGTGGGTGAGGGTGACAGCCCCAAGAAATCGGCTAGCCAATTGCATACTCTCCTGAGAAGGGATGATTCGATCAGTGTCCCCAAAAACATGAAGTGAAGGTAGTGACAAGGGGCTCTGTAGGATGGATTCCTTAAGGCCAAGGCCTCGGGGGCGGAACCCCGACACAAGTATGATAAATCGTGGCAAGGGGAAGCGGGGATCGCCTGCCTGACCCAGGGCACAAACAAAAGCTGCTAGTGCAGCCCCCTGGCTGAAGCCAAGAAGTCCGTCGAAAGGCCCCAGCGAGTCCAGGGCTTTTGCCACCGTTTCCAAGGCTGCCTCCAAACCCCTGCACGCCGCAGGCTCTTCCAGTGCGGAGAAAACATCTGCTTCCTGTTCGGAAAACCACCAGCCTCGAGGCTGCTCCTCCGGAGCACAGGGCCCTAGAAGCAGATGGGAGAAGAATACGGGACCAGGGTTAGAGGGATCCGGGGAGAAAGGGGAGAGCAAGCTTGGGAGGGACGTGGTAGGGACTGGTCACAGCTAAAGGAGATCAGGATGCGCAGGCTGGAGCCTGAGTGAGAACCGGGAGGTCCGCTGTGTTGAGGGACCGGTAAGTTGCGGGGCATTTCCGGAGCAGGCTTGTCTCACCCGAATCTGGCCCGGCGCCCTCGGGGACCGGATGTGGCCCGCTGAGGCACACTAGCTCTGCGCGGCCCCGCAGCGCCTTCCTCAGCGCTCCAGTCTTCTCACGGAAGCCCCGTTCGCTCTGCCGGAAGCCCGCCAGGCACAGCACTCTCAGGGGCTGCCGCGACGCCATCCCGCAGAGCCACCGGAAGCGGGTCTTCCGTGGGCGGAAGTGGAGCCTGCGAGGGGCGGGGCCCGAGCCTACAACACCCAGAAGGCGGGGACGCGGAGGGCGGGCGCTCGGAAGACAAAAAGGTGGGGTGTGGCCGTAAATACCTGCGGCTGGAGACGCCTCAGGGAGCTGGCTGGGCAGCCTTCCGATCTGTACAGCTGCAACCCCCACAGGCCGGGGCAGGAGACGGGCCTCGGAAGCCCTGCTGCACCTGAGGGAGGCGACACAGCCAGGTCACACTACCGCGACCTCCACCCGGCAACCGTGCATTTCCCCCGGTGTCCTCAGGGCGGCGGCCGTGGCTCACGTCGCTGGGGAGGCAGCCTGAAGTCAAGGCTGTGCCTGCGGGATTACAGTTCCGCCATCGCTGAGGTCCCCGCCTACCTTGCCCGGCTGGCTGAGACCCCGGGGTCCTGGGTCCCGATCATGATTCACAGTCCATGGCCCTAAAGAGCTGCCGGCATAGAAGTCCATAGGGTAGGGCTGCTGCCAGGAAATGTCCTTCAGGGCCACGGCCGCCTAGGGAAAAAAAACAATTACAGCAATATTTTTTGGTCTTTGGAATTAAAGGTATGTGCTACCACTGCCTAGCAAGCCAGTTCTTAAATATACAAACCAACAAAACTACAAAACAAGATGGTGGCCCAATCCCAGCCGTCCCACAAGCCTCCCTGGACAGAATGTACAAAGTCCACTCCCTAGCAGATTTTCCAAATGTAGTTGTTACCTCGTAGGGTGTCAGCAGTGGCTTGGAAAAGGCTGAACCCCAGTCAATGGAGAGGCGTGGACATGCCACCTGTACCCACCTAAGAAGAGAAGTCAGTAAGACTTGACATGGAACCTGGCAGTTGTGGCCCATGCCTTTAATCTTAGCACTCAGGAGGCAGAGGCAGGTGACCTCAGTGAGTTCGAGGCCAGCCTGGTCTACAGAGTGAGTTCCAAGACAGCCAGAGCTGTTTCAGAGAAACCCTGTCTCAAAAAACGGGAGGCAGGGGGACACGGACGGCCGAAGACTCTCTCTGAGGTACCACACTGAAAAAAATGACCATTTGTAAACAGTATGTATTGATTCTACTGTTGTTAAGAGTACTATATACTGTTGGGGAGGTAACTCTTACGTGCTTGCCTTGTAAGCCAAGAACTTGACCTTAATTCCTAAGACCACTGCATTAAAAAAAAAGAAAGAAAAGTGTGTGTGTCATATACATTTGTACCCAGGTGGATTGCAAGCTCCAGGTCAGCGAGAGACCCTGTCTCAGAAAATTTAAAAGAGAGAGAGAGGGTGGACAGCACCTGAAGGTGGACACTCCAGCTGGGGCGGGGGTGGTGCACACCTTTAATCCCAGCACTCAGGAGGCAGAGGCGGGCGGATCTCTGTGAGTCAAGGCCAGCCTGGTCTACAGAGCAAGTTCCAGTATAGCCAGAGAAACCCTATCTCAAAAAAAAAAAAAAAAAAAAAAGGAAAAAGAAAAGAAAGAAAAAGGAAAAAGAAATTCCACCTTAAGTGAATCAAATTCAGGTTATCAGACCTTTACTCCATAAGATCCCTCAGCCCCCTAAGATCCTTCTGGGGGTAGTTCTTCTGTGGGCAGTCACCCCCTTAGAACCAAAGTCAGTGCTGGGCAGAACCTAGTTTCTAAGCTCCCATTAGCTGGTCACTCTACATAGGCAAGGTGAGGGAACTCACACATCCACCCCAGGAAGTAGACTGAGCTTGCTAGGGAAGATCTCAGAGAGCAGAAGTCTCACGAAGGGAAGTCCCAAGTCTTTGAGCCGAGATTCCAAGTGCTGTTGGGAGAAGGGGCCCAGTTGAAGTCTCTGATGAAGCAGCCAAAGCTAGATATTTTGGCCTACAGATTTCTCCAGCTACTTTCCTGTTGGTCCCCTCCTCCTGATACCAAACCCTCTCACCTCCAGGATCTTGGGACTACCCTGGCGACCCAAAGTTCCCAGAATAAGGCCCCAGGACTTGGCCGAGCGTGCTGCAGCAATGGCTTCCTGGCGAATGGCTTGCATGCGCTGGTGATCATAGTGCTCTCTGGAGAGGACTTTGCTATATGGGTCATACCTGGAAAGGTGGCCAGGAGCACTGTGACAATCAGAGTCACACTATCTGAGAGACTTCCCGACACAGCAAGGAATTAAGAAATCTGGCCCCAGGCAGGAATCCACATTGTTACTGAGGAGATCAGCCCCCCAGCTAGGGCAGGGGAGAGGAAAGGAGTGTTTTAGGAGCTTCGGATGACTACCACGTAGGCAACAGCAGTTTGGGGTCTAAATTCCAGATGTGCCTCAGCCAGGGATGGCTGCCATTTAGTGAACAAGGATGTGGAATAGCCTATTGAGGGCCCCAGGGCAGAGACTCTCGCCCTGCCACAGATGCTCAGCCCTCCCCAGCCCATACCTGTAAGCAGGGACATCAGGATTGGCAATCATGACAGACTCCAGATGGAAGCGGCCATCTCCCAGATACCTGCAGGGTGGAAGGAGTATGTATGTGTGGTATGGGGTAGCACAGGGGTACCCCGGCTTATAGGTCCAGATGACTGAGTCCTCAGCCACTCGTGCTGCCGAGGCAGTCCTCAGTTCACGTTAGGGCCTCTCTTATGTGCAGTAACACCTCTAGCTGTGCACTCAGTCTTCCGAAAGAAAAGGAAGTGCCAAGGCTGACGAAAGACCACCTGGGCTCAGGAGAGCCTAATTTGAAAGCTAAGGGACAGTTTCTTTTTTATTAAACTCAATACAGACATAAATTATGTTCAGACTAGACAGTGGTGGCACACGCCTTTAATCCCAGCACTCAGGAGGCAGAGGCAGGCGGATCTCTATGAGTTCAAGGCCAGCCTGGTCTATAGAGCAAGTTCCCAGACAGTCAAAGCTATACAGAGAAACCTAGCCCCAGAAAAATAAATAAATAAATAAATAAATAAATAAATAATAAAGAGAGAGAGGGAAGGAAAGAAGGAGAGAGAAAGAGAGAAAGAAGCTGAGTGGTGGTGGTCCACCAAGCAGTGTTGTTGCATGCCTTTAATCCCAGCACTCAGGAGGCAGAAGAAGGCATTTGAGGCCAGCCTGGTCTACAGAGTGAGTTCCAGGGCAGTCAGAGCTACACAGGGAAACCCTATCTCAAAAATCCAAAGTAAATAATAAAGACATGAAAAGTTTTAAGTGTATATTCTATAGGCCGCAGAGGAGTTCTAGGGTACACAGAGGCTACTCTGGAACCGAATCAGTACTGGCCCAGTTATAACAACTGCTATTTCCTGGTCTTCTGATTTGCCAGGTACAGTGACTCATGTCCTTTTTTGCTTTTTGTTGTTGTTGTTTGTTTTTGTTTTGAGACACGATTTCTCTGTGTAGCCTGGGCTTTCCTGGAACTAGCTCTGTACACCAGGCTGGCCTTGAACTCATGTATCCCCACCACCCCGCTAGTGCCTCATGCCTTTAATCTCAGACCTTGAGAGGCAGAGACAGGGGGATCTCTATGAATTTTAGGCTGGGCAACACAGTGAATTCCAGGATAGCCAAGGCCTCACAGTGAGATCCTGTCTCAAAGAACAAAACAAAACCCACTTGCTCAAAGCTACACAGTATCAAGCAATGCATCTGAGATTTGATACCAGGCTTCCCTACTTGGCTACATTGAACATACCCTCCAAGACACACTCTCTTATAGTACCTTCCTGAGACCTGGAGAGTCCAGAGCTTACAAGAGAATTCATCCATGGCAGTTGCTCTCTCTCTCTCTCTCTCTCTCTCTCTCTCTCTCTCTCTCTCTCTCTCTCTCTCTCTCTCTCTCTCGAAGACCATACATCCTTCTGAGGCCAGCACTCAGAGTGTCTCCCTCACCACACATCTTGAAGCCCCGGATGATGGGCATCCATTATGTTGGCACACATACATGGGGAATGGCCCACAGGGAACAGGGCTGCCAGGTCTGACCTGTGGAAGGCCTGCTTATAAGTGAGCCTAAAGGCAGAGTATCCTATTCGGGTGTAGCAAAACCTGTGGGACCAGCACCCAAAGCTCTCAGGGGTGGGACTGAGCCACAGTGCCCCACCCACCTCTCTTGCCATTAGCTAGGAAAGGACCCCCTCCCAACCAGAGTCAGAACCAGAGGAGCTGTCGCCTCGGAGGCTGGCTGCATTCACACAACATTAAGCATTTCCATTACCTAAAATAATTAGGCGGCAGGAGACACATTGCTCCTCCTTGTTAGCTGTCCGGATGCTAAATTAATGGGGCTGCAGCCTGGGCGTGCCCATCCATCTTCTCCAATTATATTCCCTCCACTTCTACCCATCCCGATCCCCCCATCAGGCCACCCTAGGCATAGCCGTCTGGATGGAAGATGGAACACAGGGAAGGTGCAGGTAAGCCTCAACTGTCATTCCCACCTGGGCCCTGTCTTGCAAGGTGACCTTGAGTGCACAGGTTAGGAGCCTGAGATGCAGCCTCTTTTCCTGTATCAGGAGCCTGAGGCTCCTTCCCTGAGTGGGTTTTGTATGTTTCTGCAAACTAGCCTCCATTTTTAACTTACACAACAGCTTCAACTTCCTTGGGTAGTCGAGGGGATGTGCAGCCGAGGATCTCCCCAGGGGACAGGGGCTTGCACTGTGGGACGCTGACATGATAATCCACTTTCAGCTCCTGTGCAGCTGCCTGTATTGACAATGAGGGAAGGGAAAAAAGTCGCTGGGAAAAATTCAGGGCCAGAGGAAGAGGCCAGAGCAGCAGGCACGGGAGCCAAGAGCACCCTGGAGCACCCTCTCTACCCCCATGGAATGCTGGCAAACTTACCTGCAGAGTTGACACAAACTGAATGGTGCTGACCAGAGCAAGCGAGCTGCCTGGGGTAAAGGTGAGGCGGACCGAGTCCAGAAGGTGGGCAGTATCTATCCGGATATCCACAAAGACATACAACACACGGAAGTCTTGAACTGATGTATCCATGGGAACTACAGACAAGAGTTCAAAACACTGTTCTAAAAGGCAGGAGGAGCAGGGAGCCTGGCCCAGTCCCAGTGTTAAAAATAGCCTGGACAGTGGCTTCGGCTTGGGGGGTGATTAGGAGAGAAGGGCAGGTCACAGTCTCCTAGAACTCTTCCTCATCACTGAGCTGGGTACCCAGCCTATTCTACCACCAAGAGCCTTTCAAACACCTGCATCTGCCAGGTGTGGCAACGAACACCTGTAATCCTAGCAGCTGGGAGGCCAAAACAGGACAGTTGTTAGGTTCCAGGCCTTCCTGAGCTACAGAGTGAGACCGTCTCAAACAAACAAACAAACAAACAAACAAACAAAAACATCAAACATGCATGCTATGTTTGAGTACTATCTCAGTGGGACAGTAGCATGATTTCCAAGGCAGTCAAATCCAGAGGAAAGAGCCACCAGCAAAGCAGAAAGGCCGAAGTTATCCTGGAAACCAGGAGGGATTCTGGGTTTGCAAGCAGGACAAGAGCAAATGGCAGAGAAGGTTATCCTGCGGCCTGCCTCCCTGCCAGTACTCCAGTGTCCCAGCCCACCATACCTAGACAGCTATGGCCATAGTGCACCAGAAAGTCGACTCCCAAGGCCCTTGCAGTAAAGTCATCCACACAGCAAGCCCCATAGGTCACATCGCCCATCACCATCACTTCAGCCTTTGTGAACCTGTAGGGGTGGGGTTGAGGAAACAATGGGACAGTGACACAGAATGAGTCTGGAGACAGTCCTAGCTCTGGAGGTGTCTCAGGACCGAGCTCTTCTTTCCCCACATCTTCCAAGTCCTTGAGTTGGCAGCTGCCAACCAAGAGTAGGAGGGGTGCAGCTGCCACCTCCCTCAGCCCTGGCAGCAGCTCCTAGAACAGTTGCTATGTGAAGATATGTCTGCAGCACCCTGCCCAGCCCGAGACTGCAAGCAGGACCCCTACCCCACAGAAGTGTGTGTGCAGAGTCCAACACAGACCACCTCCCAGACTCTGACTCATCCTACCCAGGCAACAAAAGATCCCCCCCTCCCAAACACTGGCACTGCTGTCTGTGTGGGCATGGATGCATGGATACGTAATGGCCTCCCCCTGCCCAGACCCCACCAACTCCCCACCCTTAGGCAAGGCCACGGGTGCCCAGGATGGGGAGGACCCATGCATAGCTCCCCCACAGCACATGGTGCTGCCCACACTCCTCATGCATTGGGATGAGTGGGCTCTGGACAGCACATTGTTATGAGATCCATTGCCAGGCCTGAATCACTGGGGGGCAGGGTGGGCAGAAAAGACCCTGTACCTCTAAACTCACCGCTGGAACAGCAGGAGGCTGAGTTCTCCTAGGAGGAGACCATACCTGGGCACAGATGATGGCTCTGTGACTGGGTTCCCCCAGTCTCTTCCTCTGGGGTGTAGTGGGGGAAGCTGAACAGCTGCCAATCTGCCCCCCTCCTCCACCCCTTCCCCAAATCAGGCTGTGCACAGAAGCAGATTATTCAGCGCCTTAGAATGCAGCCCAGGCTCTGAGTCAGCCAGAGCACTTAATTTTTTATAGATTAAAATGTATGCAAATTGGCCTGAGCCCCAGAGAGCATCCCCAAGGGGCAAGAGGGTGGGAGCAGGGAAGTGGGTCTGTGGTGGCAGGGAGGGAGAGGGGTGAGGGCAGCAGCAGGGAAGTGGGAGGTTCTCAGCACGAGATGACCTCCCCTTTCTTCATTCCCCTCCCTGTGCTCCTGCTGGCTCCAGATGGCTGAGCACTGTTTCCCCCCCACCCCCCAGCAATGGCTCATTGTCATGAAGAAACTTAGAAGGAGGGGGTAGAGGAACTGAATACCTTTCCCTAGGCATCTCTCTCCTCTGCCACCCATGCCTACTCCCACCCAAACTGAGCCAGAGAAAAAGAGGCACCCTCTTCAGCTCCCCAACCTTTCACCCCTCCTCTCTGCCCCCCTTAACAGCAGACCCTCACCCATTTAGGTTCCTCCCAGATGCTACCACCTGCTCTGGCCTAGAAACTAGAATTAACTTCTTTGCCTTTGTCCAGATTATACAGGGGAAGGGAGTTTTGTGTTGAGTTTTTCCCTGTGTGTGTATATACTTGCAGGAGGCTTAAGGGCTAGCCAGTGTGGTCCAGAAGAGAAAAATGAGGCCAACAGGCATACCTACCTATATTGGGCAAAGACTCAGCTAGTTCTCTAGTGCCCAAGCCTTACCTTTCCAAGATATCCACAATGGTGCAGGCAAAGAGGAGGAGGCCTTCTGGCATCTGTAAGGCCACTGCAAGACAAAGAAGACATGAAAGCAGAAGGCCAGAAATGGGGTGCGGGAACAGGGCTGTGTTTGGGCAGGCGACCTTTCCAACCTCATTCCAGCTCCATCCTTTGGGGGCTTACCCTTCTTGGCCTGGGCTTGCTGGATCCTCCAGATGGTCTTCGGGATCTCAAAGTTGTAGTTAGAAGGCAGGGCTTGGACAGCAGTCTGTAGCTGGGGGTTGTTCAGGATCTCAGGGGGGATCTGATTGGCCAGTCGACCCCGAGAGATGCGCCCTAGAACAAACGTAAGGCTTGGGTCTGCATCTGCCCTAGACCCCAGGCAACCAAAGCCACTTAATCTTTAATACTAAACTGAAGGCCCAGGTTCTACACACAAAGGATGTCCACTCAGCTTTTGCTTCAGTTGAATCATCCTACAGACAGAGATAGCCATACACCAGGGGAAAACTTGCGTAATTTACTTCTATGTTGTGAGATCACTAGCATAGAAGTAACCATAAATCATAAACAGGGGTGTGGCTCACTCCTCAAAACTAGAAATGGCACAAAGAAGACTGAAAAGCAAAGGAGCGTGAGTCTGGTCACACAACTGCAGTCCCGTTGACTTGGGCCACATTGATTAACTCATGCCTTCATCCCTCTTCTCAGTTAAAAGGGGAATAAAGCTAAGCATGGAGTGCACACTCGAGGCAGGAGGATGAAGGTGTCAAGACCAACAAGGGGCATGTCAGGTGGTGGCGGCACACGCCTTTAATCCCAGCACTTGGGAGGCAGAGGCAGGTGGATCTCTGTGAGTTTGAGGCCAGCCTGGTCTATAAGAGCTAGTTCTAGGACAGGCTCCAAAGCTACAGAGAAACCCTGTCTCGAAAAACCAAAAACCAAAAAACCCCAAAACAAAACAAAACAAAACAAAGCAAAAACCCCAAGGGCAACATAAAAGACATTGTCTCAAAAAAAAACAATAACCCATCTCTAAATTTGAGGCTAGCCTGGCCTATACAACAAGTGCCAAGCCACCCAGAGCGACATAGTGAGATCCAGTCTCAGAAAACAGCAACAACAACAAAATCCACAAAAAAAAAAGGGTGAAAAAAAGGTAAAGTGCTTGTCACATAAACATGAGGACCCCGAGTTCAGATCCCCCAGCACTCCCCCCCACACACACACACAAAGCTGATCACAGCAACAACACAAAGACAGGCGGTGGCTGCAGTCAGGATCTCTGTGACTGCAATGCCAGCCTGGTCTACAGAGTGAGTTCCAGGACAAAACAGAGCTACACAGAGAAACCCCATCTTGATAAAAAGCTGCTCACCACAGCAGGCTCGTGTTTCCAGCACTGGCCTGTTGGACAGCCAGTCTAGGCAAATCACTGAGCTCCAGGTTCACTGAAGATGGGGTGCTTTAGATGGCTCAGCAGTTGTGAGCACTTGCGACTGATAACAGCCTGTAACTCAAACTCTAGGGAATCCAACACCCATTTCTGGCCTCCTGGGGTCCCTGTGCACGTGTGCATGCAGGAAACACAAACACATAAATAAAAAATAAATACTTAAAAAACAAGCAAACAAAAAATCGAAGGTGGAAGACTGGAAAGATGACTCCGATAACGGTGCCTGCCTCTAAGCCTCAGGACCTGAGTTCAATTCCCTGACCCATACGGTAAGAACTGACACCCCTGAGTGATGTTATGATCGCCACACACATGCACACAATACATACACAACAAATAAGTACTATTTTATTCTTTTTTCTCTGAGATAGGGTCTCTCTGTGTAGTCTTGGCTGTCCTAGAACTCACTCTGTAGACCAGGCTGGCCTCAGACTCAGAAATCCACCTGCTTCTGCCTCCCAAGTGCCAGGATTAAAGGTGTACTACCCTGCCTGGCCTTAAAACATTTTTTATTTTCATTAAAAAGGTGGAGAGCAAGGCACCTGAAACTGACCTCTGGTCTACACACACTTGTACACACCACACACTTGCACACATACACACAATTAAGCTGGGCATGGTACAGAAGGCCTGCAATCCCTGCTACTTAGGAAGGCAGGAAAATCAAAAGTTCACAGCCAGCCTGAGCAACTTAATGAGACTTTGTCTCAAAATGAAAAGTGAAGAGGGTTAGTTGTATATAACTCAGGCTGCTTGCTTAGCATGTACAAGGTCCTGGGTTCAATCCCCAGTATTTATCTGCCCCACCCCTTTCTCTCTCAGGTCCTGGGTTCAATCCCCAGTATCTCTCTCTCTCTCTCTCTCTCTCTCTCTCTCTCTAATTTTTAAAATTTTGGTGGCGGCGGTCATGGTTACTCGTTTAGGTTACAGTGAAACCCTGTCTCAAAACAGCCACAATTGGAGGCAGAGGGGAGCAGCTCAGTCATTAAGAGCACTGCTGCAGCCAGTGGTGGTGGTGCACACCTTTAATCCCAGCTACCAGGGAGGTGAGGCAGGCGGATCTCTGTGAGTTCAAGGCCAGCCTGGTCTACAAGAGCTAGTTCCAGGACAGGCTCCAAAGTTTCAGAGAAACCCTGTCTCAAAAACAAAACAAAACAAAAAACAAAACAAACAAACAAAAAGAGCGCATGCTGCTTTTTCTAAAGGACTAGAGTTTGAGTCCCAGCACCCTCATTGGACAGCTCATAACCACCTGTAACTCCAGCTCCAAGGGAATCTGACAGCTTCTTCCTACCTCTTCTGTCACCCACACAGGTGACACACATACACATAAGTAAAACTAAAACTTTAAAAGACCTTTTTTAGATTAAAGGGAAATAAACACCATACATTGAATTAATGTGTTCCCTAGTCTGTAATCCCTTATATTTGTTCAAGGGCAGAAAGAACACACTTTAGTACCATCAGAGGACAAACGATAAGAAAAGTGACCTTACACACTAGGAGGAACATTCTAGCCTGGGCAGAGAGGTATATAAATAAGCCCTTGAACAAAAAGAAAATACTGAAGCCAGCAGGATAGCCTAGAGGCCTGTATCTAAACCTGAGGATCTGGGCTCCATCCTTGGGCCCCACACGAAGGGAGAAAACAGACTCCACTAGCTGTCCTTTGACCCCATAGGCACTGTGACACACATGCCAAATAAGTATAAATAATATCTGGACATCCTATTCTCCCAGCACAGGGTCTTACTAGGAGCCAAACAGTTTGGAGATGTGAAAAGACAAGAAATGAATTTAGTCATCCGTACCAACAGAGCCTGTGTTATATACCAGAACTTCTACTAGGGTCCCTATGATAGGAGGACCTCCCAGACTTGTCCGCTCATCTACTGTGGTAGAAGGCTGTGTTGAAGAAAAACTCTATAGCCTGGTAGGCTGGGGCCCTGAGACCACATTAAAATATTACCGCTGTCAGAGCATTTCGTCAGTTGTTTTATGGCTTTGGACAAACTAGCTTAGACTTGCCGGCTTCCCGGCAGAATCTCTTAGACAGGTCCAACTCCCTTGCGGTCTTTTTGGACGTGGCACACGTGCTAGCGTGAGGAGCAGTAGGCACCTCCTCCTTTTTCAAGGATGTCACCTTCTGTTTTCATCAGTGTACCTCGCCCCCCAGTTGAGCAGAGATCCTTAGGCCAGGGTAGTACTTTAGTCCTTACACCTAGCACAGGGCTGGCATTTAGTGGGCGCTGGTTAGTTACTGGTGAAGGATACCAAGCGCCTCTTCGCATAAATAAAACCATTCCTTCCGAGTCCACTTGTAAAAGGCGACACGCACCCTTCCCTCTGGATCTGTCTTATCTGACACTCTTCCGGAGTCAGTCTGCCAGCGCGGATAGGGTGTAGTTCCACCTTGAGGATCATAAACTCCCAGGAGGGACAGCTTTTCCCGTCCCGAAGGACTGGGTCCCTGGGTCTCTGGTGACGGGAGTCCAAAACTTCTAACAGCATGAGACTCTCGGGTCTCAAGGAGAAAGGAGTCACCTTCCGCCCTGTCCCTGACCCGGGGGTCCCACCCGAGATGCAAAGCCTTCAGACACAGCGTTGCTGCACCCACCTCTGCCAGGGCCGACTCGGCTTCCTGGCTCCGCTGTCTCGGAAACAACCAGCGCCGCCATCACCCCAGAGCCCACGTGGGGACTAAAAAGGCAGTGCTGGAAGAACGCGGAGAACCCAGGCAGCACTGTCGACAGCCGAGCGGCAGGCAGAGGGCGGGGACTCTCGCGGGGCGGAGACTAAAAGAGAGATGTGGGCGGCGCTACAATGGGCCGCCTTCGGTCCAAAAGGTCTGAACTTTCAGGACTCTCCGGTCCTCTAGTGGTCTCAAGACCACTGCAGTTGCCTTCTGAACGACTTTGTTCCCACGCTCTTCCCTGACCTGGTTCAAAGATGTCACTCCCCGATAAGTGTGCCTGAGCGAGTTCTGCCGACCTTCCTGTTGCTCCCCACCCTCACCTTCCTTCTTTTTTGGTAAGCAGTAGTCTGTCAGCTGACATGGACACATTCTCTACCCCAGAGGACGCTGCTGTCCCAAAAGAATGGAGCCTTAGCGCCTACCAGCCCAGCTCCCACGCTGAAAATTTGATGTGGATTGCTGTGCGTCCACCATGTGGAGGGTTGATATGGGAGAAGCTAGCACCCAAGGGAGAGCCTGGAAACTGCAAAGGCTTTATTGGAAGGACGGGGCAGCCAGAGACCTCCAATTCCCTAAACCTTTTGGGTCCTGGCAAGCTTTGGCCTGTCTAGGTTGTCTTTCAGACGATAGCCTTTTTCCTGATCGGTGGACAGCACTCCTGGGACCCTAAAGAGAAGTCAGAGCTGTCAAGGAGACAGCCTCGACCTTTGTAAGAACAAAGCACCTGCAGGGATGACCCTCAGCAGTCAGTACCACAAAGCCGGGTCACCAGGACTCTGAACCCCTCCCCCCACCACTCCCATCCTCCTCTCTCTGCAGTGGTATCATGAGGAGCACAGCTGTCCCTTTAAGACAGTTCTGTGGCCTAAGGCTCCCCTGGAGGCCCTCCCTGCTTGGAAACCCCTAATTAAGGTGCAGAGAGACTTTAAAAACAAGCAGTCGGGGACAGGCCTTGCCTGGGAGGCTGCTCAGAGGAGAGGTAGCTGGGAGTGAGCAGCCAAGGGAAGGGATGGAAAGGGTCAGTGCCCCCCAGTCTGTGCCGCTCTGAGGACAGTATGACTTGGCTCTGAATATGTTCATTGTGGAACAGTCTTTCACCTTGATGAGAGTCCAGTCTGGGCTCCCGTGTCTTCCAGCTTTTCTGGACATCCCCCAACCCCTCAGAGTGCAGGGTCTGAGGTCCAGTAGCCAATTCTGTCCCCTTGGCAGACTCCCTGTGGATGACTTCCTTTCTGGTTTTAGCTTCAATTTCCATGGTGAAAAGATTGTCACCAGTGGCACAGTGGCTTCTCCCCAGCAACTGCCTCATCCCCTGGGGCCTTTACCTGGTCAGACGTATGCCCCTGTCCTAACACTGCTTGTACAGCTTCCATCACTCATGAGCAGCCCTGCCCCCATTAGGAAGCCAGGTGATACTGAGGAAAACCACAGTGCCAAACAATCATGAGTATGTCCCTAAGACCTTGCCGCACAGGACACCGGTAGCTGCCGGTCAGGGTTGAGGATACTTCCATGTGTCCGTGGGGGTCTCCCTTCCTGGGTTACTCAGATGTCTGAGTAATTACCGCCTGATGAGAAGGCAGACTCGATGTACCCCTCCCCCATTACAGCACAGCACCCACCTACAGCCATCCCCATCCCCTGGCTGGACTCCAAGTCAGCATCCAGCCCTCCTGAAACCCAAAAATAACTGCTTCTCACACTCACACCGCCCAACTTTACCCAATATATTGGAGTTCGTGGGGCAAGAGGGTCATGGGGAGGCGGCATGGGAAGGTGGGAAAGGAATGGCATACCCTCATCCGGGCCCACCCTTTATCACTGCTTACTGGGTGCTCTTGAGCAAGCTGTTTAGCCTCTCTGAGCCTTCGTTTTATGGGCTGCCTCCACAGGTCTTGGTGTCGCCTAGAGTTTAGTCTGGCAGAACTCAGGCGGTGCAGGGTCAGAGGAGTTCTGCAGCTAGCGGGAACTGTGAGAAGGAAGGCTCTGTGTTCCCAACACTAGCAGGACCAAGCTGGGGAATGTTCTAAATGAGGTTACTTTAGATCTTCACACATTGTGCCTTTCATCCTTCCTGAGTGCCCTTTCCTCTCAACCAGTTGAACTCAGACCTCAAGGGCACCTTCTGAGTCTCCTAGTCAGCCCCTTCTTGTATCTGTTAACTTTATATGCTCTTGAACATAGTTTGTGGGTCTTCTGTCATTTGCTTTTCTTTGCGGGGGGGGCTTTTTTGGTTTGTCGAGACAGGGTTTCTCTGTAGCTTTGGAGCCTGTCCTGGAACTAGCTCTTGTAGACCAGGCTGGCCTCGAACCCACAGAGATCCGCCTGCCTCTGTCTCTTGAGTGCTGGGATTAAAGGAGCGTGCCACCACCGCCCTGCTCTATCATTTGCTTTGAATTGTCCTGAGGCCGGTGTTCGGGTACCGAGTACCTGAAGGATAATGGCCTTGCTTTTGATCTTCCTTTCACGCCAAGTCTACTGCACAGAGGAACTCTATTCTCTGTCCAGATGACAGTTGTCAAATCAGCTCCATCTCCACAGCGATTGCCACTCCCACCACAGTGAGCTTCTCAACAACACCCCGCTTGTTTTTCTTCCAGGCTCTACGGTCTCATCTGAACTTTTGTCATTTGGTCCTATTAGAATATAAACTTCAGGAAGACAAGGACCTTCTCTTTTTCACTGACTGAATTCCCACATAGCGTAACGCATGTGTTCAACCGGGTGACCTGGCCCAGTCTTTTTCCCTTTTTCGGAGTCATTCTTATCTCAGGCCAGTAGGGGGTGCCGGCCTCCACCTAGGATCTCTGCTGGCTTGAGTCTTCCCGGCACTTGGCCCAGAGGGGCCCTTGCAAGACCCGCTTTCCAGGAGAATTCTCGCACGGGCGGGGTCTGTGTAGGACAGGTGGGGACCAGCGGCCCACTAGCCGGAGATAGTCCACCTGAATTCGCATTAGTTCCTTATAGGATTTTCAACTGACCTCCTCGATTGCTTGTTTGTCCCGCACATCTACCCCCAAAGAACAGTGTCTTGGGACTCTGGATGGGGAGACCGCTATTTTGCCAAAGCTGTTCTGGGCGGGCAGGGAAGAGCCGTCGAGCCTCGCGTGAGGAAGGGGCACCGGTCAGAGGGAGACGGGGCAAGGGTGTTGGACTTGTGATCAGGACTCCGGGAGGGCACACGCTTCCAGCCGCTTCTCTCCATGACCTCCAGTCGCGAAGGGCGAGCAGGCGGGGGCTGGGCTGCGGGTGCGTGCTCGGAGAAGCCTGCGGGGCCGGGGAGGGCGGTTCCGGTGGCCCGACGACCCGCCAAGGACTGGGGCAGGTACTTGGACGGACGCGGGACGAGGTTCATCCCCGGGGGCAGGTGCAGCGAAAACACCTTGGGAGGCGGCGCCGCACGGCTGAGCGCCGCTGCCCTGGGAATAGGACGGCGCTCCGCACCGCGAGCTGAGAGCACTTTCATAAATTTTGTATGGGAGGCGCTCCGTGAGCGGGGGCGGGGAGCGGAGCGGGAGGGAGGGAACTGAGAGCGAGGGAGGGAGGGAGGAGGAAGAGAGGTGGGGGAAGCCAGGGGGAGGAAGGGAGGCGCCCCGCTCGGCGGCTCACTCGGTCCTGCAAACGCGCGCCGGGCGCTTCCCCGGGAGCTGGGCTGTGCGTGTGAGCGCCCTTTTGCAGCAACCGCTGCCCGAGGGGGCGGGGAAGAGGGGACTCCGGCCGGTCGGCCAGGGGGCGGCGTCCCCCCCTCAAAACCGCCTGCAAAGTGTTTGGGGAGGCACAATCAGGCCGCCTGCTCGGCAGAGCAAGCCACTCGCCCCGGGGCTGAGAGAGCGCACTGGGTTGGTTGGGAGCGGTTGCTAGCGGACGCCGGTGCCCTGGGCTCCGGGCTTGGGCTCACCATGCTCCTGCGGGACCGGGTCGCCGGGCACAAGCGGATTCCCGGCTTGCCCCCGCCTCGACGCGCTCGGATTAGCTGCAGCTGGCTCCCAGGGATTTGAATCTGGACCCCAGGAGGGAGCGCGCCTAGGCCGACCTCGGAGCGGCGGCCCCTCGGCCAACATGCTTCGCAAAGGTGAGTGGGAACCGTAGGAGCAAGTTGGAGTTGAATGGAACTAGGCAGAGCCTTAAGTCCCCGGAACCGTCGAGCGCCGGGGAAATGGGTCCTGGAAGCAGATCCCCGCTAGCTGGCTGGCTTTTGTCACAGGCACCCGCCGTGCGCCTGCTGCTGGAGCTGAGATTCCGTTGGTGGCCTGTTGCGAAACACGGGGTTTGTTCATGGATCGAGTGGCCAGGCCTCAGGGGTCTGTTTCAAGGGCTCAGAGACCAGAGTAGAAGCCTTTGGTAAAAAGGGAGCTGGCCTCCTGGGACCTTTGCTTTGCCATTATAAAGTTTTGCACTTGCAGGCTCCATCCCCTGCGCGGGCACCTGCCCCTGCTTCTGCTGCTTCAGCACCGGGTGCCAGTGCAGCCAACGATCAGTTACCGTGCGACCCCGGCGCTCACCGCGGGTCCTAACTCGGCATCTTCCTAGCATCCTAGCCTTATCCCCGGGGACAAGCCCTGAGCACTCAGCGACTGAGGGTGGGGAGTGGCAAGCGCCAGACGTCCCGTTTCTCAAACTTTCCTAATGCCTGGTTCAAAGGGACGCGACAGCGAAGGCCGAGCTGACAGTGTGCGCGGCCAGAGCCAGGCTCAACTTGACTGGAGCTGTCTCGGCGACCACCTCGCCCAGATTCCCCGGCAGCAGGAGCGCAGCAAAGTTGGCACGGGTGCCGGGGAAGTCCTGCCGCGCCCCCACGTGGTTGCCGTTCTGGGTGCTGTCCCTCGGGTCCAGAAAGGGCAGGTGACCACACGTGAGCCCGCGGACCTGTCACCCTCTGCTCCCCGCCTCTGCATGTGTTTCTTTGCTCCGAGGTCCCAGTAGGCTGGCTGTGGCGCCCCTCTGAGACCCCCTTGTTCCTAGCCTGGGCCCGGCGGCTGCTGAGCTGCGGTGTCTGTTGCTGGCTGCTCCCGCCCTGCGGGAGCCAGCTGAGGCGGGAGCTCAGGTAGCGGAGGGGCCTGATCCCTGCGCTCCGCGCTCCAGCCTTAATCCGCCCCTGTTTCCATGGCAACAGACCGAGGTGTCGTAAGCACAGGATTCTGACCTCACAGCAGGATGGGGAAGGAGAAAACGGGCAGGGGGAGGTGGTAAAGGTGGGGGAATCAAAGCCCCTGACGGGCGGACAGAAGCAGATACCCGGTGGTGGGAGAGAGCCAGATAAGCAGGTCAGACAGGTGGGTGAAGAAGCCACACCTTCCATATGAGCAGAAAAGGTTGAGTGGTGGTCCAGTCTCAGGCAACCGTGGAGGCTTGGTTGCCCCACCGTGTAAGAACAGTCACAAACTTGTGTAGGACTTGTGCCCTCCACGTGGTCGGTACAGTACGGAGAGGGGGGACGACACACTGCCTTTCGCTGTGGCGTGGGGCAATTCTCTGCAGTAGTTAGAGGAACTGCTTTGCTGTTGACACCCCAGTTCCTTCCACTGCAGAAAGACACGGAAAGTCATTCCAGACACAGGCAGTGCTGGAGTGCTGGCCAGTGTGTCGGCACAGGAAGGTGATTTTATAGAGCTGAAGACAGTGGAGTCTGAGAAGCCTGGGCATAGAGCATGTAGACTCGTTCTAGTGGAAAAGGCTTCCCAGGCATTTTTTAAAAGGCTGCCATGTCTGGGCTGCAGGTCTGTGATGGAGATAATGGGGAAGAACTGACATCTCATTTCCCTTTTGGTCTTTTGTCTTTTGGCAGTTTACAGTTAAGAATGAGCCACAAAGCAGCCCACACACTTTATTTATATGGTTTAGGTGCCTGGGGCGTCTCCAGCAGCCTTCAGGAGCTCTCTGGTATCCCTGCTAGCCAGAAGCTCCGGTGCACCCTGGGAGGGGGATGCTCCCTGGGAGAAGGCACCTTTCCCTGCTCATGAGGTGGCCACTGGAAGCCTGGTAGTCACGTGTGTTTGCCACTTGGGCTGTTTCTCCCTTCCTGCACAGAAGAGGTTGACTAGAGAGATTTCATCAATTGAAGTTCACACCTGGGTTGACTCGAAGGAAACAGAGCAGAGAAGCCCTCGCCAAGGTTGAATGGGGTGTGGATAGCCTGGAGCCTGCTCATTGGACACCATGAGAACAAATAACTTATCCTAGTGCTTTTCCTGGGCAATTTTCTCGTTGGGTCATTGTTCTGATACCATGGATTTGTCTCTTCTGCACATGTAGAGATGTTCAGATGCCTGTGTGGATGCTAGGTGTATGCCAAAAGCCAAAGTATGCCTCGGGCTAATGTCAAGGGAGGTGACCATTGAAGTTTCTGTTTGTGGAGTTGTTCCCAAAGGCTCCGAACAGCAAGGTTTACAGGTTGATTTGAGAAGGCAGTGACTTGGCTGGTGCAGAATCCTACATGGGGTCCTGGACCTGGGTGAACTTAATAGTTTATGGTTTGGAAGAGGGTTTGAAGGAAGGAAATGCATTCTTCCTAGAGGGGGAAGAGCAGGCCTTAGACCATGAGAGCCATCTCTCTGATTTCTGATTGTCCTAGTAAAGCTATTTCTGTCAGGCCTCTTTGGGGGGTTGGGGGGAGATATCTTTATCTCTTAATAAAAGGACTCCACTGGCTAGCACTGTGTGAACCAGAAGCACCCCAGTGAAATCCAGCTGCTGACAGCGCTGGTTCCTGAAGATCTTCAGCAGCTGCTCTGCCGACGTTTCCACCTCATAGTCTATCTACCCTGACAGAACCAGGGATATAAAAAACAAGCCTCTGGTCAAGAGAGATGACAGGCACCAAGGCAAGCAAGGCCCCGAGCCACCCAGCGTTCTCCAGGAAGGAAGGGCAGCCTGCTGGGGGCTTTTGCCATTCCAGAATTGCAACACTTAAGGTCAGGATCTATGGTTTTCATTTTTAGAGCTATAAAAACTGAATGCAAATCAAGAGCCCCTGGGCTAATACAGAGCCCTTCCCTTAAAGTTTTTGTCTTGTTAAGCAAGGAACTAGAGTGCCAAATAGGCTTTGTTAAGTGGCAGTCTAATTAATAATTTAAAATCGTGTAGCTGTCTTTCATTAGAATTTATCTGTACATCAACCACAAAATCAGTCAAACACCCGTTTATAAGTTAATGTCATCTCTAAATAACTCAGCAAGTTCTAGATTAAGGCCTGCAACCCAGTAAGATGCTTTTGTTCTCCTGGTGGTCATATCTAGATGGGCTGGCCAGGTAGCTCAGTGGGCTTCTGCTCTGTGGGAAGAACGGAAGCAGAGGGAGAAAGTAGTTTGGTGCTGTCAGGTGGCTAGTGGATTCCACAGAGGTCCCTTGGTGATGTGAGAGTCTCCCCAAGGCAGGTGTGAACGGCTCCATTTCTGCATCCTTCTGAGAACATGAGGACCCAGAATCGTGACAACATGGGTTGTCTTTGCCCCAGTGGAAAGAAGAGAGAACATGGTTCATGGATGGCCAAGACACTCTTCCCTGCAATGGGAAAGATGTGGAGGGGAAATATGAGATCTTTTCTAGAAAGAGCCGAGATAGTTGACATTTTTAGTCCAAATTCGGCCACAGAAGTGGAATTTCAGTGTCTCGAACCTTTTTCTATCCCAGTCCAGCCCAGCAATTCAGCCTGGTGGATCCATCCTCACCAAATGCTTATCACCAGCCCCTTAGAAATTGTACCTCTCCTCAGAGCTCCTGGTCCTTCCTCCAGAAGAGAACAGCTAAGAGGAGGTTTTGGGGACATCCAGGCAGAGAGGAAAGGCAGAGGAGGTTGCTAAGTAAAGTCGGTGAGGCATGGTCTCATTTGCAACCAGAAGTAAGGCGCAGGGTTTCTGCTTGTTTTGTGTTGTTGTATTGAGACGGGGTCTCACTGTGTAGCCCTTGGTATTCTGGAACTCACTACGTATGCCAGGATGGCCTTGAACTCAGAGATCTACTTGCCTTTGTCTCCCAGAGTCCTGGGTTAAAGGCACGTGGTACCATACCCAGCAAGAAGTGAGCTAAGGACAGTGGTGACCTTGGATAAGGTAGGCAGTGTGTTTGGCCCGGTTCTTGTCATGAGAGCATGGGGTCCATTCCTTGGTACAGAACCTTTAGGTCCATTTTCTATAGGGAAATTGTCTAGGACCCAAACTCCCAGGATCGATATTGTTCCTTCACTGTAGGAGTGAACCTCCTGGGCTCTGCTCCACGTTGCAGCCTCTAGTCCATCAGAGGGTTCAACACTGCTGTGGAGACCAGGTAGAGAACCACAGAAGATGTGCATAGAGCCAGGAGAGGCTCTTGGCTAAGTCTGACAAGAGGAAGTCTCATTAGGAAAAGGCAGGGAAGGATAGGTATTTGCCCTCTTAACCTGAGCAGAGTTGCCAACAGAAGGGGACCAAATATTGGGGGAGCCTGTGGAGTGAATCCACCTCTAAGCTCTAGACACATCTTTGGGATGGGGCCTGAGAAAAGACAGAGCAGTCCGTGCCGATGAACTGAGCCGGAGGGGGCAGGCATCATGAAGGATGTCGAGAACGGGTCCGTTTGGTACCATCTGCAGTGAAGTAGTGGTTAAGGTTAAAGCAGAGAGGAGATGACAGGGAGGGAACAGATGGCCAAGGAAGCAAAATAGCTGGCAAAACGGGAACAGAGCCTCCAGGGACAGCAGAAGGCAGGACCTCAGCACCGAGTGCCGGAAGCAGCCCTTTCCTTGGTGTGTGATGGCCAGGCTGCCCTGGGTAGAAGTGAGTCAGGGAGCTAGCTGGGTATGGCAGCATGTAGATATAATCTGGCACCCAGGAGGCTGAGGCAGGAGGATTGGAAGTTAAAAGATCAGTATAGTAAGACTATATAAAGACTACGTAGTAAGACACACACACACACACCTGGAGATGTGGCTCACTGGTAGAGCATTAATTTAGTATTATGGGTCTATCAGCAGCGGTATGGGAGGGAGAAGTGAAACAGAAAAGGAGTCATGGATAGGGATGAGGGAGGGAGCCCTCAGCTGGAGTGCCTAAGCTAGCACCCAGGCGCAAGCGCCTTCTTAGATGCTGATGAACAGGGCAAGGAGGCAGGACTAGGTTAGTGCTCATAGAGCGAGGCGAAGCCACCGTGGATCTTCAGAGCATGCTTGAAGGAGAAACCTAGGAAGGGATTCAGATGCCACCAGGAAATACACAGCAGGGCGTGGACCATTCTTCCGAACTCACTTGGCTTCATTTGTGCCTACCACTATCTTCCCACTAACAATAACTGTTTATCTGCTTACACCTACTGTGGGCTAAGTGTGTGCCACCGTGCCATTTCCACAGTTCACTTTCAAGAAGAGGAAACTGGGGATGGGGAGATGATTCAGTAGTTAAGGGCGAGTACTGTTTTTGCAGAGGACCGGAGTTCAGTTCTCAGCACCCACATCAGCTCACAACCACCTGTAACTCCAGCTTCAGGGTACCTGACACCTTCTGGCCTCTGCAGGCGTCTGTGCTCACACACATCCCCACACAGAGACGTGTAATCAAAATAAGAATAAAAAGAAACTGAGGCACAGGCAAATTCATGTCATCCTTGGGTTTGTGTCTTCCAGCTAACTTCCTGTTACATCTGGCTGTAGTCCAAGCCTCTGCCAAGAGTCCACACTATTTTCTCACCCTCTCAACCCCAAAGCTCCACCATCTCATGTGCCCAGCTGTCTTGGTTTCTATGACATTTGTTTTGTGGGGTGCTAATGAGTCATTTGTGTCCTGGTAGTTTCCCCCAAAAAGCTCCGTGCCTGGGACCCAGAGTCCTGAACCTCCATCTCCTGTATCTTCTATTTGATGTCCCCCTTCGAGTCTGGATGGACCCGTCCCTTCCTCTACTGCTGCTCTTTCTTCTTTATTGCCAACAGACATAGGACAGTTGGCCAGGAGCTCTGGGTCAGCTTTATAGTTTCAAGAAAGGCCCAAGACCGTAGCTTTTGTGGGCCATCAGCCATCTCCAGTGGCTGTTGTCCCTGGCACCTCTTCCAGGCTAGCAGGACTGGCCAACACAGCCACGCCCACACTGGTGGGTGGCTAGTCCCTAGAGCAACATGCTGCCCAGGTGATTGGCAGGCTGACTGAGACAAATGCTTCCACCCGTACCAACTTTTCTTTTTATGGTCCAGTCATGGCCTACCAGCCGGGATGACACCTGCAGGACTCGGGGCCGGTTCTGTGCCCTTTCAGCCGCAGTAAATAACCACGCGAAGCAAGGCAGAGTCTAGCTGAGGCGGGGTGTGGAAGCGTGAAATCCCACTTCAGAGGGGAGGCTTCCCTCCACTCAGTTGAGAAGGCATCTGATCTAATGGATACAATGGGTGCTCGTGAGCCTGTGATTACTGCCTCATCAGTCAGCGGAGTTTGGAGGCGAAACTGCAAACAAGCCCCTGATATCTGACTCACTCAGATAGCACAGAAGGGGGCTTCTGTGCTAGCACAGCAAGAGGGCTGACACAATGCGGTGTGTGCGTGTGTGCGTGTGTGTGTGTACGCATGTGTGTGCAGAAACACACCGGACGAGCATGCAACAGGCTCTCAGAGTGTGTGAGTTCGAGGTCCACTATTGCAAAGCAGCACACCCCAAGTGCACTGGCACAGATGTTAACACCCACGCTCCTATCCACTAGCATGGCTTGATGCCACGGCAGAATGGTGAGCCGCTCATTTGGGGGCCCCAGGAGTGGGTGGGCCACTGCAGTTGTGTGCCACATGTTGGGGACAAAGCTTGGCGAGTGGGTGTGTGGCTCGCCCTATAAGGGGGTGGGTGGGCACGACTCATCACACGTCTGCCAGGGGACGGGCCACTACAGCCCCCAGAGACAGAGCCTCTTGGCAGTTCACTGGCTTCTTTCCAGAGAGTGCTAGCATCATGGTGACAATTTGATTAGTCTACAGGAAACAGAGCAAAAGTCTTCCCTGAGTCAGGGGAAAAGCTGGACTCCCAACTCTCCACCCATGGAGGTGTATGAAAGTTACTTCTGCCTCCAGATAATCAGGGCGCTCTCTGGACTCATGACCAGCTGATTGCGAAGGAGGCCTTTACATAGGCTTATGTAGAGAGATTCATGAGGCCCTAGGGGAAAAATTGGCATTCTTCTTACGATGATTTATTTATAGGGCTATTGGATGATGGGATGTGGAGGCCAAGGTGCCTCCATTAGCGAGAAGCACACAAGGCAGGAAGCCTTGCTCTGCGTTTGACATTTAGTGGGGCGACTCCTACCAGGGAGCTGCTTTTTCTGTTAGAAGGTTTTGCCTTTAATGTTCTATTCATGGACTTGTCTGGGCGGGCTGAGGGAAAGAAGGAACATGTGGGGAGATGGGCCAGAAACTGGCCAGTCTCAGGAGACGCAGAGCATGGAGTGGTCACTCAGTGGTCAGTGTGGGGACAGCCTGGGCCGGCAGGACACTGGAGGAGAGAGGCTCTTGCACTGCGAACTGCTCACCTGCCACCTCTCCTGGGCACGTGCTGCACGCAACACACTGCGTGTTTGCTTTCCTGTCTCTCTCCCCGCCATGAGCTGACTGCAGTACTCTAGCAAGCCTGGCTTTGGCCTTGGTGACACCCCTTTTCTTCTGGAAACTGTGGAATCATGGGAAGAAGAACCTCATAGTTGGAGTCCTGGAACCAGGTGAAGGTTCATCTCTGTGACTGACTCACTAGGGCCCTGAGCATATCTCATCCTCTTTGGGCCTCAGTTTACCCCCTTTAATATGGGTCGATTGGTAGTCTTCAAAATACTTTTTTTTGGTTTTTCGAGACAGGGTTTCTCTGTAGCTTTGGAGGTTGTCCTGGAACTAGCTCTTATAGACCAGGCTGACCTTGAACTCACAGAGGTCCACCTTCCTCTGCCTCCTGAGTGCTGGGACTAAAGGTGTGTGTCACCACCTCCCAGTCTTCAAAATACTTTTCAGCAGTAGAATAGTGTCTTCAATGTTTTCCAGTGTCAGAGCCAGGAGTATGCATAAGGGTGGAGCCCTGGCCATGGCTAAGGAAAGAGCTCCTGCCTTCCTCCTGTTTAGAGACTTGGCCGCCTCCCTGCCTGCTTCTCCAGTTAGAGGCTTGTGAATCCCATACGATCCATCCTAGTAAGCTTTTGCATGCTGGAAGGTCACTAGTGTGTTAACAGGGAGACTATTCCTTCTCCCGGGAGCATAGGACTTGAGAGCAGGTTTCCTCTCTTGAGTTTGGCTCTGGCTCCCTGGAGGAGCCATCCTGATGTCCTGGAGGGGTTATCTGTGCTAGCAGCATCCTGTCTGTCGCTCCCGCCGCCCGCACCTCCTACGCCATCATCATTCCTCGAGCTAGACATCTCGCTTTATCGCCGTGGCGCCTTGACTCTGTTGACTGTCCTGTCTCCTGACTTCCATAATGGCCACTTCCTGGGTCTCCCAGTCGCCTGCTGCTGCTGATCCTCAACTTCTCAGCTTCATCCCCTCTGCCATCTTCCGCTGAGGTACCACCTGCCGATCCCATAGGGCATGCTGTTTCTGATGCCCACAGTCTCCTCAGGTGACTCTCAGGTGTCCTCACTTGTTGCCTCCCTGGCACCTCCAAATCCAGCACCCCTGGTGTTCTTCCTGTTCCTGCCCTTTGTTTCTTGGCTCTTTCCCTCTTTCCGCCAGTTTGGTGTCTAGCACCATCTTATCCCCATGCATCTCAATCCTAGGACCGGAAGTTCCAGATGATGAGCTCCCCTCCTCCCTCCCCCCTCCTCTGCTGCTGTCCAAGCCTCCACCCTGGCCAGCTGCCTCTCTGCCTCCTCCACTGCCTTCACCCAAAGTAGGCTCTTCACTGTGCCAGGATTCCATGGTGCTATCTGCTCTTGTCATTCTCTAGTTTACTTTTTTTTCACTGACACATTAAGATTGTACATATTTATGGGTACCACGTGATGCCCTGTCACTCACCAGCTTAAAGCCTTCAGAGATTCTTTCCTGCAGGGCATGACCCAGACTTCCTAGCCTGGCTTGTCAAGCCCTCCCACCTCCCCCTCTCCACTCCCTATTTTGAACTCTAAGCTCCAGGTCTGCTCAACGACTTTTCCATTCTACTTAATCATGTTTCTTCCTCATCTCTAAGGATTTGCCCAAATAAATCTGCCTAGAATACTCTTGGTATTCTTTCCTCTACATTCCTATTTTTCAGACGACAGTTGACACCCTGCCTGCCTCCTGGGAATGCATCCCTGGACCTGGAAGGGTCCTGCTTTGCCCCACTTTGTAACAATGACTTTTCTATTGTCTATGCCCGATGGTCATTTCGGTCTATCATCCTGCTAAATCCACTCACTACTCTGGTCTGCTCCACAAGGTTGGCTTGTCCAAGCTCAACAATGGGCTTATGTTCAAGTAGAGGCAAGCCACCATGACTTCTCTGTATCCCCATATGAAGACTCACCCACAGGTTTTTCCAAAAGTGCAGCCCAGAAAGATTCAAGCAGGTAGCTGATGTGGGCAGCGATCCTGGGAACTGCCAGGACTTAGTGGTGAGCTGACAGAGAGAAGGCAAGGAGCCAAAAATAACGCCCTTGTCACACAGCTTCCCACTGTGGCCATCCAGAACTTAAACTCACCAGGCAAACTTTGGGGTACCATCTGAGAGAGCATGCATCTCTTTATCTCACCCAGAGGAAGGCCGGGAAGCCTGGTGGATTTATACTCTACTCCCCTATCCAAGCATTCAGGGGCCAAGCATGACTTCTGGAGAGGTGTTGATGCCAGGTGCTTTTGGCCTGCTCTAGGGTTAACAAAGCCAGCAGCAGCTCCATTGCTAGAGAAAGTCTCTGGCAAAGTGGGGGGTGGGGGTAGGGGTGGGGCTGGAGCAGGAGGGAGGCTGCTGGAAACTGAACCGGTCCAGGCCTGAGCTGTGGGCAGGTCCTGGCTGCATCTGCCACCAGTTCCTGCCAGTGCTGTTCTTTGTTGTTCTTTGTGTCGTTCATATGATACACCCTTCCCTCCTGCAACCCCAGTGTGTGTCTCAGGGTTCCTTGACCTCCCTGTTCCTACCTTGCAGATTCATAAAACCATTCAATCGAAGGCTGGGCAGTGGTGGCACATGCTTTGAATCCCAGCACTCAGGAGGTAGAGGATGGCAGATTTCTGAGTTCCAGTTCAGTCAGGGCTACATGGAAGAAACCCTGTCTGCAGAAAACAAAACAAAACAAAATAAAACCAAAATACTCAATTCATGGATACTCTGTTTTCTATCAGGATCCAACTAAACCAGCATTCTGCTACACATAGACTCAGATACAAACAACTTTGCAGGAAAAGTTAACTTTTATATTGTGTTGCAGCCCTAAGATTAAATCATGAAATTCTCCAGGTTTTTGTTGTTTCCTTAAGACAGGCCTCAATATGTTGTCCACTGGCTTTGCTTTAAACTTCCCGATTCTAGCCATTCTCTATCCTGGATTCTAGCTGGGATTTCATACTCCTGGCTAACTTTAGCGCATTTCAGAAAACACATACACACACACACACACACACAGTCTTGGAGCCAGGAGACGCTGTAGGGCAAGGTTCCACAGTGTTTGCTGGGCAACCCCACCTTCACCCCAAAAGCAACAAGTTCAGGTCTAATTAGGAGTCACAGGAGGAGATTCAGAGGCTACCAAAACGTGGGAATGTGTGAGCCCAGAGCTGTCCCAGCTCCTTTTGTCTCCTCCTCCCAGGCACAGAAAAAGGCAGGACCGGCTCTGTGTAGGAGGGAAAACAAACAACACTCTCAACTGGAGAAGTTTAGGTTTGGACTTGGCAGATTTTGAGGGGAACAAAATTTGTACTATCGATTCCGTGGCAAATGAAAACCTCTGGTGGACACTCCGGGCTTCCGAGATCTGAACTGTTTAAATGAGGCTGGAGTGAACACAAGGAGGTGAAATTGCTATCTGCAGCTGAGCGCAGGTGGTGCCCAGGATGGGAAGACTGCTCTTTTGCCTTCTCTCCAGTCTGTGAAAATGACTTGCTCCTTTGAACTGAGCCTCTCCTCTCCTTACAGGTGGCCTCGGGGTTGCTGCCCAGGCCTGTGGTTTCAGTAGAAAATCCGAGCAGAGGGAGAGAGGCTGGCGGCCCTGCACAGGGTCAGACAGAAGGAAGCGGCCAGCTGAGGGGCACATTTTATCACCCAATCCAATGATGGGGCAGAGGCTGGCCGGGGTCTGGCTGCGGCTGACTTTCTTCTTCCTGTAATTGGCCCACTGCCCCTGGTGCTGCTGCCTTGAGGACACATTTGATTGCAGAATCAAGGCTAGTTGGAAATGGAAGTGTGGTGTGAGATGAGCACCCTGCGCTTCCCCAGCCTCCAGGAAGCCGGCTCAGGATGCAGCCTCGCTGTAGTTTCCCTCCTGGCCTCTCTGCTGCCCAGTCTGTTCCACCTTCTTTACATCCCTGGGTTGTCATCTTGCCTACGGCTCAATATGGCTACCGGAGGTTACTCTGTAAGTAGGCCTTTCTGCTTCCCCTCCCACAATGCACTGCTTCATACTCTGTTGTTAGTGTTGCTAGGGATTTACCAGTGGAAAGACTCAGACTGAATCAACCAGGCTGCTCGTGTCTCTTGTCAGGACATGCAATGGTTACGGCTCCCTTCCCTTCAGATTTTCTCAAGAAGTGTATGAGAAGCCTCTCTGCCGGTTCACAAATAGGAATGTCACAACTCTCGGGATTCTGTTCTTTGTTCAGTTTTGCGGCAGGTTCAGTCTCTGTAGTTCAGACTAGCCTCAAAATGTAGCCCAGCCTGGCTTTGAAGTCAGTCCTCCTGTCTCCACCTCCCAAATGCTGTAATTACAGACGTAAGCCACCATACCTGGCTGGATGTAATGGCTATTGACTGGTGGCCTACTGCTATCTGGGCAGGGGATGATGCCACGAACAAACCAAGTCCCCTGCTGTTACGGAGCCTGCACTAGAGTGGGGGTGGGGAAATAGGTAATAAACCACTGACTATAATCTCTCAAGTAAGGCTAAGTGCTTAGCAGAAAATCTGCAGAGTTAATTAAAGGATAGGCGGTAACTGGAGAGCTTTTGATTTAGAGACACGGGCTGTGAGGCCCTTTCTGAGGAGGCGATTTCGGAACTGCGGCCTAAGCAGAGAGAAAGTCTAAGCTCTTTAGGTGATCAGACCTACTTCAACCTGGGCGAGGGCTCCCCGTAGCAAAGTACATACCCTGAGGCAGGGGTATGCCTGTTGGTATAGCTGGCTGCTCTGGAGATGTGGGCAGAGCCGACATTTTGAGGTGTTGCCTGGGGAGTTAGTTTGACATTTTTTTGGAGAGGACCAGGGCTTGAGGACCATCCCAATTATGTCAGTCACCTTGGTCAGGGAATCGGAGATCTAGGCACCAGTTATGATGGAGTGAGCGAGGTTTGCTGGGTCTGGTGAGCCCCTTGCTTCAGGGTCACACACTTTCCTTGGCTTTTTCTGTGGCCAAGGTGTGGTCAGAGGTTGTCCCATAGCCCTTATTTTATACGGCAAAGCGCACGCGTGGATGAGTTCCCGTGTGGTCTTGTCTGCCCATCTGCCGCCCCACCCTTTTGCTTCCATGGACCATCAGTGTTGGCCAGGCCTGAGTCCCTCTGCGTCGCCATCATTTCCCGCTTAGCTTGGTTTGGTTTTGGCCATGCCAGGAATCAAACCCAAGGCTCTCGATGTGAAGCCAGCACTCTGCCATTGGGTACATCCCCTGCCACTTCCTGGGTGACTGAATCTCACTGTGGCACTAGAGGGAACAGGTGATGATCAGAGTGGAGTCACTTCTCAGGAGCTCAGCCTGATGGGAGAAGCCCCATGGTGGGGAGAAGCCACTGGCTGGAGAGAAGGAAAATGAAGGTGTAGGTGTCACAGGAGGTGTCTCAAGTGAGGGACAGGTGGCTGGAGGGGAGGGTCTACCTCTCCAGCTCACCTGGCCAGACTTTATGAGAGAGGAGCCCTTGAAGAAGAGGTGAGAGAGGCTGGAAGGCTGTGTGAGCCGCCATCAGATTGTCACTGTCTGTGTCACCAGGTAGCAGACCAGTGGCAGCAGATTAGTGGTCAGATAGATTGGCAGGAGTTTATTATTGCAGACCCTTAAGTACCCAGGAGGAGGAGGGTTGGTTAGCACAACAGCCGCAGAGTAATTTTTTTGAACTTGCCAAATAGTACATAGCCATGGTAGAAAACCACAGGCTTTCGAAAAGGAGAAAAATCACTGAAATCTCACAGCCCAAGGAGCAAGTGCACGGAAGCTCGGCCTGCCGGGTACGTGCTGCTTCCTTCTGCAGTCCTGAGTCCTGTCCTAATTGTCTCCTGAACACTTTTATTTTCAGCCATGCTAAGCCTTTTGTTTGTTTTTGTTATGACATGGGGCTTCGTTATGTAGCCCAGGCTGGCCTCGCATGCCTGGGCTCCAGTGATGCTTCTGCTTCCTGAGTGACTGAGACCCCAGGTATGTGCCTCTGTCTCCACCTAGCCCAGTTATTACAGTGTTTGCTGTTTTGAGACATGGTCTCACTATGTAGTCCTGGCTGGCCTAGAACTCACTATGTAGTTCAGACTGGCCTTGAAATCAGAGAGATCCTCTTGTCTCTGCCTCCTGAGTGCTGGGATTAAAGGTGTGTGCCACCACAGCTGACCAGAGTCTAAGATCCAGTGGCTGTAAATGTTTTATAATATACCATGCAAAGTCCCCTGAGATTTGCAGGACCTCTGTTAGAGACCACATCTTGGCCAACATCTATCAGATTTATCCCCGACCTTTGTGACCTCTGAGAAAGGAGGTGGGGCTGTGCAGGGAGTTGTGTGGATGAAGGCCATCATTGGGGGTGAGTGACATCCATCGTAACTCACCAGCATCTAGTTAGAACCCAAAGCCAGAATCAGAAAGGAGGTGCCCCTCCCTATCTCTCTCCTACCTCTACCTCTCTCTCTCTCTCTCTCTCTCTCTCTCTCTCTCTCTGTGTGTGTGTGTGTGTGTGTGTGTGTGTGTGTGATAACCATGGCCTTAGTTTCCAGTTAAAAAGGTTGCTGGGGAACCCAAGAGGGCGATTACAAAGGCATTCGTTTTCTTTGATGCTGGGTGGTTTGGGACTATAGGAGAGTTCTGAGGATAGGTATGAAGAGGAATACGTCCCTTGCTTCTGATTTGCACTGAGGGACTTGATAGACTTTCAGGATCTTAGACTGATCCTGAATGTAGTTCAGTTGGTAGAGTACTTGGCTAGCATTTGTAAAGAACTGTGTTCTGTCTCCAGCACCATCCAAATGGGATGTGGTGGCAAATGCTTTACATACCAGCACTTGGGTAACAGAGGCAAGAGGGTGGGTGGTTCAGGTCGTTCTGGGATACATGGGGGAAACTGTACATTCTTTGAAATTTGATACTAAAGGGGCCTAATCTCTCAACTGAGGAAACAGGCTCAGAGAATTATAATAACTTTCCCAAAGTCACACAACATTGAAAATTGTCGCTACAGAGCTGGAGAGATGGCTCAGTGATTAAGAGCACTGGCTAGTCTTCCAGAGAATCTGGGTTTGGTCCCCAGCACCCACACAGCAGCTCACAATTACTTGTAATTCCAATTTTAGGGGAATATCCTTTCATGGCCTCTGTGAACACTGGGCATTCACATGGTGCACATATATACCCACAATCAAAAGACTCACACACATAAAACAAGATTAAATAAATCTTTTGGGTTTTTTTTTTTTTTCAGACTGAGTTTCTCTTTGTAGCCCTGGCTGTCCTGGAACTTGGAGATACACCTCTCTCTGCCTCCAGAGTGCTGGGATTAAAGATGTACTCCACCACCACCCAGCTGTTACCTTATTTCTCTCTCTCTCTCTCTCTCTCTCTCTCTCTCTCTCTCTCTCTCGGTTTTTTTGAGACAGGGTTCCTCAGTGTAGCTTTGGAGCCTGTCCTGGAAGCTGGCCTTGAACTCACAGAGATCCGTCTGCCTCTGCCTCCCAAATGCTAGGACTAAAGGCGTGTACCACTGCCACCTGGCTCATTTCTTGAACTTGAATTCCTCCATCTATGACATGGGGTTGTAATAGTACCTACTTTGTGGAGTTGGAAAGATTAAAGGCAATGTCTCATACAAAACTTGGGGCACTTTGCTGTGACCTGACTCAGAACAGGCGCTCAGTGAGCATTGCCATCCTCGTGAGTAGCAGCAGTGGTAGCTTCCTTCCCTGAAGAATTTTGGTGTTGTCTTCCTTCTGCCCTCCCCTGACTGTCCTTGGAAGTTTAGTGGCCTGTCATGCAGAGTTGCTAAACTTGAGAGACTTGAGAGTAGTCAAGACTGGAGTCTCAGGGCTGGCATCCTAGGATGGAGGATGTACCTGTTTGGGAATGAGTCTCTTCAGTCTGTGCTGAACTCTTTGCCCTGTCCTTCAGGGATGGGGAGAAGTAGTGGAAAGCATCCTCTAACTGTTTATCGGCTGGGGAACTGGAAGGTGGGGCGCCTTATCTACCAACTGCTGCCCTTGGCAGCCCTGACTTCCCAGTTGCCTCTACTCTCAGAAAACAGGCCCACGATCAGAAAAGCAAACCCAGCCTCAGCTTCGACTCGTGGTCTTGTGGTGCAAAATGGACATAACTTCCTACACGGTTCCCCTGGGCCTTGTGGCTGGCCTGCTAGGCTTCCTCCCCTTAGGAGATCCTCTGCAGGTCTGGCTAAGCAGACAGGCGAAAGGGCAGTGGAACCAGACAGATTCAGGTCTGGGCTTGGCCACTTAGCAGTGATTTAACCTTGACCAAATGCTTTTAATTCTCAGGGGCTCAGTACTCAGGAGGTGTGATGTGGAGGACAGAGGACCAGGTTTGCAAAGCCAGGTTTGGCTACAGAACAAGTTCAAGGCCAACCGAGGCAACAGGACAGTCTCAAAATGAAGCAACCATGGGCTGAATGGCAAGTGTCTGCTGGTGGTTTGGGATTGGTGACCAACTGGGTACAAAGTGACTTCCTGGTGAAGAGCAGGGCACCCTACAACCCTGCTGCTGTCCTCTGTCACCGTTGAATTCAACAGCCCTGCTGGCAGAGGCCTGCTGTGTGTCCGCTGTGTGTCCTCTGCACGCCCCTCTCCAGCCATCTTCTTGCTCCTCTTTGTTCCAGGGCCTGCCGTGCCCTGGATCCAGCTTGCTACAGAATCTACAACAAAGAGGCCTGTCTGCCAGCCTCCAGGCAGGCAACGGTGTGTTTCAGGTCCCTTATGGGGCGGTGGGGAGCAGGGGTCATCTCTGTCTGAGTTCATGCCCCGCCTTCTGAGCAGGTAGATACCTTTCTGGAGGGGACAGGTGTGTCCTGGGGGCCCACGGAGCTCCTTGTGACCTCTCAGCAGCTCAGGTGGAGAGCTATCACCTCCCCAGCAAAGGAAGCTGGGATCCATTGATTTGTCTCTTGCTGTCCCCTTTGAAAAGAAGAGCCATCCCGTGGGAAGGCTGCTTACCATGGAGGGTTTGTCCCAGAGAGCACTGGGACAGAAATGGCCATTGAGTCCAAAATGAGGGCACAGACCTCGCCCCCTCTGGTGCCATCCCCTCTCTCTGCTGAGTTGAGATCTGTGCCTTCCTTATACCAGGACTATGGATCCTCCCTGGTCACTGGCCCTGTGTGCCTCTCTCACTGCCGGCTGGTCTATCTGTCCCACTGGGAACTGCCTGGGTGTTTTTACTAATAAGCTAACCGCATTACCATCTCAACAGAATTAACCAAAAAGAGAAAAAGAGAAAGCAGGCAAGAAAATAGTCCTTGAACAAATGCTGCTGTGGTGTCTACCAGGACCTAAGATCTGGTACTATCTGTTTTTTTAATAATTGAGGGTAATAAATATGTATTTCTTTCTCCTCCCTACCCCCCATCCTCCGGAGCTTGTCAGCTCCCTGCGTTTCTCCTCTGATCAGACCAAGTCTTCCCCAAGCAAAAAAAAAAAAAAATCCTTTAAGCAAAAAGGATTAAAGCCTTGAAAGTAGGTCTGCCTGCGTGCTCTCCTCCCCTCCTCCAGGCTGGCATGGAGAGGCCCCTCAGGAAGCCAGGGACTGGGGCGGGAGGGGGTTGTGCATTGAGACAGCAGATTTTGGTGAGGCAGCTCAGTGGGAAAGGACCCCTGTAGTCCTTCCCTGTAGCCCACCTAGCCTGTACTAACCTGGGAGTAGCTGCCCAGTGCAGCCCAGGTTTCCACTGGAGGGCTAGCCTGAGAGCCAGGCCCCCTGAGTCTGAGCGGAACATAAGGAGACCACTTTGGCCTCTGCTGCAGCTCTGCTTTGCACCCTGGCTCAGCATTTTGGAAATCTGTGGGTCCTTAGAATAAGCCTCCAATTCTGTCTCCTTATCTGTGACTTGAAAAAATAAACAGAACCAACCTCACAGCGGATCAGACAAGGAGAAGACAGCCCAGTGTCTGGCACATGGTAAATGCAGAGTAAATGAAATAACTATCATTGTTTTAAGGGAATCTTCTCAGCTTTGGAGGGCAGTCTGTCAGCTCCCATCCCACGACTCACCAGAGCTCCCAAGGCCCTGCCAGGCACCACCATTTTGCTTTGCTTCAGCTTCATTCCTAACAGTCCTCCAAAAGGGGATTGAGGCCAGAGGTGTATTTAGGGCCCTGTCTAAGATAAGTAGAAGCCTATCCCCTGCCCCCTCATCCTCCTGGCTTATTATTATTATTATTGTTATTATTTTATTATTATTATATTTCATACAAGGTCTTACTATGCAGTCCTAAGAGGCCTGGAACTCACAGAACAGACCAGGCTGGCCTTGAACTTACAGAGATCCATCTGTGTCTGCCTCCTTTGGTGTGCTGGGTTTGAAGGCTGAGCCACCACACCTGGCTCTGACACTTTTTCTTTTTTATTTATTTACTTATTATGTATATAATATTCTGTCTACATGTACGCCTGCAGGCCAGAAGAGGGGACCAGACCTCATTACAGATGGTTGTGAGCCACCATGTGGTTGCTGGGATTTGAATTCAGGACCTTTGGAAGAGCAGGCAATGCTCTTACCGCTGAGCCATCTCTCCAGCCCCCTCTGACACTTTTTCTTGTGCCCTATGTTATTTTCTTTTCTAGTTTTTTGTTTTGTTTTGTTTTGTTTTTCCCAGACAGAGTTTCATTAACCTCACTATGCAGCCAATGCTGGCCGCGAACTCCTCGTCTTCACTCGGTCTCACGTCCCAAACGCTGGATTTATTTCATATGTATGAGTGTTTTGCCTGAATGTGTGTATGTGCACCATGTGTGTGCCTGGTGCCTGTGGAGGTCAGAAGAGGGCATCAGATGCCCCTGGAACTGGGGCTCTGATGGTTGTGAGCCACCATGCGTTTGCTAGGAACCCCAATTGCTGGAATTATAGGTACAAATACACCCCACACCCTGTGACTCATGACCATTCTCCTGCCTCAGCCGTTCAAGTACTAGGATTATAGGCATACACTACTACACCCAGTTCCATGCCATTTTCTGATGAAAACCCAGCATCCCTGGCAGTAGCTTTCAGAAGCCTGACAGGAGCCCAATCAAGAAAGGCCTGGGCCTGACCAGGAAGGTGGCACCAGGGCAGCAGTGGCTGCTGCTTGGCTCCTGTCTTCCTCCCACCCGCAGCTGGCAGCTTGCAGTTCTGCTGATGCAGCAGTCATGGCCCAGGCGGCCTCTCCTCCCTCTGTGCTGGGCATAGGCACCCTGGGCAGGCTGCAGGTGGCCTGGAGCTGTGGCCCTGCACCCACCGAGGCCCAAAGACCCTGGTCTGCTCCAGAGCTCAGTGGTTGGCCAAATGGCCTCTGGGGCCCTGAGCCCACCCCCCAGGCCTGCCCTGGCTACTCTGGGCCCCAGGCAGGAGAGGGAAGGCAAGGCTCGGCCTGAGGGCAGGAAAAGCAGGAGGGAGGTGGCTATTTATAGCTGGCTTTGCTTTTGTTCCTTTTCCAGCAATGCTTCTCTTTAAATAGGAGCAGGGCTGGAGGCTGCAGCTCTTCCCCAGCCGCCCGCAGTCAGTGTGTGCGCGCGCGCGCGCGCGCGCGCGCGCACGTGTGTGTGTGTGTGTGTGTGTGTGTGTGTGTGTGTGTTTTGTAGATACTGTATTGTAGATATGGTAGGGATAGGTATGTCAGTGCATAGGTGTGTAGGTGTGCACAAGTGTATGAAGGATGGGAGAAAGAGGTGTGTGTGTGTGTGTGTGTGTGTGTGTGTGTGCACCATTGCAGGGAAGGAGATGGTTGAGGCTTTTTGTGTGTGAATGTTGAGTGCTGCCATATGTGCCTAGAGACATGGGATGGGGATGGGGCAGTTCTGATTATGAACCGGTTTTTTGGCTTTTGGTTTCGAGGCAAGGACTGGATTAGAACTCCCAATTCTTCCTCTGCCTTCTGAGTATTAGGACTGGAAACATGAATGAACCACTACACCAGGCATGTGGATATAAGTGGATACACGTCATGAGATAGTGCAGCCACTCCTTAACGTGCGTGTGTGTGGGCATGTGTGCAGGTGTGTGTACAGATGGGGTCAAGATTGGGCAAGAGTGTGCCTAATATGGCGCCAGCTGCCTTGTAGGGTGACCATCTATCCTCCCAGCAAGCTGCTGTCCATGGTGGCATGAAGGAGAACTGTCAGGCTGCTCGATTGCACTCCATGAGGCTTGAGCTGTGTCTTTCCTGTGCCAAGTGTTAACTGGATGCCTAGGAACTGGCACGGGAGAGAGAGCAAGGAGAGGGGTGTGTGTGGTGTGGTGTGGTGTGGTGTGTGTGTGTGTGTGTGTGTGTGTGTGTGTGTGTGTGTGTGTGTGAAGGGCCCCTGGGATCCATCTGAGTACACACCCAGCAGGTGTTTTTAGAGCACTCACGGAGCCCTGTGGGAACAAGAACACTCCCCTTTCCATTTCTCTGCTGCAAACCCGGCCTAGTGGGGCAGAGCGCACCAGGGCGAACTTGCCGTGCTGCCTCCGAGTAGGAAAGTGCCAGGGCGACCTTGGTGACCAGATCCCTGGAGGTTTAGAAGCAGGTCCTAGTTCCCAGCATGTGCCTAGCCCGCAACTGTAAAAAGGGGAGGGGAACACCGTCCGTTGTTGTTAGGATTCTGGGAGAGCCGGCTTGTGAGGTATCTTGCGTCCCGAGCCAGCAGACCCAGGGACCAGGATGGGACTCCGGATGATAGCTAGCGCCCGCTGCGGCTCCCTGCGATCAAGCAGTGCCACAACCCAGATCTGTGAGCGTGGCTGGTGACCTGGGTGTGTGTGTGTGTGTGTGTGTGTGTGTGTGTGTGTGTTGGGGGGGGGTGCCACTTCGGGAGCGTCGCTTTGGGCCACCGGGCCTGGCATTGCCCACGCCCCTTGGCCCACCGGGCAGCTCCAGATCGATGCGACAGCCCTCTCCGCCCCTCCCCCAAAGGCCAAACAAAACATAGTAAATATTTAATCCGGGCCAGGGAACCAAGGAGGCCTCCCCGCCCCCTCCGTAGACGTCTGGCTCCTCTGCCAGCCCCGGCTGCTCTCCGCGGTAATGAGGCCGGGAACGGCAGGGATCGATCGACCTGGGGCGGGGTGGGGGTGGCATCGCTGTCCACCCCAAGCACCAGATCCGGGAGCCTACTCGACGCACCCACCCGCATCCTCGCTTTTCCAAGAAGGTCCGGGAGTGAGTCCCCCATTGGCGTACCCTTGCTAAGAGGCCAAGTGTGAGCCAGTTGTGGGTCAGTAAAGGCAGTAGGACGTCCCTTCCCTGGCTGATACCTGAGCTTCTGCCCTAAAACCAGACCAGACCTTAAAGGCCTAATGGACCTTAATGCCTGAGGCTATGGGTGAGGCAGGGGCAGGCAGGGAGACCCCTAGAGAGAAGCAAAGCCCGTGGGTTTCCTGGTGTCTAGCTGCACTGCACTGATGACGTCCTTGCGGCCCCAGTTACATAGTAATCACTGAACACCTACTGTGCGCTGGGCCACCAGCTGCCCGCCTGGAAACACAAACTCGCAGACGGATTGCATTCTGAAGGAGATGCTTGATAACTAAACCCAAAAGATGATTTCAGCTAGTGGTTGCATTTAGTGTAGAAAAAATAAAATGTAATGCGATACTGTGCTTGGCTGGGGAGAGAACATTAGCTGAGATGGTCAGGATGACAGCGGGTTGGGGTGAAATCATCCCCGGCAAATTCTGTAGCAAGTGCAAAGGCCCAGAGGCAGAAAAGAAATCAGCCTGCTCCAGGATTGGGAAGAAGGGCCTGGGAGGTTGAATGTAGCATGAGGGAGGGAGAAGGAGGCTGTGGCAGTCTCCGAGGATCTTGTAGGCTGAGGGAGGAGTTTGGATCTCATTCTAAGTGCTGTGTGATGGCAGAGATTTTAAGCAAAGGAATGGCATGGTCTGATTTACCTGTTTAAAAGCTTCCGCTGGCAGAAGAGTGCAGAAAGGAAGGCAGAGAGTTGGGAAGGGAAGGGAAGGGAACGGAAGGGAAGGGAAGGGAAGGGAAGGGAAGGGAAGGGAAGGGAAGGGAAGGGAGACACAGGTTGGTGAGGGATGGTTTAGTGGTAACCCAAGGAAGGTTGGTGCCTGCCATTGGAAGGGCCCAGCCAAAACCAGTTTGCTCTTGGTGCACAGTCCGTGGGGGTCTGAGCAGGGACCAGGACTGCCTGACCCAAACCCTATGATGGGCAGCCCAGGAAGCATTTTTTCCCCTTTCCAGGAGCATTAGAAAATGTTGACATGTTTTTTGAAACAATTTCAGATCTGATATCTCCGCCAGATTGGGTTTGTAACCAGCTTTATTGTTTAAGCCTGCTGGGATTTCATCAAAGGCGTCTGCTGTTTACTCAGAACCATTTCATTGGAGAAAACAGCAAACAGACCTGCATTTCTATCTGATTTCACTTTTTCCCTTCTCTCATGAATTTAAGTGCTTGTGAAAGGCCCTGCTGATAAGGCAAAGCGGCAAGGATCAAGCCCTGAGGAGGGGCTGGGGTCTCAGCTAAGGCTTATTAACAGGACCAGAAAGGCTGGGGGTGGCTGGCAGTGCCCCTGGGGGGCAGAGAGGCATTCCTGGCCGGCTGCCAGTCTTCCCCAAGGGGACACCGGGGAGAGCCGCTGTTCCCTATACTCTGGCAAGATTTTCCAGTGTGTTCTGGTGTCTTTAACGGATTTCCATTTCAGAGAGGGTCAACAATGAAACTAAACATTCCCTTTAGAGGCAGAGACCGCCCGGCCTGGGAGATGGGTTGAATGAGGCAGACTCCAGTTTTCCTGGGAAACAGCTGGGAGGTATGTGAGGCAAAAGGCCAGTGGAAGCCAGGTCACAGGAGCGCTGGAGAAATTGCCTTCTGCTCCTCTGCCAGCACTGGAACTCAGCCCCATCTTCCTGTGACTGCCAGAGCCGGTACAGCTAGGAGGCTCTTGTCACAGGATGAACACTGCCTCTGGCGCCCCAAGGAATCTATCCTACTGTTAGCTCTACTGCCTCATAGGACCTGGGACCTTTAAACAGCACCGTTGACCCAACAGACGTTCTGTTCAGTGATGGAGATGCAGCTGTGTAGCCTATCAGAAGACGTCCTGAAAATTTCGGGTTAATGTGCCTCGTTCAGTTGCTTGAGCGGTAGCTAGCTAAATGCATGGGTTGCCTGGCATGCAGGCCGACCCTCGCCAGTTACACATTAGACCCACTTGTAAGGTCAATCGATGTGAACCAATTAGCAGAAGGATGGGGACTTGTCTTGAACTGACTGTAGATCTAACAGCGAACCTTCGGAGAGGGGCGATGGTGTACAGAAGGGTTCTTCAGTGCCAAGGTTCTAAAGTACCGTTGTGCTTTAATGCCTTCCCACAGGTGGGACCTCCAGCTATCAGAACCCCTCACCCATGTGAGCTTCAGGAGAGAGAGTGAGGAAAGGTCAAAGTTCCTGTCCCCAAGAGCCAATTCTAGGTTCTCCCAGTTGGTCATGCCCTTTTCATCTGTTGCTTTTGAAATGAGAGCTCAGCTGCTCTGGACCTTCAGGGCCTCCTCCATCCCTGTAAGCTCAGAGTGGGGTTCTAGGCTTTCTTAAAAAACAGAAGAGTCACATGTCTTGGGAATGCTGGCTGCTGTCTGTCTGTCTGTCTATCGTCTATCTATCTATCTATCTATCTATCTATCTATCTATCTATCTATCTATCTACCTACCTAATTTTATTACTGTACGTGTGCACGATAGGGACGGGGTGTCTGCCACACGGCACACGTAGAGGTGAGAGGGTAACTTTATTGATAGATGAAAGGATAACTTTATGGATGGTCCTCTTCTTTCACTTTTGCTGGGATCCAGGGATCGAACTCAGTTTGTCAGGCTTGTGCAGCAAGTGCTTTTGAGTGCTGAGCCATCTTTGGGGGACCTACATCATTTCTTTCATTGTCAAGTTGACTCGTGGTGACACTTGGTGCTTTAACAGATAAAGCTTGCCTGGTGATCAGAGTGTGAAGCTAGCCACCAGTTAGCCATAGAGGCCAGGCAGTGGTGGCACACACCGTTAATCCCAGTACTCGGGAGGCAGAGGCAGGTGGATCTCTGTGAGTTTAAGGCCACCCTGGGATTCACAAGATCGAGCCAGTCTAAGAGAGAATCAGAGTCAGGTGGTGGTGGCTCACACCTTTAATCCCAGTATTTGGGAGTCACATTGCCTTCAACCCAAGCACTAGGGAGGTGGTGACAAGAAGGGATACAACTGGGAGGAGAGAGGAATAATAAGGCAGAGGGAGACAGGAACTCACAGCATGCAGTCTAAGGATTCCTAGAGACAGAAGTCTCCATTTGGTCTGGAGATTTGGTAGAGGTAAGAACTGGAGCTGGCTGCTCTGTTTCTCTGATCTTTTAGCATTTACCCCTATATCTAACTCAGGGTTTTTATTATGAAGACCATTTAGAAATCTTTCTACATTGACTAGATCTGGAATCACTGGGGAGACATAACTGTGGGGTTAAGGGGAAGATCCACCAGGAATGAGCTAGGGTCGCAGTGAAGATGGGGAAAAGGAGCACCAACCAGCATTCATCTCTTCCTCTACTCCCCAGATGCCAGTGCAATGTGACCAAATGCATGGGATCTCCTTGCACGGCCCAAGGTTAGCACAATTAATAAGAACCCAGAGACAGAAATTTGGGTTCAACCTGAAGGTCAGAAAAGCAAAACAGCCAGGCACTGGCTCTTAGCTCTACCTCAGTCTAAAATGGTGACCCTGCCTCCAGGAATCTCAGAATGAGACTGTCTGAGAGCTGTTTTCTCCCATTTTATATTCCTCTCTAGGGCTGGAATTAAAAGCGTGTTCCACTACCACCCGGTTTCTATGGCAAACTAGTGTGAGCACTGGGATTAAAGGTGTGTGCTACCACTGCTGGGTCTGTAAGGCTGACCAGTGGGGCTGTTTTACTTTCTGATCTTCAGGCAAGCTTTATTTATTAAAATACAAATGAAATATCACTGCACAAGGTCCCTGAGCTGGGATTTGTTTGTGTTGCCTTGTTTTGTTTTTAGGCAGGATCTCTGGTAGCTCAGGCCTGCCTCCGTGGGCTGCCCTTGAACTACTAGTCCCCCTGCCTCTACCTCCCAAGGACTAGGATGCAGGTGTGTACCACCCTGTCTATGAGCTGGAGTTTGAATCCATCCTGCCTGGATGACTCTGGAGCTCTGTCTCTCTTTGCTTGACCTTATTGTCCTCAGTCTTCTGGGAGGTTAGGTAGGGTCAGGAACTTCTCCCAGATGGGGGTTGAAGGGAACAAGCTACCAAGATGGCCAGGAAGATAGAATGGGCCCCTAGGCATTCTGAGGTAAGGCCATGGGTATTTAAGCTATTTGCCCCCTGAATGGCCTGGTGACCTCTGCCGAAGAGTTTCGGGTCATATTACATTATTACAAAACTGACTTTTGACTATTTGGGAGTCTGAGGCAGGACTTACACTTACACTTACACTGTGGGAACCGAGGCCAGCTAGCCAATACATCAATTCTCTTCTTAATGACCCCCACTTTACTCCAGTAGTATCCTATCTGCTTCAAACCCCCAAACCCCTTTCTCATTACCATAAAATGAGGACAGCCACTCCATCTTCCAACTCAGGCTAGCTCTTTCCTCTGGGCATCCTGTCTGTGCCGACCACCTGGAAATTCTGTTGGAGCCCACAATACTCAGACCCATCTACCTCTGCTGCTATGCCAGAGCCTAGGGACTAGACCCAGGCTGTGGACTGAGGAATGCTGAGGTATCCTTGTCCATAGGGAGGGTCCAATATAAACGTCTCAAGGAATGGGCGGGCTTAAAGGAGTGTGGGGGTGAGTGGGAGTGTGTGTGTGTGTGGAGGGGTGTCTTCCTGTGTACATGTATGTGTGCTTCTATGTGTTTTGTTTCATTTTGTTTTGTTTTGAGACAGAGTTTCTCTGTGTAGCCCTGGCAGTTCTAGAACTTGTTCTGTAGACCAGGCTGGCCTTGAACTCACAGAGATCCACCTGCCTCTGCCTCCCAAATGCTGAGATTAAAGGTGTACACCACCATGACTAGCTGCTTGTATGTGTTTGTGTGTGTATGTGTGTATATGTGTATGAGTCTGTGTATGTGTGTATTATGTGTGAATGTGTGAGACAGTCTGTGTGTGAATCTGTGTGTGTATGTTTTCATGTACATGTGTATGTATGTGTGTGTGAATGCATGTATATGCATGTGTGTGTTTTTCTTTCAGCTCAGAGGAGTTGACTCCAGATATTGTATCGTTTTCCTCTTACAGCATCGACTGTCAAATCCTTGACCTTTGAGGGTGGGTTTGATTTTTTTTTTTTTTTTGAAAAGGCCAAAAGTAATTTGAAGCTGTGTTGTGAGTATAGGGAATGAGGGTTTCAGAATGTGGGCTGCTTGTGTTGTTGGATTTTAAAAACTGTCTGGACTCAAAATGGAAGGGACGCCTAAAGAGCTGGGCCTTGTTTTCTCCCACGGGAGCTCCAGGGTGTTGTACTGTTGCCGTCCCTTTGACCAGGGGCTTGGTTCTCAGCGACCACTCTGACAGGAGGGCAGCGGAAGGAAAGTGAGGCCTTATTGAGCCACTGCTATGTGCCAGGCTCTTTACATACATTATGGCAGCTGACTGAGGTCATTTTTGGAGTAAGGCCCATCTATTAAAAAATTCTTAAATAATTCATGGTCTTTCTTACTCCCCACTGTAACCCTATTAGACCAAGCTCTTAGCCCACTTAACAGGTGATAAAATTAAGACTATAAAGGAAGGAAATGACTTTCCAAGGTCATAGAATTTTTCCAGGCCCAGGATTTGAACCCAGGTCTGATTGACTCCCAAAATGAAGACAATTCATTATTCATTCATTGATTCATGGAGACAGTCTTATGTAACCCAAACCCTCTGTCTCCTTAGTGCTAGGATTATACTGCCATACCCACTTTAATTTTCTTATGTGTAATTTTCGTATGTTTACCCTATTCATCCCAACCTTCAACATACAACTGTGGTTTCATTAGGTCACAGTGACGTCATCAGGCTTCATTCATGGGAGGGAAATGGAAGCAGGTCCCAGGGAGGGAAATGCTGACTGTGTGCAGCGGTGGCCGCCATCAGCAGGCGTCAGGGGAGGTGTAGGTGACAATGGCAAAGAATGAAGTATGGTGTTTATTAGGTACTGGCAAAGGCCTAGGAGTTCCAGATGCCAAGCTGTGATAAGTGGGAACTGCCTGGCTCAGCTCTTGTCCAGTTCCAAGAGCTGAGCAGGCTCCCAGTTCGGGACTTTGAAGCTACTGGATGTACAGACCAGCCCTGGGAGCTTTCTCAGCCCCTGGCAAGGCAGGGCTCTCTCTGGATCATAATGGCAATAATAGTACCCGATGGAGCCGGTGCTGATGGAGCATGTGTGATAAGCCAGGCATTGATTGCCTCATTAAACTTTGATCTCTCTCCTTGCTCTTAGCCCACAACTGGAGGATGCTGGACTGTTAGCCCTATCAGGGTCCCCAGTCCTCAAGTTGTCTCTCTAAATCCAGAAACTGACACTCTTCCTCTGCTGGGATGTCACATGTCAGGAGGGAGCCAGGTATGCAAGGACCCTAGGGCTTGGGGACTTGTCAGGGAGAGAGGGCTCCAAGAGGATTTTCTCGCTAGGATCACAGTTGGAGCCCTCTCAGGTACCGCGGGTCCTCACCCTCGAGCAGAGATTCGAATAGGGAAGTGTGAGAAACATGATCATAGTATCAACACCTGGCAACTGCCTAAACGCCCACTGGCGGGCGGCGGGTGGGGGGGTGGGGAACTGGTAAGAAACATAGCACTGTGAGCTTTGGAATTCTGCGATTCAGGGATGGGGTGGCTCTGCACTGCTGTGGGCTGCGTGCCAAGATGTATTGCTGAGTGAAGAAGCGGTGCTAATACACTGTGATAACATTTGGATTTAAAAAAAAAAAAGATTTGCTTGTATGTGATAGACATTTTCTGGAAAGGCACAAAAGGAGCTGTTAGCAGTGGGATGCCTCTGAAGAAAGATCCTGAGGACTGGAGGTCCGAGAGAGGAAAGGGGAGCTTCTTTTCACTCTATACCCTTTGTGTCAAAAAAAATTTTTTTTTACTATGTGAATGCATTATTTTTTTTTTCAATTAAAAAAAGTAGTGGGGTATTTAAAGAAAAAAAAGTCTCCAGGCTTTATCTGGCTTCTCTGTGCACTTTCTCATCCCGGTCTCCAGCCAGGTTGTGCTAGCCTGACCTTCAGGCCATTTCCCAGTTTCTCTCCCTCTGCCTTAATCTAGGCCCTCCCCTCCAGAGGCATCCAGTACTACCCATTACAGGTACTTAAAACCTACCTTTTTTTGCCTTGAAACACAAATAACTCCAATCTGCAGAGACGAGCTTTATTGCACTCCCAGAGCAGACAGAAGTTGGCTGGCACCGGGATGCTCCATAAATGTTTGCAGAGCCAATTGAATCTGTGACTCGGTTGGTTACACTGAGCAAGGGACTAATTGGCCAAGGTCAGGCATCCAATGCCCACGTTTTGGAGCTCTCGGAACTTACAGAGGAGCTCTTCTCCCAGATGCAGCCTGGCCCCTTGTTCCTGTGTGGCTCGTGCCACAAGGAGGGAGCGGTCTGCACAGGGAAGGGGAATGGGGTCTTGGGGCACAGCTCAGAGCCACAGGAGCAAGCAGGACAGAACAGGGACCCAGCTTTGGAAGCACTGTGACCTAGGAGAGGATCTGAAACCCCCGCAAAGAGGCTGACACTGTAACCCCAGCACTGGGGAGGTGGAGGCAGGGAGACAGCAGAGTCTGCGGCTAGCCTGGCCTAGAGAGTGAGCCGTAATCTCTATTCCTCACCAGCTCCTCATTCTTCCTCTTCCTTTCTCTCCTTCCTTTGGTTCTGAATATTAGATGGTTTGATTTATCACAAGAATTTGTAAATAGACATACAGAATTCGACACTAAATATGGCAGTGACTTATATATTGTTGGAAGACTGAGGCAGGAGAATTGTCATGAGTTCAAAGCCAGACTACATACTGAGTTTAGGGAAGCCTGGACTTTGAGAAAGGAGTGGCGAGCAGGGTCTCTTGGGGTAAGAGCAGCTGCCCAGGACCCAGGTTCAGTTCCCGGCACTCACATGGCAGCTCATAACCACCTATAACTCCAGTTCCAGGCAATCTTATGCTGCCTTCTGGTCTCTGAGGGTACCAGGCACACACGTGATGCATGTATATGTAGCCATTCCTATGACCACATCTTAAAGGTGGGGGGGACAATGACACTGGAGAGATGGCTCAGTGATTAAGAACACTTTTTTTGTTTTTTGTTTTTTCGAGACAGGGTTGCTCTGTGTTACAGTCCTAGCTGTCCTGGAACTAGCTCTTGTAGACCAGGTTGGCCTTGAACTCACAGAGATCTGCCTACCTCTTCCTCTCGAGTGTTGGGATTAAATGCGTGTGCCACCACTGCCTGGCTGAACACTTTATTTTTATAAATTAATTAATTTTTATTTATTTTGAGACAGAAGCTTTCTACATAGCCCTGGCTGTCGCAAAACACACTGTGTGGATCAGGCTAGTCTTGATCAATTCCAGGGCATCTGACTCCCTCATCTGACCTCTGAGTACACCAGGCATACACTCCATGAACAGACATACATGCAGGTCAAACACGTATACATGAAAGGTGAGCCTAAATAATAACAATAAAAAAGCAACTGGGCATGGTGGTGTGTAACTTTAATCCCAGCATTTAGGAGGCAGAGGTAAGTTGATGCCTATGAGTTCTAGGTCAACTAGGGCTACATAGTGAGACCTTATTTCAAAAAGGAAGGAAGGAAAGAAGGGAGGAAGGAAGGAAGGAAAGAAGGAAAGAAACGAGAAAGGAAGAGAAAAAGGGAGTGGGGTGGGGGCAGTAAATAGTTAGCCTGGAGAAAGGAGCACTCAGGCAGCATGTCCCATGACCACCCTGTACTTTTTAAAATGAACCCATTCCAGGGTTCTCTGGCCTTAGCTGGTATGCAATGCCACCTCACTCCTCTCTGGAATCTGAGGCAGCCGCTTGGCTTGGGCTCTGGTCTCTTCCTGCCTGCTCACTCGCCTCACCACCGAAGAGACTTCTTGTCCCAGTAAGGGTTATTATGATGAGGAAGCATTTGCCTGCAAGCAGAGTGAGTCAGAAAGTTTGATATGTCGTCCCCTCAAAAAAGCATCTGTAATTTTTTGACCACATTAATAGAAGTGTCCAAATCTAGGACGGGAAGGGATCTGGTTGCCTGTGGAGCGCTGACTGACTCATCTCTGTCGTCGTCACCGTCCACCATTGGTGTCCGAATCCACCCCCTTCCGTGCCCATCCCCCAGCTTGGGCTGCGGCTCCTGCTTGCAGCATGGCAGTCCACTCCTGATTGGTGTTTGGACTCCTTCTCCGGTCTCCAGTCTCCGCGCCACAGTTGTGTTAAGAAAAATTGTCTGCCCAGAGCACTCTGATGTCTTAGTCTTTCAGTGGTTTCTCTGGGCTCTTAGGCTCCTCCTTCCCCCACCCCTTACATTTCTTTTCTTTAGCATTGTGTGTTTGTATGTCTATACACATGGGCACACATACCATGGCACCCCTGCGGAGTTCAGAGGACAGCGTGTGGGGTCAGTTTTGTCCTTCTGCCACTGGGTCCTGGGGCTGATACTCAGGTGTGAGGCTTCGTAGCGAGTGTCTTTAGCCACTGAGGCACCCCTGCTCCTCCTGAATGTGGCCTCAACACCTTTAATCACAGCACAGAGAGTGGGAGTAGGGGTCAGGAACAGGCAAATCTCTGTTTGAGGCTAGCCTGATCTACAAAGCAAGTTCCAGGAGATCCAGGGCTGTTTACACAGAAACCCTGTCTCAAAAACTTAAAAAAAGAATTCATACACCAAAATTAACCAGACCCAAAGATTTCTATGCAATAAGAAGTGGTTTTGGTTTTGTTTTTGGGGGGGGCAGGTTAGCCTCTGTCCTCAAACATTCTTGAGTTCTGGTCTACATAGGAAACTTCAGGCCAGCCGAGGCTACATGGTAGGACCCTGTCTCAAGAACAACAAAAAGTTCATCACAGCGGGCACAGTGGCTGGAGCAGAAGTGAGGGCATCTGTCCCTAACCACAAGCAAGAAGCAGAGCTTGAACTGGGAATCACGGTATGGCCCGCTAGCTTTAGAAACCTCAAAGCTGGCCCTACCTCCTAAGCTTCCCCCAGGCAGGTCTACCAACTGGGGAGGGACCAGGTATTCAAATGCCACATTACTGTAGGAGGAGTGCTCTTACCGCTGACCTCCAGACTGGCTTCACACCACATTCCCCCCTGATTTCCTGCTTAGCACATGGGTTGGTCTCCCTGCCCAGGGTTCCCAACGTGAAGGCGATGGTACCTGGGAGGCTGTCTTCATTTTTGTCTCCCCGCTAGGTAATTTTCTGCCTTGAGTCTGCCTCATGTGACGCTTCTTTGGGAAGTGGCCCTGAACCGTCCAGACTAGGTCAGAACCCCAGTTATATGTGATGACAGCATTCCACTTCCACTCACTCAGCAAATGTTTAATGACAGCAGCAGGGTGCCAGGTACACTCTGGTGCTGAAACTTTATTGTTGAGCAAGCCCGCTGCCTTAAGGGAGATGATGAAGCATTGTGGAGCGGCCTTAATTAGGTCTTAATTACCTCTGGTCAGAGATGCTGGGGGGATTCGACATGGAAAGAATACGTGTGTGCATGTCTGGAAACACATCTGTATTTTCATCTCTGGGGGGATTCTACATGGAAAGAACACATGTGTGCACGTCTGGAAACTCACATCTGCCTTCTGAGTGCCCACACTGTCTGGCCTTGAAAATTATACAGTTTTGGGGGTGGAGAGATGGCTCCGTAGTTAAGGGCATTTGTTGTTGTTGTTTGTTTTGGCTTTTCAAGACAGGGCTTCTCCGTGCTGCTTTGGAGCCTGTCCTGGAACTCTGTAGACCAGGCTGGCCTCGAAATCACAGAGATCTGCCTGCCTCTGCCTCTGAGTGCTGGAATTAAAGGTGTACACCACCACCTTTTTTTTTTTTTTGGTTTTTCGAGACAGGGTTTCTCTGTAGCTTTGGTGCCTGTCCTGGAACTAGCTCTTGTAGACCAGGCTGGCATCGAACTCACAAAGATCCACCCGCCTCTGCCTCCCGAGTGCTGGGATTAAAGGAGTGTGCCACCACCGCCCAGCTGCCGCCACCATTCTTAAAGAGGACCTAGGTTCTGCCCAGCGATGGTGGCTCACACCTTTAATCCCTAGCACTTGGGAAGCAGAGGCAGATAGATCTTTGAGAGTTCAAGGCTGGCCTGGTCTACATGATGAGTTCCAGGCCAACCAGAGCTACACAGTGAGATTCTGTCTCAAAAAAAAACACCACACACACAACAACACAAGATATATTCCAGGCTGGCCTGGAACTCAAGGTCTTCTCAGCGGACTGTCGCTGTCCCAGTCTGCCGCTCTGAATTCTCCCAGGGAGAGCCTCTCCTCCCATTAGTGTGAGTCAGAGTTGTGAGCCTGAAGTCACTGGCTCCTGCTGGACCCTGGGCCAGCCTCTGAGGCCTGGGAGTGTGGAAGTGTTACAGCTACAAATCCACTCTTCAGGGACTTCCACAGCGCCTCTGCCTCTCCAGTGCTGGGATTAAAGGATTGTGCCACTACCACCCAGCTTCTCTCTCTCTCTCTCTCTCTCTCTCTCTCTCTCTCTCTCTCTCCCTACCTTCCTTCCTTCTTTCCTTTCCTTTCCTTTCCTTTCCTTTCCTTTCCTTTCCTTTTCTTTTCTTTTTTTAGGGGGTAGGTTTTCAAGACAGGGTTTCTCTGTAGCCCTGACTGTCCTGGAACTCATTTTGTGGACCAGACTTGGCCTCAAACTCACAGAGATGCATCTACTTCTGTCTCCTGAGTGTTGGGATTAAAGGTGTTCGCCACTATGTCTGGCTGTCAGGCAGTTTTCTGAACCTTACTTTTTCACTCCCTGCCACCCAGCACGGGTCTCTTCTCGTGTGGCAGCCCCTCAGGCACAATACTGACTTTGCCTAACTCTAGAAAGCTGAGGTGAGGCAAAGTGACTTCCTCAAGGTCACAGTGGTGGCAGGATGGAGCCCAGCTTTGTTCAGCAGAGCCTGAGTCTAGGGTCAGCCTGCCAGAGCCTGGCGATGCCATTTGTCAGCTGTGGGATTCTAGTAGTTTCCTACGGCTGCTGTAAATTACCACAAACTCAGTGGTTTAAAACCACAGAGATTTATTCTTTTACAGCCCTGGAGGCCAGAGTGTGAAATCAAGATGTCTTCAGGGCTGTGCCCCTCTGTAGGTGCTGGGGACAATCTGTTCTTGCTTCTTCCAACGCTGGTGACTCTTCACATTCTCTGAGGCTGCATCAGTCCAGTCTTCGTCTTTACGTGGTTCTTCTTTGTCTTTAACAGGGATGTTTGCCATTAAATTTAGGACCCATCTGGGTAATCCAGCATAATCTTCTCTCAAGGTCCCTAACTTAATTACATCTGCATAGTCCCTTTTTCTAAATAATGTCACATTCATAGATTCCAGGGATTTAGGCGTGGATGTATCTTTTGAGCAGTCCTCTCCAGACCTGCCCACGGACCTCCATCGGACAGTTGTCCTCCTATCTGTAAGCTCATAACTGGGTGTGGTGGCATAAACCTGTAATCCCCAAAATTGAGGACCAGGAATTCAAGGTCATCCTCAACTGCAACCCAAGTTTGAGGCCAGCCTGCGCTGCATGACACCCTGTCTTAAAAAAATAAAAATAAAATGAGACGGCATAGTAGGTGAGGGAGCTTGCTATCAAACCTGAGGACTCAAGTTTGATCCCTGGAGTCACGTGGTAGGAGAGAACCAGCTTCTTAAAGTTGTTCTTTGACCTCTGCTCGAGAGCTTTGGCCTGCTCCCCATAAGGGAATATAAAGTGAACAACAAAAAGTGGGTGATAGTGCTATTTGTGTGTGTGGTGGGGGTGCGTATAGGGGTGCATGTGTGTGCAATGGGTGGTATATGTGTGTGTGTGAGATGTGTGATATATGTGTGTGTGTGTGATGTTTATGCGCATGTATGCTCATGCAGAGGCCAGAGGAGGGCCTTTCCTCTGTCATATTCCTCTGCCCATAGTGCCTTGAGACAGGGTCTCTCCCTGAACAGAAGCTTCATATTTCAGTGAGGCTGGCCGGCCTGTGAGCTCTCAAGATCCACCTGTCTCCACCCCTGTGATGTGGCACATGAAACCACATCAGGTTTCCTGTGTGGGTGCTGGGGATTCGAACTCAGACCCTTCTGCTTGCGCATCAACCACTGAGCCATATCTGTAGCCCTGAGTGCTAATGTGTAATGTGTAATGTTGTCATGGGGATTGATACAAAATGATTCCTTTGAGTACACATAGCAATGAGCACTTAGTAAATATCCAATAAATGTTGCTTATTATTACACATGATCTCACTGTGGCCATCGACGTGACTTTTTCTTCCTAGGTGGGCCCGGTTCCCATTACCTAGGAATGGTAGAGACAAGAAGGGGTGGTTGGTCTCTTTGTGCACAGACAGAGTTGTCAAGGTTCTAGTCAAGGAAGGGACCTCCTGCCTGCTCCTCAGTTGGGGATATCCTATTATCCTGTCAGGCCTGGAGCTCCTCAGCTTGAGGGGCAGCACAGCCTGAGGAGGTCTCCTGCCAATCACCTCCTCCTTCACCCTGACTGCAAGGGTCTGGCCTGGGAACTCTATGATTTACGGCGATGAAATGTAAATTGCAGAGACTCCTGGCTTCCTGTGCAGCCAAGATCCCATCAGCATCTCATTCCCTTACCTGGGGCTCCTCCTGGTCTCATCTGGTGCGTTCTGGTGGCAGAGCGCCTCCTCAGCGACCACGACGACGCCTGGCTTCCTACATCTATCACACCGGCGCTGTGACAATGTAATTTTTATCTCTGGTTGTTTATTTCTCAGATGGAACTACTTGTAAATTCCAAGAAGAAAATATATCCCTGTGTGTGACAGAACCAGCCCAGGGCGATTAATCTGGGCTTTTAAGCTGGGAACGAAAACCAGGTTTCTGCTGCTCCGTGCATAAGTGTCCCGTAATCAACCACAGTCATTAATTGTCCTCTGATGGAGCAGTGGCCCCAGAAGGGACTGGGATCAGTGGGATTTGATCTAGATGGATGGGAACAGGGTCTTCATTTCCCATCTGCCAGGTGGTTAACAGGCCCTTGGGACAGAGTGGGAGGCACTTGGCTTCTGGCCAACAGGTACAAGAGGTGGAGGCAGAGACCCATCTTATTTTTAAGGCTAGGTTGACAGTGGGTGTGAGACGAAGGAGGGTACCAGTGGCTGTGGAGTGGACACACAGATGAATCAGTGCCTGGATGGTGCGAACTCCAACTGGCTCAGTCCAACAGACTCAGGTTCAAATCCAGGTCCCAGCACTTACCCCAAACCTTCAGTGAAGGGCAAAGAGTTTTGCACTGGCAAAGAGAAAAGAGTAAGTTGGCCCGGAGGCCTCTGGGAGAATTGAGAAGCAAGTCTGATAAACACATGTTCCCCGTAGTGAGTGTTCAGTGTGCGTCTACTCCTGACTTTCCCATGGGCCTGGTGGAGCGTGCAGGCCACGGAAGATGAAAGCAGCAGAAATCGACAGGATTCTGGAGTTGGAGGGGATGTGGATGCCTCCTAATGAAAAACCCAGTGGTGGTTTGGGGAATTAAGGGGACTTAGAAGCTGGGAGGGTGCCTCTCCTAGCTGTCAGCAGCTGTCTGTGTGTACACTATGCTTCTGCAATAGCAAGGCCGGGACCTGGAATCCTTGCCCTTGATTCTGTGGCTCCGACAAGCCCAGATGGTCAATTTCAGGAATCTGTAGTTCCCTGGAACCAATTGAGGTGGTGTATACAGTAAGCAAATACTGAACCAATTGAGGTGGTGTATACAGTAGGCAATACTGAACCAATCGAGGTGTATACAGTAGGTGTAACATGTTGGGCCTACTTGTTTGTGTTTTCTGTCCCCGCCTGGTACCCCATAGCCAGTAGGCCCCAGAGAAAATCAACCACACAAGAGATCTCTATAAGTTATAATGCTGATTGGCCCATTAGGTCAGGCTACTTATTAGCTAACTCTCACATCTTGATTAACCCATTTTTCTGATCTATTTTAGCCATGTGGCACAGTACCTTTTTCAGTGGGGCAGCTTACATCCTGCTGCTTCGGTGGTCTGGGCAGGAGTGGGAGGAATCAACTTCCTCCTCCCCAGAATTCTCCTGCTCTCCTTGCATCATTCCACTTGATCCAATGATCCTTGCATCATTTCCACTTCCTGTCTGGTTTTCCCACCTACACCTCCTGCCTGGCCAATCAGCATTTATTTAAAACATGATTGACAGAATACAGACAATTCTCCCGCACCAAGTAGGCAAATACTGAAAAGCTGGAAGAGATCAGGAAGGAGTCGGAGGCCAGCCTGGGCTACATCTCCCGGTGACTCTCAATGCTTTGGAAGTGAAGGCATAAGGATCAGGGGATTAAGGTCATCCTTAGCTACATGGCAAGTTTACAGTCATCCCAAACTACAAGAGACCCTGTCTCAAAAAAACCAAAATAAGCTAGATATGGTGGCACACGCCTTTAATCCCAGCACTTGGGAGACAGAGGCAGGCAAATTTTGTGAGTTTGAGGCCAGTCTGGTCTACACAAGTTCCAAGTTAGCCAGGGTTAACTCAGTCCCCTAGAAAAATGGCCACTGTTCTGTGTGCAGGTGTACTAGGTGCACTGTCGGAATGACAACCTTCAGGCTCTACGAAGGATTCCCTACCCAAAGCGACTTTCTTGTAAACCAAGTTCTATCAGGGATGGGGAGCTACTGCCTGTGCCCTCTTACCTCTTGGTCGGAATACATGATCTGAGATGTCCTTAGCAACGGGGTCACCCGACGATGCTTATTCTAGGCCAGTTCTTGCTCTTTTGTCCAGGAAAAACAGCTCACAAGTGCCATCGGGAAATGGCAGAGTGTGGGCCTCTCTCTACTCGGCCAAGTAATTTCCAAATTTTTCCTTTTTGGCCAGACCAAGATTTTGTGAAGCCTAAAAATGGTGTGTGTGTGTGTGTGTGTGTGTGTGTGTGTGTGTGTGTGTGTGTGTATGTGTGTGTGGTGCTTTTACGAAAAAGTCTAAACCAGGCAGTGGTGATGCACACCTTTAATCCCAATATTTAGGCAGGTGGATCTCTGAGTTTGGGGCTAGTCGGGTCTACAGAGCAAGCTCCAGGACAGCCAGGGCTACACAGAGAAACCCTGAGAGAAAAAGACAGAGAGACAGAGAGAGACACAGAAGAAAGAGAGAAGGGAGAGGTAGAGAGGGAGAGAAGGAGAAAAGCCAAAGCTTAGGAAAACCTGAGACCTGAGTTTAAGTAAAGGCCGTGGGAAGAACAATAGTCATCCTGTAACATGACATTCACTGGACACAGGTCCTCTGGGAACATGGGGTCTCAGGATAGCTTTCTTACCCAATGACCTCCCAGGGCCTACTGTGCCCTCTCCACCTAGATGTTTGCCCAGTTTTCTGATTGCTGGTTGTTGGGTGATGGATACAGAAGTGTGAGGAGAGCAGCCCCTCTTCAAGGAGCTCACAAAGGGGAACCCCACAGTCAGCAGTCCCCCCGCCCCAGAAGCTCACAAAGGGGGCCCCACAGTCAGTGAACAACAGCCTGGTGTTGCCTACTCGCTGAGGTTTTTCTCTGAGTCCTGGTGAGGCACCTCCTTTCCTGTTCCTTAGCTCAGCCAGAAGCTGTGCACCCTTACTCTACTTTCAGGGCTGCCCTGTGGACTGGATCCACCTCCGCGCAAGAGGAGAAGAGGGCCCCCTACAGGGCATCCGAAGTAGGGCAGTGTATTTATGACTGCCTTCCTGTAGCTCCAGCCCTGGGCTGGAAGTAGCCCCCAGCTCCTCCAGGAAACTGGAGGGTGTGGAGGCTGGGGACTGCCCTCTAACTGCCTTACTCCTCCTGGCGTTTGCTGGGTTGTTTCTGTGTGCCAGGTACTGTGCCCGGGATAGAATGGTGAGGAAAACCCTATCCAGAGAAAGAAGCTGAGACAAAGGATCCAATCTAGCTCTCTGACTTTGCCACCACGTCCTAGCCACCAGCATCTGTGACTTCGAGTTTGTTGTCTAGAAAGTGGTGATGACAATCATTTGCTGGACTGTTCAGTTTTGGGTCTCACAGGTGTGGCGGTCCTGGGATTGGCACTGTGCATCACTGTAAGATGTGGACCCAGGTCCTCTGGGAACACGGGGTCTTACTGTACTTATGGTCTACAGGGCTGGCCCTGGGATTGGTATTGTAAATCTTTTTTGTTTGTCTGTTTTGTTTTGTTTTTTCAAGGCAGGACTTCTCTGTGTAACAGGCCTAGCTGTCCTGAAATTCACACTGTAGACCAGGCTGGCCTCCAACTCACAGAGATCCACCTGTTTCTGTCTCCCAGGAGCTGGGATTAAAGGCGTGTGCCACCACTGCCCGGCAGCACTGTAAATCTGGACTCTTACTATCTTGAAAGCTCTAGCCAGCCTGTTGGAGTTCGCCATCTTTTCTCTCTGGCATCTTGAGTCTTTTTCTAGACGCATAGTTAGTGTACGACATGACTTTCATGTCAGTAGAAGACTTTCAGGATGGGCTCTGTTCAGTCACCCTGCAGGTGAGGCAGCTGCGGGAGGAGACAGGGACAACCCTATCTGCCCCACTTCCTTAAAGCCTTTGAAAAGACAAGCTTAACAAAGAGAAAACATCAAGGCAGCTTCTGATTCATTACTAGCCCGTGTAAGCTCTGGCCTGTGCCCTGGATGGAAGGTTCCCAGGGAACTGTGGGGCTTCGGCTGTTTATCGGGACCACAGCCATCCCCCAAGCAGGAGGACCACGCGGGCCACAGCCATCCCCCAAGCAGGAGGACCATGCGGGACTCATCTGAAATACTTTGTCCCCTCAGTGCTTCCCTGCCCTTTCTGTCCAGGGTGACTCCAGAAAGAAGTTAGGGAAGGCCTCGGTCCTCATCCCCGCGAACCCAGGTTGTACTGCTGATAAGGATTTAGGTGGATTGTTGAGCTGACCCACTTACTAATCTTTTGTTTCTGTTTCTCTTCATTTTGCTTTTTGAGACAGTCTCGTGCATTCCAGGCTGGTCTCAAACTTGTTACGTAGCTGAGGGTAATCCAGAACATCTTTTATTAATTTTTATTTTATGTGCATGGGCATTTTGTCTGTATGTATATCTGGGCATCACAGGTGTGCCTGAGGCCTGCAGAGGCCAGAATGGGGCATCGGATCCCCTGGAACTAGAGTTATAGGCAGCTGTGAGCCACTGTGTGGATGCTGGGAATTGAACCTGGGTCCTCTGCAGAAGGACTTGTACCGCTGGGCAATCTCTCCAGACCCCAATCTAGAACTTCTGATCTTCTGGCCTCCAGCTCCTAAATACTCTAGTGTAGGCATGTGCCACCACATCTGGTCGATGCTAGAGACCGAAACCCAGGCTTTGTGTATGTGCGACAGCTCTCTACCAACTGAGCTGCCAGACACAGCCTCCCTCTACAGTCCAGGTTGTCCTGGAACTCACAGCTTTGCCTGTCTCAGCATTTTAAATGCTGGAATTATAGTTGTAAACCATTGCGCATGTATGTGTATGTATGTATGTGTGCACATCGTTGTGTTTATCTATGTGTGAACATGTATCTGGGGGCCAGTAACCAATCATGGATTGTTTTCCTTTTTTCTTTCTTTCTTGCTTTTTGTTTTTGTTTTTTGAGGCAAGATTTTTCTGTATATCCCTGACTATCCTGGAACTCACTCTGCAGACCAGGCTGGCCCCTGCCTCTTGAGTGCTGCCCTGCAGATTTTTTTGTTTGTTTTTTGTTTTTCAAGACAGGTTTCTCTGAAGCTTTACTAGCTCTTGAAGACCATGTTGGACTCGAACTCACAGAGATCGCATGCTTCTGTCTCCGGTGTGCTGGTATTAAAGGTGTACACCATCACGACTTGCTCTACCTTATTTTTTGAGACAGGGTCTCTCACTGGCCCTGGGCTCACTGATTAGATGGCCCTGGCTGAGCAGCAAATACAGAGTCTACCTGTCTCCTCCCCAGTCGGATTACACGTACTCACCACCATGCCCAGACATATGTATGTATTATGAATGAATGTATGTATGTGTGTGTGTGTTTAGAGTAGTGGAGCATGGGTGTGCTATGGTCCACATGTGGAGCTTAGAGGACAGCTTCTGAGAGTTGGTTCTCTCCTCCCACCATGTGGATCCTGGGAATGGAGCTCAGATCATCAAGGTTGATGGCAAGCACCTTTACCCTCTGAACCGTCTCATTCCCTTCCCTTTTTTCTTTTTCTTTTTGAAACAGGGTCTCAAGTAGCATGGCTGTCCTCACTGACTGTATAGCTGAGGATAATCTGATACCCCTGCCTCCACTTCTAGGTGTTATGAATTTTTTGCATTTATTTATTTGTTGGATTTATTTTATTTTGTGTGCATGAGTGTCTTGCCTGTATTGTATGTCTGCACACCATACCTGGCTGGTGTGTGAGTTCCATGTGGGTTCTAGGAACCAGATCTTTTGCAAGAATAATAAGTGCTCTTAACCACTGAGCCACCTCTCCAGCTCTGGGTACTCGGATTACAAGAGCATGCATGACACTGTGCCCAGTTTTATGCTGGGCACAGAACCCAGGGCTTCCTGTGTGCTAGATAGTCGCTCTACTGACTGAACGACATCCCCAGGCTTTGCTTTGTTTTTTGAGATGCATCTCACTCCCTAGGCCAGGACGACCTGAAGCTCTAAGTCCTGCTCCAGGTGCTGAGGCTATCGGTTCACACCACTACTCTCAGCTGCGCTGTTCCCTTTGCATTGCTGTGCATGTGCCAGGAGGCAGCAAACACGGGCTACACCTGTGTGCACCTGGGTATGCATACGGGAGGCCCCTGAGAGCCTGCCTGCACAGGTTACTGGAGATGGGGGCAGGTGGCTTCAGACACATGGTTGTCTAAGTGGGAATCTCTCCAGCAACTGTGTGGCTTGTGCCATGACCACAGCTTCCACATTCCAAAGGAACTGTTTGTTTTTCTGTCATGAATCAAGAGCTACACGTCTGCTAAGCTCCATGCTAAGCGTTCTAAGCGCATGGCTGCACTCAGTCGTCATGGTAGCCCCATAAAGTGGGCCCTGCCCCCATTTTATGGATGAGCAGACTGAGAGGTTAAGGGAAGAGTTCAAGGTTACACAGCCAGTCAGTCCCGGCTGGAATCCATAGGCAGGTCTAATTTGAAGCTTGAGCTCTGAGTCGCTATTCCTGGCTGCTGTTGCCGGGAGGCTCCAGGCAGAACCCACCTGGATTCTTCCGCTTTGATGGCTATTCCAAGAGTCCACCAGCTATCTCCCACAAGGCTGTGCTCCATTAGCTCCTCCTTTGGGGATAGGCGAGAGTGCATCAATTTGCTAAAGAGAGTCCATGTTCCAGAGAGGAATGTGTCACCTCTCTCCATTTTCTGGGTGCTCCATAGTATTGGGTTTGGGCGGGAGTGGGGTGGGAGTGGGTGCACTGGGTCAAGTTTCTCGGCCACTGATTTCTTAACCCTTGAACCGACGCCTGAAGGCGGCAGAGGAGGCTAGGGCATGGTGAGTTTAAACGCAGCTCAGCAGGGCTTGGCAAACCACCCCCATTTGGACCTCCTGAGGCAATGGCTGTTCTCTCGAGGAGGGGCCGCAAGGTCGTGGGGTGCGGGCGAGGATGCGGGATGCAGGATGCAGGCCAACGCCCCCGTGCCAGCTCCCACCTGGGCCGGCCCCTACAGGCGCTGGTTGGCTCCCTGGGAATGCTATTTGTCCTATCGTGCACCTGCACGGTTGCCAGGCAACTGGGACTGAGTTGTAACACCTTGGCGAGCGCCAGGAGGGTGTTTTTATTTCCTAGCTGTTCTGAGTCTTTCCTTAGAAGTTGTACAAGGATAGCATTTGCTTTCCCTCCCTAGAAATCCCACCTCACACAGAGCTTGGTCTCCAGTCCTCAGTCCCCAGCCAAGCCTTGGAATTCAGGCCAGATCCGCCTGGGAAGCCGAGAATCTTTTACCTGAGGGGTCTCAGGCAGGCAGGCGGGCAAGGGTCTTGGAGGGCTGTACACAGTTCTCTGGGTTTGGGAAAGTCACCTCAGGGGTGGTGGGGACTTTGGCCTGAACGAGATAGTGAATCCAGGAAGAACTCTTGAAGGTGGGGAAAAGCACGCTCCAAGGTCACCACCCCAGTTGCTAACCTCAGGACAACCTTGCCGCGGCCTTGGGAGAGTGGGACGCATTCTGGGTCTACCCATCTTCTGGCTTTCCACAGGTTATCTGGGAGCTCCCCAACCTTTAGGTTCCTGCCTCGCATCCTCTCCATGTCTCACCCAGCTGTGTACCACCTGCATTCTATTTTCCCTTCTTTTTTTTGTTCTGTAGATTGACCCACTTTAACTTAAATAAATGTATCCGAAAAGGAGACTTGATAACACTTCTGTAAATGGAGACTCAGTATCACTTGCCATAAATAGAAAGTAACTGTAAAAATAAATACAAAGAGGCAAAACCTTATTAAATTTTAGCACATGGAGGCTGATCTAAGGGAGCTATAAATGATAACAAAATAATTGCTTATTACGCACTGACACTTACACCGGGCCAGGCACTAGCTAAGCGCTTTGCTTGCATTGGCTCTCATACCCTTAGTGTTCCCATTTCACAGACAAGGATGTGGAATATGCAGAGATGCTCAGGGCTATGGCAAAGGACAGGTAGACACTAACTGATCAGATTATCCAAAGGTTGGGCTGTCAACCATGACCTGTGCTGTCTCCAGAAATGGTGTCAGCCCTGAAGGGGCTGAAGGGACAGCAAAGGGTGGGGTGGGGGGCTGTCTCTTGGTGCGGTGACTTGAGTCCCAGCTACAGTGGTTTGTGCTTGGCCTCTGGGAATATAACCCACTGGATGCTTTCACAGCTAAACCACACAGCTTGCTGGTGGCCCTGGGTTACTCTCATCTGCCACCTTAGGAGCCGAGGCTTTGGGAAAGCTCAGCGACCTATCCAGTCACACTGCTGCTGTGCTAAGGCTGGGGTCTGGGCCCCCTCTCCCTCTGCAGTGTTGGCGCGCTACATTCTCTTAGGCCTCTTTGTAGCTCATTCAGCCTCATGCAGAGAAGAGAACCTTTTATTCTTAGCAAATCTTCCAGCGGAACTGAGCCCTGCTCCTTCTTGCAGGGAACTAAATCTCCACCTGGGGAGAGTGGGATTTGTTGAACCCAGCCCAGGCTGTGGGCAAATGCCTCTTTAGAGCCAAGTTTAACCACGGGCCTTCTCCCAGTGGACAAAGACCCCCTTGGTCTCCCCACATCTCAGCAAGACTCCTGTACCACTGGCCAGGGGTGTTTGTTTGGTTTTATTATCTGCCCTCCTGGAGACATAAGCCATCATCCCTTATCAAAATGAGTGACTGCTTTTCTCACCCTGGGGCTGGCTTCATTCTTACCTGGCAAAGAAAGAACAAGGGTGCATTTGGAGAGGGAGGAAAATCATATGTTATTTTTAAAAGGCATTTTGAGTGAATGCTGAATAGACTTCAAGAAAATTGCCTCAAAGACCTGTTCTCTGCGGGGTTGGCGTTTCTCATGGCTCCCAAGTATTTGGAAACTTAATTGCACATTTGTACGGGCTACTGTTTTTATTTCTTTCTGGTCTCAGAGGTGGGCTTTGAAGATTGTGTGCGCGCTCTCTCTCTAATGGTTTTTCTTTATCTCAGATAAATTCTGCACACCTGCAAGGTGGAGTCGCCTGAAAGAAACTGTGTCAGAATTGGCTCTCGATTTAATAAATCTACAAATGGCGAGGGGGGCTGCTGAGATGATGTGGTGTTAGCTCGCTCCAAGCTCTTGTCACAGAGGTGCAGCCTAATCCCCTTGCCCCCAAGGGAGCTGTGCTCTCTGTGTTGCTCTGAACCTCAGAGCCTCAGTCCACACCTTCACTGGAACCCTTTCCGCACCCTGGGCTGGAAGTCACATTGTGTGTGTGAGGGCTGATTTCTGTGTGGGTGTGTGGGACCTTTTAGGCCAAGATGCTAATAAGAGGCTTTTAGGTTAATTGTTCAAGTGCAGCTCCCCACTGCTAGGAACTTCCTTGACCTCCCACACTGTCTTCTCAAAGAATCAGAAAGTCCATCTGGTGCTCTGAACTATACAGCCAGGGTAGGAGTCAGCTCCGGCTTGGGGCTGGGAGCAGGTGTCAGCTCCCAGGACTGATAGGGGAACCCAAGTGTATTAGTAGCCAGATACCTGACAAGAAGCAACTTAAGGGTGGGAGGGTTTATTTAGCCTCATGGTTCAGAGGAAAACCATCCATCAAAGGCACAGTAGCCAGGGAGAGGCGCAGTGGCAGCAGAGGCTTGGTCTGAGGTGCAGGCCGGAAAAGTAAAGAAAGGGGGATGCTGGGCTTCGTCTGGTTTCTTCCTTCTCTCATCTCGCTCTGTAGAGCAGGCTGGCCTCCAACTCACAGAGATCCACATCTCTCTGCCTCCCAAGTGCTGGGATTGAAGGTGTGCGCCATCACTCTCTGGCTCCCTTCTCTCCTTTTTATTTGGCCTGAGACCTCCTTCTGTTAAAGCTCTTTGGAAACTCCCTCAAAAGCACACCCAGAGCTATGTCTCCTTGGTTATCCCAGACCCAGTCAAGTGGACAACGGAGACGAACTGTCCCACCAGGTTTATACACAGACCCCTTAGCCTCCTCGGCTTCCACCGCTAGGAAATATGATATAGGGAAACCGCAGCACTTGGCCTGGGAGCGGGGTGAGTTCTACCACACTCCAACTGCTAAAGGTGCTAGGAAATGACATCTGTCCTCTCCAAAGTGCTCAGACCTGGGAGGCTAACCCATTCCAACGACATTAATGAGCCTCTGCCCTCCGGCTTCAGGTCTAAGCAGTGGGAGAGCCTGGCAGGTGACCACAGGCAGAACAGAGTGGATGCTGGCTTCAGACCTGACCGAAGGTCTCTGCCTTTGTCAGGAGCCCTTTCACAAATTTCTCTACTCTGGTGACTGACTTCTGGGCCCTCTCCTTGCCCCTGTAGGCCTAGCCCTGGTAATGACAATGGTTTCTTTTTTTTTTTTTTTTATGACAATGGTTTCTTTTCCTGATATTTACTAGCCCTGTGGGTTCCCTAGCCCTGTCCACAACTTTAAATCTCTGTGTGTGTGTGCTGGAAAGTGAACCTAGGTCCCACGTGCTGGCTAGGCAAGTGCTTCGTGACTGAATTACACCTTAACGTACCTGCTCATACCGATGCCAGTGCCCACCATCTCTTGGAAAACAAAACAAAACAAAACTTTTTAGGCTTATTTTATTTGATGTGTTTGTTTTCCCTGCATGTATGTATGTACATCATGTGTGTGCTTGGTGTCTGTGGAGGCCAGAAGAGATCATCTGATCCCCTGGAACTGGTGTTATAGACAGTTGTAAGACATGTGGGTGCTGGGACCCGAACCCAGGTCCTCTAGAAGGGTAGCCAGTACTCTTAACCACTGAGTCGTCTCTCCAGTCCCTGGTGCACTTAGATGTAAGGCGAGGATGCTTTGTTGATTTACTGGTTTTTTGTTGTTGCTCTTTGTTTTGTTTTTGAGTCAGGGTCCTACTCGATAGCCGAGGCTGCACTGAATCTCATTGTGTAGCTCAGGCTGGCCCTGAGCTCTTCATCCTCCTGCCTCAGCCCTGCCCCCCAGTGCTGAGATTACAGGCGTGTGCTACCACCCCAGACCAGGGGTCTTATTACTAAGCAGTTTCCTTTTGTGGTAGTATTGAGAACTAAACTTAAAATTCCTTACAAAGTGCTTGCACTAGGGTCTGGAGGACAGCAATGATGACCCTCAAGTTGACCTTGAAGGGCTCAGGACCTCTGTTCTTGGAAATACGGCATTTTCTTGCTTAACTTGTTGCTTTCTGGCCATGAGCTGGACACTGCTGTTGGGTGGCCTGGTTTAGAAGGACCCTGGGGGAGCAGACTCCTGAGCGACTCCAGAAGGTGATATTTAGCCAGGTGTATTAGGACACACCTGCAAGTCTGAGACCAACCTGAGCTCCATCACAAGTTCAAAACTAGCCTGGGCTCAGGACAGAGTGAGGTTCGAGTGGGGGCTGGGTGGGTAGCGGACACCTGTGATCCGAGCACTTTGGAGGCAGAGGCAGGCGGATCTCTGAGTCCTAGGCCAGCCTGATCTACAGCCAGGGTTACACAGAGAAACCTTGTCTTGGAAAAAAACAAGCAAACAAAAATCCCATAAAAGTTAGCCTGAGCTACAAGGTGAGATCTTATTCCCCACCCCTCACTTCAAACAAACAAACAGAAAACACCCTGACAAGCAGACACAGAAGACAGAAAGGATGCTATTTCTTTCTTTTTATTTTTTATTTATTATGTATACATAATTCTGTCTGTGTGTATGCCTGAAGGCCACAAAGAGGGCACCAGACCTCATTACAGATGGTTGTGAGCCACCATGTGATTGCTGGGAATTGAACTCATGACCTTTGGAAGAGCAGGCAATGCTCTTAACCACTGAGCCATCTCTCCAGCCCAAGGATGCTATTTCTTGTGTGAGTTCTCACAGAGGCTGCCCATCCTCCAGACAGCAGCACATTCTTTTTAGTCCTGCTATTGTGGGTAAACAAAATGAAACGGCATTTGTGTAACACGGTATTTCCTGAGAAAACAAGAGAGACGGCAAGATGTCCCATTGAGCAGCAGGTGAGTTGGGATCCTAGGCTGTACCTTAACTCAGCAGTTAGGAGCACTTGTTGCTCTTGCAGGGGACCTGGGTTCAAGTCCCAGCACCTACACAGTGGTTTACAACCCTGACACCCTCTCCAACATCATTAGGCATCAGACATACATATGGTGTATAAACACACATGCAATCAAAACACTAAAATACATACAATAACATAAATATGTCTAAAAATTTACAAAAAACAACAACCCCGAATCTCGGCAGCTCCTTCTCTACCTGAAGGGGACATGTCTAGTCCTGTCACCCTCTCTGTGACCTGTGACCTTGGAGTCCCATTCAGACTTGGGCTTGAGGATTTAGGCTCCTGAGGATGCGCATATCAATCGGGAATACTTCCACACTAATACATAGGCCTGGTCATCCTGGAACTCACTACTAAACCAGGCAACCTTGAACTCACAAAGCTCCTCCTGTCTCTGCCTTTCTTCTGCTGGTATTAAAGGTGTATACCACCACATCCAGCTTGGAATTCTTTATAAAAATTTAATTTTTCTTTTTGTATAGACCAGGCTGACTGATAGTTCCCAACCTTCCTTCCTCAGGCTCTAAGGCTAGTGACTACAAAGGTGTCTGCTACCACACTTGGCCTGGGATATTCTTTTGTTGTATATAAAAAAAGCCTCAGGTTTGGAGAGATAGTTCAACCATTAAGAGCACTGACTGTGAACCTGTGTTCATCTCCCAGCACCCACATGACAGCTCCCAACTGTCTGTAAATCCTGTTCCAGGGAATCCGACACCTTCACACAGACATGCATGCAGGCAAAACATCAACGCACATAAAATAAAAATTATAAAAGAAAAGAAAAAGTCTCATGTAGCCCAGGCTTGCTCCCAACTCATCTTGTATCCAAAGATGATATTGAATTTGTAGTTTTCCTGTCTCTGCCTCCCAAGTACTGGGATTGCTGGCTTGCAGTACTGCACCAGTTGTGCTAGCATTGAGCCCAGAACTTCGTGAATGCTAGGCAAGTACTCTACCAGTGGAGTTATATCCCCAGGTATGAGAAGAAATTCCTTAAAATTAATATATATATTGGGGTATGTATGTGTACCACGTGTGTGCCCAGTGCCCAAAAAAGACCAGAAGAGAGCTACAGATACTTCTGAACTAGAGTTACAGGCTGTTATTAAGTGCCATGTGATTGCTAAGAAGCCTTTCTTTGTTTGAGAAAAGATCTTTCTATGTAGACCAGGTTGGCCCTCAATTCGATGTGTAGTCTATTCTGGCCTTGAAATCTCAGAGATCTATCTGCTTCTGCCTCCTCTGTGCTAGGATTAAAGGTGTGCGCCACCACTGCATGGCTAGAGAAAGAATTCTTTTTTAAAAAATTTGATTTTTGTTTCATTGGTGTTTTGCCTGTATGCATGTCTGTGTGAATGCGTTGAAGCCTGGAGTCACAGACAGTTGTGAGCTGCCATGTGGGTGGTGGGAACTGAACCAGGGTCCTCTGAAAGAACAGTCAACGCTTATAACCACTGAGCCATCTCTCCAGCCCCCAAGAAAGAATTCTTAACCTGAGGTTCATGGGTATATGTATTTCAGAGTATTCCCAAGCCTCTGAAATTGTGTGGTGCTGTGGTCTGGGCATCTGGTCTTTGTTGTCAAATCTGTCTTCTCAGAATCCAGGTTCTGCCACTCTCCTTGCCCCCCCCCCCCCCATTATGTTTTCCTGGCTGACCTTGAACTTGCGGAGCTCTTCCTGCCTCTGTTTCCCAGGTGCTGGCTTAAGGTGTGTGTTACCATTGGCCTCTTAAACCTCACTGACATCATCTTTCCCACCCAAAGAATGTAGTTTGAACCCTGAAGTACACGGGAGTATCAAATCGGGTAGTGGAGACTTCCCCTTCACCGGCTCTCAGTGAGGGCCCAGCAAAGGGCATCTGTCATTAACCTGCTCCAGAGCTGTGAGGGACTGTGGTCTCACTTCCCTCGTCAGGGGTCTCCTCCAGCTGCAGTGGGATTGCTTCCGGGGGTCTCTGATTCAGAAAATGTTGAGTACCACTCACCGCTTGAGAGGTTTAAAAATAGAGGCGCGTTCAGCAGCAGAGAGCAGTGTTTATGTGAACTAAACGTGGTGGCGGGGCCTGCAGGCAGGGAAGCCTGCATGGAGCCCTCTGTCCATCTGTTAGCTCTGCCATCGCTCGTTCCTTCCCGTGGCTTTTGGAGCATTGCTGAGAACCTGCTCACTCAGGCCTCCTGCCAGGCGTGGAGGGCAGAGTCAAGAACACAGTATCAATGGAAAAGCAAGATGTGCCAGGGCCACTCTCCAAAGAGGGCCTCACTCTGTGCCTACTCACGCCTGCCTGAGGTCCTTCCTGTGTTGGTTCTGGGTTGACTATGCAGCCTGGCCTATTACTTTTGTTTATTTTTTGGTTGGTTGGTTGGTGAGTTGGCTATGAGTTTTTGAGACAGGGTTTGTATAATTCAAAGTTGACCTTGAACTTTTGACCTTCCTGCCTCCACTTTGCAAGTACTATAAGAACAGGAGTGTGTGATCCTGTCTGTCTCCCTCTTTTTAATCGATAGATGTGTGTGTGTGTGTGTGTGTGTGTGTGTATACGTGTGTGTGTGTGTGTGTGTGTTTATGTAATGTGCTTGCACGTGGAGGCCAGAGGCGGTTACTGGCTGTCCTGCTCCACTGCTCTCTGCCAAATCAGCTTTGTCACTGTCCCTAGGGCTCACCAGTTCGTCTAGACTGGCTGGCCAGTAGGCCCTCAGGATCTGCTTGTCCTACCTGTGACAGCACTGGGCTGAGACACTTGCACCCACACAGCTTCCGATGTGGGTGCTGAGAATTAAACTCAGGTCCTCACGCCTGTACAGCAGGTAGAGTTACTCCCTGATGGTTCTTCCCAGACCCTGCTAGCTTTCTTGAGACATAGGTTTGCTCTATAGCCAGGCTCTGTAGCCCAGGCTGATCTAAACTCCCCGTGTGCAGACCTAAGTCCCCCATGCCTTGGGCTTACAGGTGTGCAGCGCCACAGCTGCCCTGTGACTTGATTTAGCTCAAATGAAGTGGAGATGAGGCTGAAACAGTTCTGGCCCTAAGCCTTAAGACGGCAGGCAACCTCACTTGTGTTATACCAGGCACTGGGACAAGTACCTGTCATTGCCGCGCTCAGAAGGTGGCAGTAGGAAGATCCAGAGTTCAAGACCAGCTTCGGCTACATAGTGAGTTTGAGGACAACCTGGACTATCCTGTCTCAAAAAAGAAATAGGGGACTGGCAGAGGTGGCACATGTCTCTGATCCAAGCACTTGGGAGGCAGAGGCAGGCAGATCTCTGTGAGCTCAAGGTCAGCCTGGCCTACAGAGCTAGTTTTAGGATAGCCGGGACTGTATAGAGAGAGCCTGTCTCAAAAAGCAAAAACAAAACAAACAAAAAGAATAGGAACAGACTTACTTCTGTATTTTGGGGAACTGGGAGCCCTGACAAAGAGGCCTGAGTTATGACAGACGTCATTTTGAGAGGAGAAAACACAGGAAAGAATGACAGGCTCAGACGTCCAGCACGTTAGTTCAGTTCCCAGATGGCTTCGGACTGCGGCCACATGGGACACTCCCAGGGGAACAGCTGTCCTGCTGAGTCTATTTAAGATAATGGATTAGTTTTGTTTCAAGTCCTGTCTTAGTCCATTTTCCATTTCTATAACAGACTGCCCGAGACTGGCTAATTTATGAAGGAAACAAGTTTATTTTGGCTCATGACTCTAGAGGCTGGGAAATCCAAGAGCATGGGACCAGGTAGCTTGTTGGTGTTTGGAGAAGGTCTCATGATGATTCGACTCATGGTGTAAAGGCAGGGGGACACATTTGAAAGAATTTGAGAGCCTGCCTTGCTTTATTACAAACTGTGCTTGTAGTAGTAACCAATCCAGTCTCAGTTACGTGAGAATGGCATTAGCCCATCCTGGGGACTTCTGCCTTCATGACCGGAACTATTCCTATTACAGACTGTCTCCATCACTGGGGACCAGGTCCCACCATGAGTTTTGGTGGGTACGAGCCATAGTCAAAGCATCACAAACCAACCGTTACCTTCAGGAAGGCTTGTTACATGTATGGTAATAACAAATCAAAGAATGAAAGCTTTTTATTCAAAGCGGGTTGTAGCCAGGGGGCGGCTGCTGTCACTTGCGCTTTTTCAGAGCCGAAGGCAGACAGAGGAGGGAGAAGGCATTAGGTAAGCTCCTGTCGAGGCAGCTAACAAAGGAGAAGCTGTAGGTAGGTGCAGTCAAAGCTGGGAACCCAACGTGATTGGTGTTCTGTTTCTCTAGCTGTCCCAAGTTGGAAGCGGGAACAAAAATGGAGGAAATTCGTCAAGACTTGGCTGGTTTGAGCCGATTATCACAAGGCAGCTGTCTGGCTATCTTAGGTGCTCGATAGACTGGCAGTCAGTCTAACAGCTGTTAAGCTGGTCTCTTAGGCTGGCTACTGCAGAGAACTAGGCTGGTGTCCTCAGGTGGTTGCCATAAACTAAGGGTCCGAGTGTTGTCTTTATACATGGTCTGGCAGTATTCATTTGACTATTTAGTCTTTCACTATAGATACCGCCACAGAAACTGACAATCTTGAGGCCATGTTGAATGAACACAGTATTTGGGTAGGCCCAAAGGGAAGAGAACGCATTTGCCTTAGGTCAAGTTTAAAGAATAGTTATCCAAAGCTGGGCATGGGGGCACAACCCTTTAATCTCAGCACTTGGGAGGCAGAGGCAGGCAGATCTCTTGAGTTCAAGGCCAGCTTGATCGACAGAGCAAGTTCCAGGACAGCTAGGGCTACACAGAAACCTTGTCTTGGAAAATAAACAACAGCAACAAAAGAATAGTGGATGGTGGGTGAGGGACGGAGGAAGAGACTGCACAACCCAAGGCTGCAGATAGGAGAGAACTGAGCTGCTGCACCCTGCTGTTGGGGGTGAGCCCGGGGTACTGAGCGGAATTAGACATATTCCTGAAGGAAGCGACACAGACACTGGGAGTGAGGTCCTCAGAGCCAAGCTTTAGAAACACTGGGAGAAGGCAGAGAACATGGGGTGAACGCGGGAGATGAGTGAGGAGCAGCTGAACTGTGTGCTTCCAGGAGAAAGTGTGCACTTGGTAGACGGGACTCTAGGGACCAAGAGAACGCAGGGTCCCAGGCCCCTGGTGGACTAGGCTGCTGGTGGTTTCTAAAACTAGAACGTGAAGTGGGGGGGGGGAGCACTTAGAAGAGAAGGTGAGGCAGGGAGACCCCACAGGACTCACATCCAAAGCATCTGCTGCAGATCTGGAGTTAGGAAAGTAAGAGGGAGATGACTTTGCTGTCTACATAGGACATGGCATCCCCACCCCTCCCCTGAGGACGGGAGAGGTGCCTGTGACAGAGACTGACGAGGAGAGAGCTGTGCAGGGGAATTTGGGGAGAAGGAGATTTTAAGGGGGCTTTGACCTCAGGGGCACTTGAGGCGAGGTAGAACCTGGAGACGGGGTATGGGAACTAACCGGGTGTTTGTGCGTGTGAAGCAGGCTCAGTCCAGAGTGCAGGGCTCGGGGAGGTGGGAGAGGAAGTCAGCTAGCTTCCTGCGAAGGGATGGAGAGAGGAAGTCCCTGAGATTTCATTTCAGCAGGGTTTTGTTGTTCAGTGAGAGTGACTGGAGCAGGCCTACAGAAAGGGAGCCATGGGTAGCGGGGGAGGGGAGGAAAGAGCTGTAGACAGATCTGGCAGCTGGCGGCAAGCATGGCCTCAGGCAGAATCCAGACGATAGGTGAAGTGGTATTGCCCACACAGTGTTTGGGTTTTGTTTTCTTATTTGTTGAATATGGTGTTAACCAATTGTACGTACAAATCCATAATGCCAGCCTCTGGCAAACCCAAACATGGTAACCACCATTCCCACTCCTTCCAAGGCCGCTCTTGGATGGGCCTGGCTTCCAGGGTGCCACTGTACCCCTCACCTGCCCACTTCCCCATACTGTTTCTTGCATGATTTCATCTGTCAGCGTATGAGAAGAGGTGAGTGCCAGCTTGAGCCCTGTGGCTCTGAGAGGGATGGGTGAGGCTGCAGAGGAGGGGAGGGGTTAGCTCAGGGGATGGAAGGAGGGTGGGAAAGGCCATTGAGCAAAAGAAGTGGTGAAGCCAGTTGTAGAAATTGAAGTTGAAGAAAAAGAAGTTGAAGCATGGGGTTGTAGAAAACTGGGACCAGCTAAGATGACTGGGGCAGTGTCTAGTTTCCATTACTGGGAGACCGAACAGGAACCAGGACCTTTCCCACCCAGCATTGGTGTCCCCTGGCTCCATTAGAGGGACAGTGATGTACCCCAAGCCTCAGGGCCACACAAGAAGGTCTCTAAAAACAGCACCTGTGTTCCCCATCCCAAGGATTCCCCAGGGCTGGAACACTGAGACACTCCACTTAGCATGGGGGAGGAATCCTGTCTAGGAGGCCCTGCACAGTTTGGAGGTACCACAGAGACCATCCGAGTCTCCTCCTGTCCCAGTGACAGGCCCTCAGGAAACGCCTTTCTACTCCTCTCTCCTGCTTCTCCTTGTGGTGACTCCTGGCAACCTTGCCGTAGCCTTACACATAGCTACTTCCATAGCTACCCAGGTGGGGTTGCTTGCTTCTGACAGGAGAGGGGCTCTCATTTGGAGCTCTCCCCAGGAAATAGCCCCACATACACTTCAAGATTAAAACATCCCCATTCACACCCTCTGTGGGAACGTTCTCAGGCTTATTGGGAATCATGTGTGGATTGGACACATGTCAACGTCTCATGTTGAGGTGGAATGTAATTAGGTGATGGCGGAAAAAATTCCTTCCGTCTCCTGGGAATGCTGGAATAATGAGCCATCAAGAGGGGCCCTGGGAAGTTGGCAGGGGCTGCTGACCTGAGCTGAAGTGCGGATCATTCATTAGCTCAAGATGCCCGCGGTCTGGGCTGCATTAAACGAGCAGGCCTGTTCCTAAGTGGGAGGCGGGAGCCAGGCTGGAGAGCTTGAAAGCCTGCCTCCACCTTCAAAGTGGGATTGCGAGCAAGTCATCCCTTCCTGGGCTGGGGGGCCGGAGGAAGCCAGCCTTCCAATGAGGCTGGGGGGTGGCTGCCCAGGCTGGGGGGGGTTGGCTGCCGAGGCTTGGGGGGAGGGGCTGCCGAGCCACACCCAGGTGAGAGAAGATGCTCCTGGAGCAATTCACTAGGAAGGCGAATTCAGAGACTAGCCACGGGAGAAGCTCAGGCCTGGACTACCCTAAATCAATGCCCCTCTGGGCCCTTGAGGGTCATTCAGTCTCCCTTAGGGTCCTCTTCCTATCCTACCCTCCCATGGAGGTACAAAAGGCCAACAAAGAGGCCAGCTATGGCCCCAGCTTGGCCTGCCCTGCAGTCCCAGGACACCCCCTCCTTTCCCCATCAGACCACCAGCTTATCCCCAAACGGCACCGCCCAAAACAGAAATTCCGGGTGGGCCTCCTCAGCTGGAAGCTGGGCACCCTCACTTCATCAGGTCTGCCCCGCTCCAGGCATTTTTGCATCCTCCCTTCCTCTCCCTTCTCTACCCGGGCTAGAACCCAGGACCTTTCATATATGCTGGGCAAGTCACCTACCACTGAACTGCACCCTCACCCTGTTCTCCTTTCTTTCTTTCCTGTCTTTTTCCCTTTTCTCAGTTCTGGGGCTCTCAACTACTCCCACTATCTCAGGGGTTCCATTTGCTCTCCACTCAAGAGTTGCACCCTGGGTTCTTAAATATCTGGACAGGTCCTTTCTCTGATGATCCCCCCCCCGCGCCACACACACACACAACAGTGCCAGCCACTGAAATGGCCATGGCAGCATCTACAATGGTCCGTGGTCACTGCCTAGGTAGAGGAAGCAGCCGGGACTGTAAAGACTTTTCTCTCCAGGCCACGCCCCTTCCTGTCTGGGGGTTCACATGTACCAGGTCCCTCTACTGTACAGTCTCTGGCTTTCTAATGCCTAAGTAGAGGTGTTTGAGGACTGGCTTCCGACAAGTAGCACCCTTTAGAGATTTCCCACCTCCGCAAGACCTTTGCTTACCCTATCTCACCTCAAAAGGCATTCTTTCATGTGAAATCTTTTGAAATAGCCATATTTCTTTTTTCTTTCTTTTTCCTTTCTTTCCTTCTTCCTCTGTAGCTTTGGAGCCTGGAGCCTGTAGCCTGTCGTGGAACTAGCTCTTGTAGACCATGCTGGCCTCGAACTCACAGAGATCCGCCTGCCTCTGCCTCCCAAGTGCTGGAATTAAAGGCGTGCACCAACACCGCCCAGCTTTTTCTTCCTTCCTTCCTTCCTTCCTTCCTTCCTTCCTTCCTTCCTTCCTTCCTTCCTTCCTTCTCTTTCTTCCCCCCTTTCTTTCTTTCTTTCTTTCTCTCTTTCTCTCTTTCTTTCTTTCTTTTTGAGATAGGGTCTCTCTGTGTAGACCAGGCTGGCCTCAAACTCAGAGATCCACCTCCTGAGTGCTGGGATTAAAGGTGTTCCCCCATCACTGCCAAGCTGAAATAGTCATATTCAATGATCCTGGAGATCACAGTTTTAGATCACGTACTGGGGGGACTTAAGGTCCCAGAATTCTAAATTCAGATGACCCCACCTGCATGGGATCCTTTTGCCCCTGAGGAGCATTAGTCACTTTCCCGTAGGCTTCTTGTCCTCCTTAGCTCAAACTCCATTCTGGTCCTAGGGACCCGAGTGATGGGAACCGTGAACAGAGGATGGAGAGGAGGGGCACAGCCTAGGAGGTGGTGGGCTCGGACTCCACAGAGGGGGCCTGCGTAGGCCCTACTGGCAGAGGGAACAGGGCCTGAGGTGAGGGTGCCGCAGTCCACAGACAGGTTAATGGCTCCTGCTGTGTTCACAATTGAATTTGTCCTTCTGAGCCTTCTGGCTTTGGAGAGGGGCCTCTTCTCCTGGGATCTCAGCTTGACTCCCAGAGCCACAGGGCCTGGACCAGCTGGGCTTGATTCAATCAGGAGAAATGAGGAACAGTGGTCTCACAGACATCTCTGTGCCCAGAGGAGCTGGTGGCTCCGCCAAGAAAGATAAAGAGAGCTGATGGGGTGGGGGCAGGCTGGTTCCAGGCCTTCTGGCCCTGCCTATCTCTTAGGAAAGCAACTCCAAAGACTGCCGGCCTCCCTGGCTCCTAGAATGCAGGCGCAGTAGCCTGTGCTGGGCACCCTCCTCCCTGGCCGTCTTCCCGCGTTTCTCAGAGCTGTTTGTAGAACTGATGTAAGAGCAGCTGGGGCCTAGTCTGCTCTCTCTGTATCTGTGAGGCAGTGCCCATGTTAGGACCAGGAGGTGTAGCGGGTGTGCTGTGCTGGGGTAGAAACAGACAAACAAAAGAGACTCCATCCTCTCTCTGCTGTATCTTTTATGTGTATCAGCCCAACTCTGAGAGCTCTGATGTCTCCCCTGTGCGCGAGGCAAAGGAAACAATGGGACGGGTTGAAAACCGGCTATGGCTCCTATCTGGCATGCTCTCTCCTGGCCTCTAGGCTTGCCCAGGTACTGCCTTCTGTTTCAAAAGCCCTCTCCAGTCCTCCGGGCACCCCCACTGAGGCCGACCTTCATCTGAGGTTTTCCTCCTTACTCTTCGACGCTCCAAAAGTATTGCTTCCTGTGCTCATCATCTGGGCGTCTGTAGTGTGGTAGATGGCTCTGTGTAGAGCAATAGATGGTGTGCTGGCTCTTCCAGACCACCAGTAATTGTTGAGGGCCCGGCACTGTCCTGGGGACAGGGAACACATAAGCAGATAATTAAAGAAGGTTCGGAGTGTGGAGTGCTGAAAGGAGAATAACAGAACAGGGAGGTGATGTCTGATCTGAGACCCAACTGCCAAAACAGAGATGGCCCCACAAAGGCCCTGCCTGAGACAAGCGGCCTTGTAGAAACAGCCAGTGTTAAAACCCCGAAGTAAATGTTACGTGATTCTGATTGCATGAACTGTTCAGAACAGGCAAATCCACAGAGACTTAAAGGAGATTCGTGGCTGCCAGGGGTTGGGGGAGGGGGTATGGTGGTGACTGCTAATGGATATGTGGTCTCCCTTTGGAGTAAGGGAAATATTCCGGAACTAGATAAAGGTGGTGGCTGGTACCATGCTGTGAGTGTGCTTCGTACCACTACTGTTTGCTTTCAAGTGGCAAATTTTTGGTTTACATGTGTAGAAAGTGAAGCCAAACCACCAAGGCACCAAGGTGTGCTCTGACCTAGAGTGGCTAGTGTAGCTAATGTCAGGGGTGTGACCGGTGCCAGGGCAGGCTCAGGATGGTGCTGGAGAGGAGATGGGCCAGTCCTGAAGACACACGGTGGACTGATAAGGAGTCATATTTTATTGCAAATAAATATTCCAAATAGGAGAATCACATGATTATAGTTTCCTCTTGTTTTTGTGGTGCTGAGGAGCAAAGCGGGGGCACTGCATACGAACGACGATGCTGTATGACAGAGCTGCACCCCTAACCCCATACTTAATTATTTTTGAAAATATTTCTGGCTGTGGAGCAGAATGTGGTTGTGATGGAGCAAAAATAAAAGCGGAAGCTCCATCAGGGAAGCCATGGTAGGGTCTGGGGGAGGGATGATGGTGGGAGTGGGTGGGACAGAGTGGGTCGGTGGGTGTGGGCGGGACAGAGTGGGTCTGGGGAGGGATGACAGGGTGTGGGCGGGACAGAGTGGGTCGGCGGGTGTGGGCGGGACAGAGTGGGTCTGGGGAGGGATGACAGGGTGTGGGCGGGACAGAGTGGGTCGGTGGGTGTGGGCGGGACAGAGTGGGTCTGGGGGAGGGATGACAGGGTGTGGGCGGGACAGAGTAATGCGTGAGGGGAATGTTCTGAGGGGAAATCAGTGGGAGTGAGGGAATCGAAGGAAAAGAGAATGAAAGGAAGGGAGGAATGGGAACTAACCTCTGCATTTCAACCTGAGCAACCAAGAGCCTCTGGGATGGGGAAGCCTGTTAGGAAACACTGAGGATTTGGTGGGCCTGACCTGCTAGTTAGATAGCCTTGTGGTGACGTCAGCGACAGCCTAGTGGCCTATTGTGAGGCTCAGGCCTAGCACCAGATCTCACTCCACGGAAATGGTGCTGAAAACATTCCTGAGTTCGCTTGGGGATTGGCGTGACTACATGGGAGAGGAGCTGCAGCTCAGTCCTAGAGAATAGGGACACACGGAGATGAGATCAAGGAAGAGCAGCACTCTCAGGAGCTCCAGCCAGCAAGATGGAAGGCAACGGCGAAGTCATGCTTCTGAAATGGAGAAGGAATTGTTTCCAGGAGGGACAGGGACTTTACGAGCGAGTGTAAGTCCAACCTGGACTGGGTGAGACCCTGTCTCAAACCAACACCAGTGAGCAAATGAACATGAAGTCCTCATTGAGTGTAGCCTTAGGATAGCAGGCCTGCCTTCCTGGTGAGTCTGAGAGCTCGCAGAAGCTGGGCATTAAAGGCTGGAGGGAAGAGTGGCTGCACCTGTTCTTGACAAAGGCCGAACAGAGAGTAAGGGGGTTGAGTTAGAATTTGAGACGGAAGGAAGTGGTCAAGGTTCTGGGCCACCCAGGAAATCAATGGTATCGTTGAGTGAAGGGTGGTTGTGGGGATCCGTTGGGGCCCAGTATCCAGCACATTCTAAGGAGGCCCTTCCCTCCCTCTGATCCCCTTTGCCTCTCAGGGGGTGATTCATATTTCAATATATTCCAGCTGAAAAGGGATCCCACTTAGAGCAGGTGGTAAAGCCAGTACATGGAAATTTGATATATTTTGACTAATGCATTTTGAAATTTGAAAACTGCAGACAATTTTATTCAAGATCCATTTTTATACCAACTCATTACTGGGAGAAAAAGGCAAAAGATTTCAGTTTTCCTGTGGACCCAGCCCTGTCACCACTAGGCCCTGCTAAGCAGGCTTGACCTGACCAGGTCAGCCTTGCATGCAGCCACCGCCTGCCTCAACCACCGAGCCCCCGCTGGAAACCTCTTTCTTTAGCAACCTCTTTCAAGGATCCCTCTGGGGGTTACTAGTCCAATTTAATCTGACCTTCAGCCCCACCTCTGTCGTGCCAACTCCAGCAAACCCCTAGGGCCTGCACTTAAGATAAGTTTTGTGATACAGACAAGGGGGTTACACAGAGTTTCCACTTCCTTCCTCATCTGCCTGTCCTTTCTCCAGCCTCCTGAGCTTGAAGTCCAAGGAGTGGAAGTAAATAATGGAGCCTGGGGAGGGAGGCTGTCCACGAGGGAGCAAGGGTAGAGTTCGAGAGAGGGTGGTGCCGGAAGAGGGTATCGAGTGAGCAATGTCTCTAAAGAGCCATCTAGCCTTTTCGTTATGGATGGCAGAGCCATCTTGTGTGAGTCACACAGATCTACCATGCTGGGCAAACGGCGGTAGTGTGTTGAGCTTCATTGTTCTTACTGGTAAAATGGGGACCCGAATACCTTTCTGGTGATTTGGGCAGACTGTTCACGAAGTGAGTGTGACAGTCCCTAGGATGCACAGCCACGATCTCCAAGGCAAAGCCCTTGTCTCCAGCTTGCCGGAGGGGAAGGCACCCAGCAGAAAGGGCTGACTCTCTAAAAGGTGCTGTAGCTGGGGACTTCGTTCGTGCGCATCTTAAGGCTAAAGGCTGTAATACAGCTATACTTTCTAGAAGGTAACTTGTCCATGTTCATCAAGGGTACTTGGGCTCAATGAAATTGGTCTAGAGAAAGATCAGGAATTTGGATAAAGATGTTGATTTCGGTGTTCTTTAATTTAACTGACCTTAAAGAATTAATAGCTAAATTGACACAGCAATAAATCAAAAGTCCCTGACATATGGAGAGGGTGGTTTCCTTCACCCCAGCCCCACAGCTTCCCATCAGCCTTGCCTCTCAGGATGCAACAAATATCACCAATTTCTGCCTCTTTTTTGTTTTGTTTTAATCTGAAACAGGATCTCATGTAGCCCATAATGGCCTAGGGTTCTGAGAGTCTTGTCCACCAAGTACTGGGAAACTTTTTTTTCCCCAGCTGTCCTGGAACTCACTCTGTAGACCAGGCTGGCCTCCAACTCAGAGACCCACCTCCCTCTACCTCCCAAGTGCTGGGATTAAAGGTGTATACCACCACGGCCCAGCTAGTTTAAAATATTTTTATTATTAATTTTATGTATATGGTATTTTGCCTACATGCATGTGTGCAAACCATATGGATTCATGGTGCCATTGGAAGCCAGAAAAAGGTATCATATTCCCTGGAACTGGAGTTACAGAGGGTTGTGAGCCACCTTGTGGGTCCTGAGAATCGAACTCAGGACTTCTGGAAGAGCAGCCAATGCTCTTAACAGCCGAGCCATCTATCTCTTCTTCGGGCCCTGCCATGAGTTTTCATTTGGTTTTTAAGACAGCGTATGTAGCCCAGGCTTGAACTTACTATATAGCCCAGACTAGCCTCAAATTAAAGATCCTCCTGCCTCTGTCTACCAGCTGCTAGAATTCGAGGTCTTGTACCACAATGCCCAGCTCAGTCATGATAATTTATAGCAGTAAAAAATGAGAGGCATAAATGTTTCGGAGATAAATAAATTATAATGTATGCATAAAATGGGATCATCTGCAGTCTCCAGAAATCTTGCCTGTTAACTCCATCAGTCTTCCTTCTATGTCAGACTGGGTAACTGGCCCTGGCTGATTGATGGGAGCTGATTTCCCCACCGCCCAGGGGCAGGGACCTCCCCACCCACTCAGGATGGGGCTCCCTCAGGATCCCCAGTACTGAGCTGCACAGCTGGGTGGAAGCAGAGGGCTGCATATATAACACGATCTCAACTTTATTTCTTTAAATAAAATTTTTATTTAAATTTTATACAGCCCTATATAAATGAAGGAAGTATTGAAGGTTCAGCAAGGACCTGTCAATGGTCGTCAAGAGTAATGGAAGCGCAGTGATCTCCCCCCCTTTTACTTCCGAACCGTTTATGTTTCCCCACAGCCAGCAAGTGTTATTTTAAAATGAAAGTAAATAATGATGACTGATTTGAAGGAAAATTGGATAGGTAAAAAGAGGGATGGCAACCGCTCAGGAAGCCCATGCTAAATATGACCCGGTCAGGTCTCCCAGGCCTGGGGCCTGACGATGAGCAGTTGTGGCCCCCGGAGAACGTACAACTGTCAGGCCAGCAGGGATGGGAGGCAGCCAGAAACCGAGGGCCTGAGGTGCTAATCTGGGCTCTGAAGGATGTAAGGAGATTCTGTGTGGGAATCCAATGAGAAAGGCGTGAGGAGTGAGGCCCAGAGAGCCATGTTATTGTTTGTCCAAACTAGAGCCCAGGAGTCCCAAAGGAGGCAGGAATCATTTGGACCAAGGACGAGTCAGGTGGGATTAGAAAGGTTTGTTTGCAAAAAGTTCCAAACTCCTGGTCCTTTAATGATACAGACACACCCCTGGTGACTCTTCCCTGCCTCTTGCCACATCTAATGGCTAATGTCACTAGAGAAAGTCCCAAGATCAGGCTGGCTGCAGGTCCTGACGGGTTCTACCCTCCTGCAGAGGGCCCTCAGGTGACCAGAGGAGCTGACTCACTCACCCACAACACCAGATGTCCCTCTTGTCCCTCTCTCCTCCCTCTCTCCTCTCTCTCTCTCTCTCTCTCTCTCTCTCTCTCTCTCTCTCTCCTCAACTCTCACTCTCGTCTCTACCTCCAACCTCAGCAGAGGAGCCCTCCTGCTTCATGGAGAAAATAGGACCTGCCAAGGCTAACTCTGTTGTCATCTCTGTGTACGCCATGGTCCCCCATTCCTTGGAGCAGGCATTCGTCAGAGCTCCCCCTATTTTCTGCCCTTTCCTGCCTACTGTTTCAGTTTCTCTCCTCCTGAATCATGCTTGTTGGCATGAGAACAGGCTCTATTTCTTCCATCTCAAAAAACAAACACTGGGAGGGTGTGGGAGATGGGGAGCGGGTAATGGGTGCCCAGTGCAGTGGGCTAAGAGTAACTTCTAATGTTCTACCACGCAGTGGGACAGCGCTGCTTGTCGATTAATTGTAAATCTCAAAACATCTAATAGAGAGGATTTTGGATGTCCCCAACACAAAGAATGATAAACATTCGAGGTGATGGGTGTGCTAATTGCCATGATCATCACACATTGTATACATGTTTTGAAATGTCAGGCTGTACCCCATAAATATGTACAATTACTGTGTAGCGATTTGAGATAAAAACTATAATTTTAAAAAGCTAAAAAAAGAAAAAATAGCTGCCCTTGACCCACACCCCCACAAGGTCCTTCCTGTTTCTCCAACCACTTAATGTCAGAGCTTCCTGTGTGAGTGTGCTCTTGTTGCTCCCTGCCTCCCCAAAGAGGAGTTACTCCGTCCCATGATGCCAGGCAAGGCCACATGCATGATGTAGACCAATGAAATGTGAGTAGGGATGATGCCTGTCGCTTGAAACAAACATAGAAAGAGCCAGGGGTTAGGCTGTCTTTGTGTCTTTTCCCAGGAGTGTTCTAGGTCAAGGATGCTCTTCTGACCTGGCTTCCCACATGGAGCCGTCCCTCATCTTTGTCTGGCAAGCCTTTGTTGCTGGCAGCCATGGAGATTCTGGGGCACGTGTTATCTCAACACATCCTCCCATGCCCTGGTTGATCCAGCGCCATCGCCTTCCTTGCCTCCCCTTCTTTCTCGTTTGTCCTTCTCTGGCTTTGGTTCCCGCACCTCCTAGAAGTGAGATTGCCACAGATACCTCTCCATGGCAGATCAGCCAGGGGCTTCCGTCTACAGTTCGCTCTCAGCAGGTCCTCAACACATCGATTCCTCCCAGAAACACGGGGCTTTGGGGACACCATGCCCTCCAGGGTTGCTTCTGCCTCCTTGAAAACCGTCACGTGGATTCAATCCCTTGACCTCTCTCTTGACTGTCCCAGATGACTTCATCCATTCACCCGGACTAAATGCCGTCTCTATGCCGATGGCTCCCAGGTGCACTGCCTCCTCTGGGCTCCTGTGTTGTACATCCAGCTGTTACCAACTACATCTCTGAGAGGCCACTCAGACTTCACTTGTCCCCAAGCCTGTTTTCTAGGCTCCTTCAGGCTCACAGTGGAGCCACCATGGTCTCCCCCGAGCACTCCCATACATCACAGAGGCTCGTCTGGATATCATCCTAAACAGTTCTCTGTGCTTCCCATTGCTCTCGGCCTCTGGGGCCTCACAACGCCTCTGACAGACTGTAGCCACAGGCCTCCTTGCTGTCTGTCTTATTGTGTGTCAGTCTGTCCTCCTCAAACCCAGTCACATCACCTCTCCTGCAGACTCTGGCTCCCACTTTCTACCCTCATTCCTTCTCCCTTCCCCTCTTCTGTACCAAGCACAGTCCTGCCCCAGGACCATTGTACCAGTCATTCTCCGTGAAGCTGTTCCTCACTTTGTCCTTGTTCCTTGCTTGTTGTTTGTTTGTTTCATTTTGTTTTGTTTTTCTTCTTCTTCTTGAGAAGAAGGGTCTCATGTATCCCAGACTGGTCTTAAACTTGCTACATAGCCAAGGATGTCCTCGAGCTTCTGGTCCTCCTGCTTCTACCTCCCAAGTGCTGAGGTTACAGGCGTTCCTTACCACACTTGATTTATGTGTTTCTGGGATTCGAACCCACAACTTTATGCATCCTAAGCAAACACACTGTCAACTAAGCCACTTTGCTGGCCCTTGTTCCTCTTTTTTATCCTTGGGGTGCAACTCAAATATTGAGCTCCTAGTTTGAGTAGGTTCCATCTTTCATCTAAATCTTAACCCCTTTGTGCTTTCAGAACTTAGTTTGGTCTTTTTGTCTCACCAGCCCCCCACCGTGGATCCATGAGTGAAGGAGCTGTGTGTCCTAATGCTGCAGAGGTAACCATGAGCCCATCTTCTCCCAAAAATAGAGGGGACTGGGGACAGGTGCAGAACAGGGTGGTCAGCAGGTATGGGCTATACTCTGAACCTGTGTGTCAGCTCTGATCGCCTTTCACTGACAGCCAGAAAGTGGGCAGGATCTCTGGAAGTGGGAAAACAAGGACTCCTGGCAGAGAGCTGCTTCTTCTCATTGGCTGCTCAGGGTTTGGGAGCACCACCCCACCCTTCCTGCAAACCCCTTCCTCCCAGAACCTTCTGGAACCTGCATGCCTCTGGAACCCCCCATTCAGGCATCTTCATAGTTGTGAATCCCTTCAAAGGTCCCCTGCCCTGCTACACACACCCAGGATATATTATCACTTACCCATCGGGTTGCAGATGCACCTACAATTTGCTATTGTTTGTGGTGAGTGGCAGCTGGCTCCACAAGGTTCCTGGGCAGGAGGCAAGTCCCAGAAACCTCCTGGGAAGGATGAATGCTCAGAACCCTGCAGACCTACCTGCAGGGCATGGCGGCACCTGTCCGAATTCCAGAACGTGGTGGCAGGAGGATCAAGTGTTCAAAAGGAGGTTAGGGCCTTCCCTGGTTACATGAGATTCGCGAAAAAGAAGAGGAGGTAGAGGAAATGGTGGTGGTGGCAGTGGTGATGGTGGTGGATGTGGTGGTTGGAGGGAGGGAAACCCACAGCTCCAACCTGGGGCCCTCAAACCAAGCAGTAGGGTTGATTAATACGAGGGGCCACAGTATGATCCGGGAATGAGGCTGAGGGGGCTGGGAGTGGTAAAGACAGTTCCTGGGGGCTGGAAAGATGGCTCAGAGGTTAATGGACCTGACTGTTGTTCTGGAGGCACTGAGTTCAATTCCAAGCAAACACATGATGGCTCACACCCATCTATAATGAGATCTGGTGCCCAGAACACTATATACATAATAAAAATTTAAATTAAAAAAAAAAAGACAGTTCCTGGGCCTGTGTTTCCCAGAGAGAGCAGTTAGGCACAGGTGGGGACTGGGACAAGAGCAAGGTGCCTTCCAAGGAGCTTAGCCCAGGGTTAAGTGCCTCTCAGCATACGCTCTGTCAGAGCTCTGGATTCTGGGACCATCCTTAGTTGGGCTGGATCCTGCTGGGATGCCTTTGCTAACAAGAACAGTGACACATCTCCCATGCAACCTGCTCAGGCCCAGGAAGCTTAGGTGCCCAGATGGGCTCACTGGGCTTCCCATGCCCATAAGTCCTCAGGGAGATTTTGTGGCCGCTGGGGTTGCCTAGATGAAACAGGATCCCACTGGGGTGGGTGATAAGCTGGGGCAGGGCCTTAATACAGAGCTGCAGAGGGTAGCCTCCAGCCCCATCCCCTACAGCACACCTGAGGCAAAGAATGAGGCCCGATGAGTAGGACATGGGAGACCCTAAATTGCTTTCAGGAGAAGCTATCAGTCCAATTAGAATGATGCTGGCAGCCAGGCCTGTTTCAGGGGACCAGCCCAGGCCGACAAAAGCCAAAAGGTTATTCTAATGGGGAGCTGCCCACTTCTCAGCTGAGAGGGATCCTGGTGCTGGGAGGGCCTGCAGAGGGTGTTTGATTCCGTGTGTGAGGAGAGCAAGTGCCAACGGCAAAGAGGGGGTGAGAACCAAGATAAGACACCTCGGCAACATCCCCAGCCCCAGTATGCACTGCTTCTCCTGGGATGCTGTGCCTGAGATGCTGCAGGATAAAGAGGACCTGAGCTCTGGAGATAGATGGGAGTTTATATGCATATACTCAGGCACGTGCAAATGCCTTGCATATGAACTATGTCTATATCCGTAAGCTTGCAGGCCAACATGTGTGAGCACATAAGCACTCCAGGTACACATTTGCACAGACATGCACATAAATACAAGGCTCAGATAGCCACAGCCCACACTTATGCTTTGGCTGAGTCCAGTCCTGACTCCTGGACTACATACAGGTACTGAGCCGCAGGGTAATATTAGAGCAGTATAGACTTGTGAGGTCCCTTCCCTGCTTTTTTCCCCCTAGGAATTTTTTTTAGTATTATTATTTATTTAGTTGGTTTTTTTGAGACAGGGCTTTTCTGTGTAGCCCTAGCTGTCTTGGAACTCGCTTTGTAGACCAGGCTGGCCTGGAACTCAGAGATCCTCCTGCCTCTGCCTCCCGAGTGCTGGGATTAAAGGTGTGTGCTACCAAATCTTGCCTCCTCTCTTCTGTTTGAAAGGCTCTGGTCCTGGCTCCCCTTTAGGGTGACTAAGTTGTTCTGGTTTGCTTGGGACTATTCCAGTTTAGTACTGAAAGGCCTGTGCCTTGGAAAGCTCCTCAGTCCCGGGCAAAACTGTCTGTGGTCGCCTGCCCCAGGGAAGGTCTGGTGTTGGGTCCTTCTCAGAGCTGTCATCATCTGGTCACTTCCTTGATGGACGTAGGAAACCTTGATGAGAGCTGAGTCCGGGCCTCTGTTCTTACCCTGGAGGCTCCGAGCCGCCCCAGGAGTAATAACCAGTGTTTGCTGAACACCTACTATGAGCCAGGTCCTGGGCTTAGGGTTTTCTTAGCCTAGGGCTTTCTAAGTGTCATCACTCACTTCTGCAGAGACTTGGGAGGGTGCTTCCCTCGCCCAGAACAGGACAGCGGAAGGAGAAAGTAAACAAGTGAATTCTGTTGTGCCTTAGAAGAGGTGGCATGCTGTAGAATAAAATGTGCCAGGGAAGTAGCACCTTGAAAATCGGCTGCTTAAGGGTGGCCTCCCTGGGAAGGAGTCCTGGAGACATACTGGGAACAGTTCCAGGGAAAGGGAACAGCATGGGCAAAGGCAGGAGGCTGAGTGCTTGGCTTTTGGCGGGGACACGGTGAGGTCTGTGCAGCCAGGGAAAGGCAGCATCTCTGGGCCTGTAATCTAGCTAGACCTGGGAGCACCTTAGGGTTAGATGGGACTGTGGAGGATTTAGGAGGGACAACATAGTCTTGACTTTGATTTTCCCTGGACCTCCCTAGCTACTGTTGAAGGAGATGGAGGGGTGAGGCTGGGGACAAAAGGGCCATCCAAGAGGCCACCGCAACAGTCCAGGCGAGTGGCAGCAGCCGTGGGTACGGTACGTAGACAGACACTGGACGAATTCTAAAATTTGACCCATAGGATTTCCAGAGTGGAGTATGGGCTGAGGGAAGGAGCCACTATGATTCTGAGGTGTTGATCCTGAGCAGCTGAGGTGAACTGGTCGTCTTCATCCAGGATGGAGGAGCTGCGAGTGAAGGCGGTGGTGGAGGAAGAGAGGAGCTGGGTTTGGATGGATTCAGTGAGACAGATGGAGATGTGGGAACAGTGGGTGGTACCAGCGTCTGTGGGCTCCGGGACTGGCCGAGCTTTCCGTGATTGTCCCATTTTGCAGGTGAGGAAAATGAGGGTCCTGAGAACATTAAAAGGAGCAGCCGGGATTCAACGTTGGCCTCTGCCTCCACAGTTGTGGTCTTCTCACAGCCACGGCACCAGGCTGCTGGCCACTCTGCCCAGCGGTGGAGGCTGTTGAGGGGAGCCCAGCTGTTCCCTGGCCAGCTTCCCTGTCTTCAGGGCTGAGCCAGGAAGGAGCCTCTGCTTGGAATACAAGTGGCACAAGTGCCAAGTGGCCTGAGGCGCCAGCAGCCCCAGGAGTGCAGCTGGCCTGGCCCGAGGCCGCCATCCACGCAGCAGAGAGCATTCGGTTAGCATTGATTGCTCAGAGAAGAGCATCTGGCCAGGCTGGGGGCAGGGGAGGGAGCATTGAAGGCCAGAGAGACTGGCTACACAGCAGAGCAGCCTGTAAGCTTCAGAGAGACCCACTGACCTGCCCAGGGGCCGTGAGGAAACTAGCGTGTGGCTGTCCCTACTCCAGGGGTGGGAGGGAGGACAGCCCCTTGGGTGCTACACTGGAGTGACTGACTGTCATGACACCCTGGGGCCTGAGAAAACTGACCAGCCCTATTTGAGGCTGCTCTGCCCACTCCAGGGCAGGGAGGTGAGGCTAGAGTCCCAGCCTGAAGGCAACTAAGCAGGGCCTGCCCTTCTGCTGTACTCTCCAGCTGTGGCCAGCCGCTGATGCTCTGGGGACCTCATTTTCTCCTGTGTGAGTGATGCTGCTCCCACGGGGTTATAAGCGCTTCAGTTAAAGGCCCTACCCCCAGAGGCAGATCTTCCTCGCCAATTCTTCTACTTCTGGTGGCCAGAGCACCGCAGGGCCCCCACTGCACTGGATTGTGTGGCCTAGGTGTAGCAGACAGGCCCTGTTGGTGTTGGTCCCAGTGCCAAGCTCTCTGGCCACCCCAGCCCTGGCTTTCTTGGAGGCTCTGTACCGTTAGAGGGGATAGGAAAATACAGGCCCACTTTTCCAGCTCGGCGCCTTGGCACGTGCCATCCCGTTGCCTTTGCCTTGCCGCCCATCCCACCAGGTCTGTTCCTGTGGGACCATTCCTAGTCACAGCTAGGGAGGTGGGAGTTTGGAGTCTGCAGGCTGACCATCTTCTTATCTGCATGTCCTCTGTGCTGAGTGATGTGCTTACGTCTGAGCCGACTCCCCTCACTGCTAAGGCAGGGTCCCTCTCAGCCCAGCGCATGGATCAAATACTCTGGGAGGCCGAGGAACTGCTGGTGTCGCACAGGGGAACCAGTGACCAAACAATGCTGACTCCTAGCCCAGGGGTAGCAGAGGCTTTCCTTTGGGCCCCTCCCTTAACCTCCCCTATACTCCCAAGATCCCTCCATGAGCATTGCCACCCCATATGCAAATGGCCATGATGCTCATTGCCAGGCCCTTCCAGCACTGGCTTCTGTGACTTTCCCAGACTCGGGGGCAAGTGTGAATGGAAGGAGGAATGAATGAGGCTGTGCAGCTGCTTAGGGAGCTCATGTGCGTGGGAGGCTGGAGATCTGGGCGTCGGGAAGCAGAGCGCAATAAAGGGCATCCCCTGGAGAGGAAGGCAGGGAGAGCTGGGTCCTCTCCCTTCCGCCCCCTCAAGCAGAAGGTGGCCCTGCCCAGGAAGGGCCTGAGGAGTCTGTCAGGAGAGGCGCAGAGCCCCTCCACTTGGATTCCTGCTAATTTGCAATCTTAAAATGCACAGCAAAGGTTCCATCCTCATTGTTGGTACATTAATCAGGCAATCAGTGGGGCAGGGCTCCCAAGGGCCTCATGGAGGGGGCACAGAAGGTGCCATGGTGATGCAGTGTCTGCCTCCCTGGGACGAAATCTGCTGGATGACAGTCCTAGGACAGCACCCTGCTGGTTCAGACAGGAGGTCAAGAAGGGGCCAGGGCTGGCTGGGACGGTTAGTCCAAGGTCTTGAAGTAATACCACTGGCTTTCAAAGGCATGGATGCAAACTTGGCTGATCCCCTCAACATCTCCCTCCCATTAGGAGAGATGGAGGTCCTAGAAAGCTACCCTTCCTGGCACGGGCCCTGGCATGGGCTCTGGCATGTGGGGAAACATTAAAGGACAGGGCTTAGGATGCTTACAGAAGTGCAGACAGTGGCCATCCCACACAATCCTTGTGGTCTCATGACTGCCTAGTGATGATAGCCTGTTCTTTGAGGTCATGCGGAGCTGAGCCTGGTCCTGCATCAGGTCTTGGCTAGAGTCCTTTGTCTTCCTGTTGCCCTCCTTGAGGGGAAACCCCAACCCTGCCTTCACCCTGTCCTGCTGCTTCCACAGTCCACTGTGGGTTCAGAAACTAGTTACTAAGCCCACACCTGAGGTCTGGTGCGGTTTGATTTTTTTTTCCTAAATAGAGCCCTGGCCTGGTTTCCCCTGTGCACTGGTATTGCCTGGAGACCCCTACTTAAGGGTTACCCCGAGGACCCCCAAATTCTTCTGGGATACACAGAGACAGAGCAGCCACAGCGTGTGGGAGAGCACAGCACAGGGCAGGTTGAGGGTGCAGGCAAAAGCACTCTGTACACTCTGATGAGCTGTACAAATGTTGAATGGTATTAGTGCTAAGCCCACTGCGGCCCCTCCCCGCCGGCGGCTGCAGGCCAGGGAGGAAATGCTTTATTTTCACAGGACCCCCAGTGGAGGCTCTGCTCTGTCTCCTTCATTCTAAGACGTGAGACAAGCCTGGTGAATGTCCTTGAACCTGGAGTCTGGGCTTTCTCAGAGCGACGGGGCTAGGGCTACTCCTTGGGGAAGGTTCTAGCAAGAATAGCTTTCCGGGAAGACCTGAGCAGGAGAGAGGGTGCAAGCCGAGCAAGGGGATTAGAGGAGGCCTGTGGGCAGAGCAGCCAGTGTGGCTTGGATGCTGATGCCACAGGGCGGGCTGCCCTCCAACCGGCTAGGATTTGGAACCTCTCTCACCTTGCCTCCCTCCGCAGCACAGGAGTTCTTGGACAGAGGGTGGTAGGCGGGGGAGGGGGGGCACCCCCAGGATGCCAAGAAGGAAGACTGGCAGAGTAACCTCTCCTAGACATGCTTTGGAGAGGGAAATGGGGCAGAGATGGCTATGGCCTGGGTGCTGTCTAGTGGAGGGGTGACAGAAAGCCCTGCAGAGGACTTACAGCCCAACCCAGAAAGGGTCCTATGCTGTGCCGACACTGCCACAGAGGTCGTAATTGCTCTGAAAATGCAACTGAACCCAATTATGCAAAAACTAAATTATGTGCAATGATTTTTATGTGCTGGAAACATTCAGTTGAAGCCGGGTGATTACAGGGGGACAAGAAGCAGCTGCCACTCTCCGGGAACCCATAACTCCCAACAGCTGGGAGCTGTCACGATGCTGTTTCTGTAGTGATGGGGGGGTGATTGGGATGGCAGTCAAGGTGGAGACCCGCTTGGCCAGGAACCCGGGCAGCCCCTGTGCCTGGGTTGGAGTGGGTGGGCTCCCGGGTAGGCAGGTTGGTCAGGTGGGTGGCTTCTTTCGTCCCACATGATCTGGGCACAACTAGTAGCAAGAAGACTCGGCTCATATGCCCCAGGCGCCCTACCTCTCCCAAGAGTTCCAGCAGAACAAGCTGGAAAAGAAGAAGCAAGAAGCCAACCAAGGCGGGGTAGGTTGTGGCTGCCTGTCCCTTCAGGGTGGGCGTCTGTAGGCCTGGAGCCTGTCCCCATCTTCTTGACGCGCCTGTTGGGCCACTTGGGGCAGCTGTGACCCTGGAAAAAGGCAGGTAATGACAATCGTCCATAATGAGGCTGCTTCAATAATGAGTGTGGGCCTATTACCCGACCACAGGCTGGACACATCCGAAAATAATTATTTTAAGGATCCATTAACGAATGCCTAATTAATGCCCAATTAGAGGGAAGCTACAAAGGAAATGCTCTGGACAGTCAAGTGGCAAGGCCTGGTTTCACAGCCATAGCCTGGCAAGCTCAAACATGGTAGAGAGATGCAAAGGGCCAGAAGGTGAACCAGAGGGGGGCAGCCTCAATCTGGCAGAGTCCTAGACCCCAGGGAAGCCGCATGTGTGTCACTCACAGTCCCTCACAGATACATGCCTTCTCTGTCCACCCGTTCAGCTCTGTGAACTGTATTAACAAATGAGGAAACTGAGGCACAGGGGCGGTGTTGTGTATTTGAAGTTTAGAACACAACATGAACACGGCATCTTCTGAGGTATATTTTGGTGCCATGAACACAATGTTTTACTTATTTTGAGGAATCATTTGAATAAAGTGATCGTTCAGGACTCCAGATGGGATATTTGCTTTGTTATAGTCATTGCTCATGAAGGCGGCTGACGGTGAGCAAGTGGCAGAGCTGGGACCAGAGCTGGAGGCTGACATGCTGTGTTCGTGGATTTGTTCCACCCAGCAGTAGGGCTGACGGCCTGGAGAGGTGTTTGGATGGGGATTAGAGACTTTCAGGACAGAGCTCAAGAGGTGTGGAGATAATGTGGGCCCCGGGCCCAAATTTTCTGTTCAGTCTCCTAGCCTATGCACCCCTGTGTACAGGACAGAAGACAGAATCTATGTGGGCCCACTCCACCCTCCGTTCCCACGCATCCCCCCTTCCCCGGGCAGCCCCTCACTCTCTTCTGTTTCGCTCCCCACCAGGGTGCTGTGTGGAATTGCTGCTGCTCCTGCTGCTGGCTGGGGAGCTACCCCTGGGTGGTGGCTGTCCTCGAGACTGTGTGTGCTACCCCGCACCCATGACTGTCAGCTGCCAGGCACACAACTTTGCTGTCATCCCAGAGGGCATCCCAGAGGACAGCGAGCGCATCTTCCTGCAGAACAATCGTATCACTTTCCTCCAGCAGGGCCACTTCAGCCCCGCCATGGTCACCCTCTGGATCTACTCCAACAACATCACTTTCATCGCTCCCAACACCTTCGAGGGCTTTGTGCATCTGGAGGAGCTAGACCTTGGAGACAACCGGCAGCTGCGAACGCTGGCACCCGAGACCTTCCAGGGCCTGGTGAAGCTTCATGCCCTCTACCTCTATAAGTGTGGACTGAGCGCCCTGCCCGCAGGCATCTTTGGTGGTCTGCACAGTCTGCAGTACCTCTACTTACAGGACAACCACATTGAGTACCTCCAAGATGACATCTTTGTGGACCTGGTCAACCTCAGTCACTTGTTTCTCCATGGCAACAAGCTTTGGAGTCTGGGCCAAGGCATTTTCCGGGGCCTGGTGAACCTGGACCGGCTGTTGCTACATGAGAACCAGCTGCAGTGGGTCCACCATAAGGCTTTCCATGACCTCCACAGGCTGACCACCCTCTTTCTCTTCAACAACAGCCTCACTGAACTGCAAGGTGACTGTCTGGCCCCCCTGCTGGCCTTGGAGTTCCTTCGCCTCAATGGTAACGCCTGGGACTGTGGCTGCCGGGCGCGGTCCCTGTGGGAATGGCTGAGGAGGTTCCGAGGCTCCAGCTCCGCTGTTCCCTGTGCGACGCCTGAGCTGCGGCAAGGCCAGGATCTGAAGCTGCTGAGGGCTGAGGACTTCCGGAACTGCACGGGGCCAGCATCTCCACACCAGATCAAGTCACACACACTCACCACCTCTGACAGGGCTGCCCGCAAGGAGCACCACCCATCCCATGGCACCTCCAGGGACAAAGGCCACCCACATGGCCATCTGCCTGGCTCCAGGTCAGGTTACAAGAAGCCAGGCAAGAACTGTACCAGCCACAGGAACCGAAACCAGATCTCAAAGGTGGGCACCGGGAAACAGCTTCCTGAACTACAGGACTATGCCCCTGACTACCAGCACAAGTTCAGCTTTGACATCATGCCGACCACACGACCCAAGAGGAAGGGCAAGTGTCCCCGCAGGACCCCCATTCGTGCCCCCAGTGGGGTGCAGCAGGCCAACTCGGGCACTTCTCTGGGGGCCTCGCTCCTGGCCTGGATACTAGGGCTGGCGGTCACTCTCCGCTGAGGACTCAGGACATCGCTACCCAGCACTGCCACATGTCCAGCAAGGAACAGAATCTTTTCCTCTTGTTTTTTTTTTTTTTTTTCTTTTTTTTCTTTTAAGCGGAAGATCTGCTGGGTTTCAGGAAAAGGCTGCTAAAGCCTTCAATCACAGTCTGGACCCTTCCTGGTGGATTATAAGCTCAAAGTGTACAGCTCTAGAGAGGAGGGGTAGCCATCTTACCTGGTTGTCCTGGCCCAGCACCTACGGACAGCATCCACTCCAGCACGGTGGTCAAAGGCATACCAAGTGAATCATTAGCCGTGACGGGACATATGCCCTTTGGAGAAGCCGGGCTCTGTGGAATCCTGGTCACTTGGAAAGAAGGGCCGGAGGACCCTGCTGTTTTGGAAAGGAATGGGACTCAGGACAAGGCTCACCCAGAGCCAGCTGGGGCAACCAGCAATCTCAGAGCACTCTAGCTCTTGCCTGAGGCCACCTAGTCAACCTGCCCAGCCCCACCTACGTCACCCTCAGTCCCTACCCGTGGGGGTAGTGCCTCTCATTCCTGATGTCTCAGGCAGTCCTGGCAGACCTGCTGGGGTCCAAGAACCAATCACCAAAGGAAAGATCACCAGAGGATGACATTTAGAACTTTACTCGCAATGAGAGTCACACAGAAGGTGCAGTTTTATACCTGTGTCCACTTATATATATCCGCACCCCCTACCCACACACCCACACTATATAAATATATATACATATATAAATATATAAATGCACAGCCCCTCCCACTCCTTACCAAACTGTATGTCTTATCATGTTTATATAAACTATACGGGACCCTATATTTGCCCAACTACAGATTGTATTGGTAATTTCTAGCAAGGAAAAACAAAAAAAGCTGTGGCATTTTTGGTCTGAATCCCAGCTGGCAGCAATAGTCCCTTGGCTTGCTGGGGCAAAGGTGTCAGTGGGAAGAGTTGAGGAGGGAGAGAAACAGAGAATCACTTCAGGGGACCAACATTCTTAGCTACTTAGAACATCACCTTGTTTTTATATGCAACACATGCCTGTCTGGCACCTTGGAGCACCCCACTACCCCTACTGTAGAAGCTGCAGGCTTTGGGGTGAGATGTGGGAAGTAGCTTGTCAGATGTCAGGGTGCTGGAGGCAAGCTAGGTGGAGCAGCAGAAAGGGCTTTGGGGGTTTTCAAACCAGCAAAGAAGGCAGCATCCACAGTGTTAGTCCAGTGGGTTGGATGGACAGTGTCCTTCTGACTTTTGCCAGCGATGGTCTGTGCAGGTCAGGAGGCTCTGAGCTCTGACCTCAAGGAAGGCTTAGCTGCAATTTTAACTCACTGGCTCTTTGGCCAGTGACCTGCTGAAGGCCCTGAATAGTTTGGCAATGGAGAAGACTCTAGTGGCCTTAGCAGATGAGGGCATTTCAATAACCATCTCAGGCGCTCTCCGTTACAGAGGTCTTGTTCCTCCTGATTATTTTGGATATAATCCAGGACAGGCAGAGGTCAGAGGGCTAGACTCAGGGGTCAGAGTCCAACAGGCAGCATGCAGAAAACAGAGCGGGCAAGCCCAGTCAGGGAATAGGGGCTACTGGCCCAAAGGTCTCCGGCAAGCACAATCTCTTGCGCTTTGCACAAACCTGAATCCCCTACCAGCGAGGGTGTGTGAGGAGTAAGAAATGCTGAATCCAATTAAGAGAGAAAAATAATAATAAAAAATTCTCTTGGATAAGAACCCTGTTTTTCATTTCATAACCCCGCATTCCTGATGGGGTGGCAGATCCTGGGCTTTGGTGGGGTGGGCGAGCCTGGCCAGGCTTGACTCTGAGAATACAGCATGCTTGTTGGCAAGGAGAGCCATAGGGAACAGGGGCACACTGACTCACAGGAACACACAAGAACATGCTCTCTTTCTCTCTCTCTCTCTCTCTCCCTCCCCCCCTCTCTCTCACACACACACACATACACACACGTCTTCCCTCAGCAGCATAGAACACAATTCACAATTCACTTCCCACATGCTGGCTGCCCGGGTCGGTACCATTTCTGTATCTTTCCCCTGCAGAAGGGTTCTAGTTCCGAGCTTGTTTCCAAGAGCCACGGCTGCTGATTCTGGGTGTCAGCAGAAAGACAACAGCCAGTCCTTGGGCCTGAAGTCCAGGAACTGGCCAGGACAGCAGAGGGCGAGGGCCTGGAAGCTGTGCCTGCCTCTCTGACATCGTAGATGAAGAGCAGAGGGCCGTTTTTAGTATGAGATTCAGGGTATTCATGAGAGGGCCTCGTGCTGCGAAGCAAATAATACCACCCTGTCACTGCTCGTACCCTGGCCGATGCCCATGTCCCTTAAAATCCAGGCAGGCTGTTGTGTTGTTGATTTCATTTCCAACCCCAGGCAGCAAGGCTCTCGGTGGGAAAATCAAAAGTCTGAGCACTTTATTAAATTTTTAGGAAAAGACTTAGCAAGTCCTATATGGTAGAAGCGATTGTCAGTCGGAAGAACGGTAAAGACTCCTAAAGGCTCCGCCGATGTGTGCCAGAATAATCCCCATGGCCGAGGCTTTCCAGGCTGGGCAGTGGGGCCCAGGACACTGGGTGTATTTTTAGTGGTTTTCTCCCCCAGGAGGTAGAAGGAATGAAGGCCACTGCTGATGACATCACCTGTCACACAGCGGCTCAAACTCTGAACAGTTAGAATGATGTCATTGTTCCCAAATCAAAACCAGTTGACTCTGGGAGTCAACTAAATGGAGGCTCTCTCCAGCGAGCCAGGCCACTTCCCCCAGTAGCCATTCGGGGTAGGGTGCTATAGAATCCTGACCCCTTCCTGTTCCTAGTAAGGAAAAGAACAGTTCCTCTGCCATTTTTTTTTTAAGTTCATGAATTTTTCTTTTCCTTTTTTTGAGACAGGGCCTTGAACTCGCTATGTAGCTGAGGCTGCCCTTGAACTCCCGATCCTGCTGCCTCTGTCTCCCAAAGTACCCACGCTTGGCTCGATGGAATTTTTAAAAGAGTGTTCGGGGGCCTAAGGTGGCTTGCTACTTGATAAAGCCCTAGCTGTGCAAACATGAGGACCCGAGTCCCAATTCGCAGAATCTATGTAAAAAGCTAAGCACAGTGTACTTCTGCAGTCCGGCGCAGGGCGGGCAGGGACAGGAGGGGCCTTGGGACTTGCTATCCAGGAAACTCCTTATGTTCCAGGTTCAATGGCAGACCCTCTCTCAAAAAATAAGGTGGAGGGTCGGCAAGATGGCTCAGCGATAAAGACACTCGCTGTGCAAGCTTGTGACCCAAGTTCCAGCCACAGAACCCACATAAAAGTGGTAGGATTACTGAACCCACAAAGCCCTCCTCTGGGTGCCATAGCACCCCACTCACACAGCACAGAGCACACCAGTGGTGGTGATAATACATTCAAACAAAAATAAGGCAGAAAGGGACTGAGGGCGAAACCTCTGACCTATATGTCCAGCATGTATATTGCATCCATATGCGTACACATGAACACATCCCTGACATCCCCACACCCCAAAGCTTTTGTACAAGTATATTTTGCATGTTAAACATATTCCCACCACACACACACATACACATGTGCCTTCCCCTTTCCTGCCCCTCCTGTCTCTCATTAGTCCCCTTTGTCTTCTTAGACAATTTTACCTCTACTTTCTTTTTTTAAAAAAATTATTTTATTTTTTCTTTATGTGCCTTGGTGTTTTGCCTGCATGTATATCTGTGTGAGGGTGTCAGATCTCCTAGAACAGGAGTTACAGACAGTTCTGAGCTGCCATGTGGGTGCTGGGAATTGAACCAGGGTCCTCTGGAAGAACACCCAGTGCTCTTAACTGCTGAGCCATCTCTCCAGCCCATATTTCATATCATACAAGCATCATCATCATCATCATTTATGTCTCAGCAATGCTAAGTATGCATGGGCAGCCTGCTTATGGCGGTTCTCCAGTTGTTCCTGTCCTGGGCAGTCCTAAATGTATGTGCTATTGCCATACCCAAGGTCCCACAGTCTTCCTTTATGCTGCCTATCAAGTGTTTTTTGGGCCTTCCTCTTCGCCTTATCCCGTGCACTCCTCCAAGCAGTGCTGTCTTCGGGTGTTTGCCGTCATTCTCATAACATGGCCAAAGTATCTCAAGCGCCGTTGCCATATCCTGTAGAAGCTGTGGAGCTGGGGGTGACCTTGAGCTTCTGGTCCTCCTGAGTGCTGGGAGTACAGTCATGTGCCTCCATGCCTGGATTATGTGATAGTGGGGATCAAACCCAGCCCCTTGTACATGTTAGGCAAGCATTCTAGCAACAGACGTGTCCCCAGCCCCTACTGCCGCTTTCACGCAGCACCTTTTGGGGAACCCCAGGAGAGATCATCTCTTTCCTTTATTTCACCTTCCCCCAACAGCCCTCTATTCTACAGTGACAGAGGATAGAGCCTGCCATGTGGGGACACGGGGTGGTCCCTGGCACCCTCAGACAGACTTCTTCCATGACCCAAGGGCTTGTTTGGCTCTTCATTATTCCTCCAACACACAAATGGACCAGTTGTTGTCTATGCTTTGGGGACAGGAAGGTGAGAAGAAAGGATCCCTAAGGAACTGAGAGGAGCGAGCATCCTCAGTCGCTACAGAATTGGAGCCTGTATTAGCGTAGTCTTCCAAAACAAGGGGCTCAGCTGGGGTAGGGGAGTCAGAGAGGGTGTCCAGGAGGAGATGATGTTGTAACGGTCTCTGAACAGAGAGGTATCTAGAGAGGAATGTGGGAGCCTGCCAGACTGAGGGCTGGAGGCACACAGTAGCTCAGCCTTTGAGGTCTCTTTAAACAGCTATGAGCTAAGGATGGGGTGCTAGGAGACTATTTAGGCAAGAGGCGGGCCCAGGGAGTCCCACCCAGGGACCCTGACTCTGTTGGAAGCAGAGGGAATGTGTGACTCTCCTGCCTGCTCTTCTCCGCTCCTGAGCCTCATCATAAGCACATGGGCTCCCATGGCACCCTTGCCGCTGTTCCTCAGCTGTGGATTTCATCATCACCACTTGCCTCCTGTGCTCAGCCAGATCCCTCCTTGTGCCAGCAAACTGGAGCGCTCACTGGAAATCTGCCTGGGCCACAGTCCCGTTCCCAGACACCTGCTGCTTCCAAGCTCAGAATGTCTCCCCTGTCACCGGTTAGCATCCACAGCCAGTGTTCCGGGCTTTCCCACCCTCGTGGCGTGGCTCCTCCCTCAGCTGGCCAGACACCCCAGCTGCAGGCAGCCACAGGCAATCCCAGGACTCCCTCTTCTGAGCTCCACCCCTCCTGCTAGGCATGCCCATTACCAGAGAGCCAAGAACCCCACGTGGCAAATGTTGCCTGTACCTAGCAAATCACCTGGCGCTCCACAGGCAGGCAGGGCCCAGGAGGTGGGGGAGAGCCAGGAAGGCTTCTCAGTGGATCAGAACAGGCACGAGAAATGAGTTTGCTGGTCGCTGAGTTGGGAACTCAGGAAATGTCCATTGGGTTAGCACCAAGCCTCCACTGCTTCAGTTCAGACCTCGCTGGACTGTGAAGGACCTGGCTACTAAGGACCTAATTTCTCTTCCCTGGTGAAAGAAGCCAGCCTTTCTTTTCTTGAAAACAAACAACAAAAGAAAAGCCAACCTATTTTTTTCTTCCTCCTCTTTTTCTTCTTTTTCTGATGTGTGATGTACGTGCCCAAGACAGGGTGGGCACATGCCACAGCACACATGTGGAGGTCATAGAACAACTTTGGGGAGTTGGTTCTTTTTTTTAATATTTATTTATTATGTATATAGTACTCTGGCATGTATGTCTACACACCAGAAAAGGGTACCAAATAGTTGTGAGCCACCATGTGGTTTCTGGGAACTGAACTGAGAATGTCTAGGAAGAGCAGCCCGTGTTCTTAACCTCCGAGCCATCTCTCCAGCCCCAGGGAGTTGGTTCTTCCTCCCTCCTTTGGGTTCCAGGGATCAGGTTAGCAAGCACCTCAGTTGCTCAGCCATCTGGAGGCCCCTTTCTTTGTGTTTTCTTTCTCTCTTTCTTGTTTGCTCGCTCTCCTTTTCTTCCCGTGTGTGGGGATTCGGGGTCGAGAACAGCCCGGCCTTAAATTCCTGGTCCTCCTGCCTCCGTCTCCCAAGTGCTGGTACTGTAAGTGTAGACCAGCATGCCTGAAGATGTTTGTTTGCCTGTTTTTGAGACTTGAACTCATGATCCTCCCGCCCTCGCCCTGATCCCAGGTCTGTAGTGTCATAAGACGCTTTTCTGTGTGCCCTTTTCTCTTCCTCCTTCCCTTCCTCCACCATCCTCCCCCCTTCTTCTTTCTCTTGTTATTTTGAAACGAGGTGTTGCTATGCAACCCAGATTGGGCTTACACTCGTGGTGATCCTCCTGCCTCAGTCTCCTGAGTACTGAAATAACAGCCATTTGCCACCACACCTAGCTCTATATGCATTCTTTAATCAAGGAGAGTTGAGTGCACACTTTACTGGGTCCCTCACAACATGGCCCCATGACCCAGTCAGTGATGGTCACACTCCAGCTCCATCAACTCCTGGTCTGTCTCCCTCCTGTCTTCACCTCCCTTTTGCAGGAGTTCAGGCCCTTAGTCATTACTCCACCCATGTCACCAATCCTCCCCCGCTATCAGTTTCTAATGGGCCAATTTTCTTTTCCTTCTGCCTACTTGGAAAATACCTCAAGAACCTTTGATTGGGTGTTAAAATATCCTTTGCAATTCTGTGCTCTGTGTCTCCTTCTGCTCCTCTAATTGTCCCTTTTAACTCACTGCGCTTCCCAGATAAGTCTTCCAGTCCCCCTTTCAGGCTGTTAATAAATACAAGCTCTAAAAAAAATGCATAAACATCTATTGTTGGCTAAATAACTCACAACACAGTCAAAGAGCCAGAGAAGAGGGCTCTTGGTGGTGAATGCATGCTCTCTCTTTCTCCTTCCCTCCCTCCCTCCTTTCAGCCATCTACCTCCTGTCCTCTCTTAAGAGGGCTTCTGGAACCAGGGTGGTTGGTTTATGGCCCTAAAAAGTTCAGTGGGCGCAGGGCCTGAGACTGCCCTCGAGAAGAATTAAAAATAAGGTAACTCCAGTGCTCACTGACAGGGCTCCCATTACATGCAATGAGGTACGGGGACAAAGGAGATCTAGTGTTGGGAGTGGTAGCTAATTTAAGTGACATTTCAGCGGGCCCCTTACCTCTACAAGAAGTGGGTCAGCCTCCTCCAACACTCAGCGCCAGCCTGCACTGCTGCGGCCCGCCTCCCATCTCTCTCCTTTCAGCTCTCGTTTCTCATTAGAGCGGTTAGTTTCTGAGCACCAGGAGGGTGGAGAAGGCTGTGCCTTTGTGTCACTGGCTTCCGTGTGGCAGTGCGCACATCAATGGCATGCCTGAGCGGCAGAATTTGACATGACTGCTGCAAAATGTGCTGGGGTCACGGTGCTTTCCAAATTGGCTAAGGTTCCATGCCACCCCCTGCTCCTTTGCCTAGGCAGCTCGGAGCCCCTGCCAGCCTTGGTTTCTGCTGCTCCCTCTGGGGGGCCTCTGAAAAGAGAGGCAGCGAGACATGTATTAAACTCTTCAATCTCTGTAAGTACCATTTCCTGGGAGATCGGCTTGGAGGAAGAAAGCAATGCCAGTGCTCAAGACATAAGCACGTAGAAGATGCTGTGTCCCAGTGCCTCTGTCACCTCCTTCTGCCCACCATTCTGGGGAGCAGTCACGGAAAAGACAGTGATGTCTCTGCTGCAGCCAGACAACCCAAGGACAGACAGAAGACTTTCTCATTGACAGGGGGATAGCAGAGCAAACCCACAGAGGAGAGGCGCTGGATGAAGGACACACCCATGTATTGCATTTGGAAAGAGAAAGCACAGCTCCGTGGGGGCAGTTGTGTGGCCAGTGAGTAAGAGGCAGACAAACAGGAAGGCTCCATGGAGAGGTGCTTTGTGCATTCGCGCGCGCACACGCACACACACACACACACACACACACACACACACACCAGGCACACCGTCCTGTCATTCTGTCTCATGCAGTCAAGTGTGGGACATTTATGCAGTCAACAGCTCTGAACCCCGATGATGTGCAAAGTCCCAATCAGGCCATGGGATGTCTGGGTGAGCAAGGCAATCTCCTCACATTCAGGGTGCGTTTCTACCAGCACGGAGGAAGCTGGTAGAAAACCCAGTTCCCTTTTATTGAATTGCAAAGGTAGTCAACAGCAGAGGGACACAGAGATTGGTCATATTGGTGTCACCTGAGATAAAGAATGGAGACTTTAGCTGGGTGGTGGTGGCGCACCCCTTTAATCCCAGCACTCGGGAGGCAGATCTCTGTGAGTACGAGGCCAGCCTGGTCTACAAGAGATAGTTCCAGAATAGCTAGAGCTGTTACCCAGAGAAACCCTGTCTCAAAAAAAAAAAAAAAAACAAAACAAAAAAAGAAAGAAAGAAAAGAAAAGAAAAAAATGGAGGCTTTGTTTCACTTCCTCACAGGTGGGTGACAAGATTTTTTTGTGATAATGTGGCAGATCAGGCTGATGTCCCCTAATCCAGGGCCAGAAGGGGTTTATGGTTTGTGGTGCCCCAGCAGCAGAAGGCTCCTGCCCAGTACAGGCCTCAAGTCTCTGCTCCAGCCGCTAGCTGGGCCACATTGACATTCTCCCCCTGCGTGAGGGGGTCACCAGGGTCTCTGAGGTGTTTTTATTCTTTATCCTGGTGTCTGAGCCTCAGAGGCGCTGAGGTCCCTGACCTCTCCCTCTGCCTGCCACCGGGAGAGTCTCTCACTGTTTTATCTGAGGCATTTAAAGTGTCACCTAGCGTCTGGCACTTTGCTAGTGGAGGGTACAGACTTTCAGATGTCCTCACCAGCCTGGTTCACAGGATCGGCCCCACCCCCTCTCTAGCTGGCTGTGACCAGAGCTAGGGACAAAAAAACAAAAAACAAAAAAAAAACAGGCTGAAATCCACCTGCATGGCATGGGTCTCACGTGCACACAGTAGGGCTTTAGTGGAACCTGGGAATTCTGGAAGTTGCTGTGTATAGTCTACCCAGCTGTATACTGCTGGGGTACAGTAGCTAGGAGCGCCCACCCTACAAGCTGTTCACCAACCCCAAACTCGTCCTGTTGCCATTACTCTCCGTCCCCTCGACACCATACATCAGATGAAGGTCTCTCCACTCGGCCTCTCTGCCTGACATTCCTCTGCCTTATGTAAATGCTTGTAGAGGGTGGGTCTCACTGAGTTCCTCGGATCCTCCACCCCTCCAACTTCACAAGGTCACTCCCGCCTCAGTCTCCTCAGGGGCTCTCCCTCTGCCTTATTCCTTCTTTGGCCTTCTCACTCAGAAATAGCTTTATTTCTCAGAGTTGCTGACCCTTTTCAGACTCAGAGGCAGCCTGCAGCCAGGCCATGGCCTTGTCTTCCTGCAGCTCCGTCTTCTTCAGCCATTTCTTCTCCAAGCGGCCACTGGCAAAGAAAAATGAGAAAGCAACTTGGAGTTTGATAGTGTGTCAGGATTTGAAAGATTCTCCACCTTGTAGATAACAGAACCCCAATGGGGAGATTTGATTACGCCCCCCACACACTTTGCAGATATAAAAAAGTAGGTCTACAGGTTACTCAGACCCACGTTCCCCCCCCTTCCCCATGTGGACAGAGTTTCCCACACCCAGACCACACTGTGTACCCCATCTATGTGACCCTGGGTGAGACAGGCACACACTGGGGAGCCCAGCGCTTCCTCTCATGCTCACAGCTCTAAGAAGTGAAGGGAGTTAGAAGCCTTGGCAACAGTCCCAAGACCCGAGGTCTTGATTTTCTTGCACATTTTCTTTGCTACTCTGACCTTCAAACTTCCCCACGCACATCACTGGGACCTCCAATTCAGGTGACAGAAAGAGTTGGCAAGAATTCTCCCTACTTTCGTACCAAGAGTAGGGCACAGAGACAGAAAATCCCCAACGGGCCAAGGTTTCTCTCATCTCTGTGTAGCTGAGGCTAGATCGTTGTTTTTGTGAGACCTTGAATTGATTTCAATAGATGTCAAGTGTTGACGAATTAGGTCGGTACGATAAATAACCAGACCAGCTCAAGAACAACGGTTATTTTTTAATAGTTGAAAAGGGGAAACTCACGCTACAAGAGTGGGAGGTCCTAAATCCAATCGGTCTAATGGGCACCATGCAGAGAGAGAGAGTGCGCACCTGTGTCCTACCAGTTTTGCTACCTGGGCTACAGGTAGCCACACCCTAACTAGATGTGACTGGTTGATAGCTTCCCCATCAGTCAAGAGTTGGGAAGAGAGAAGACCTGGGCACATTCTTCTTCCTCCAGGACACCATGAGACTACCACTATGTGAAATGAAGTGGAGGCAAAGGCCGACTCAGCCTTGATGATGAGATCTGGGTATGCCAGGCCCTGGCTCCATCCCCAGATCACGAAAGAAAAGTACCAGAGCTGGCCACGGGACCTACAAGAACCGCTTCAATTAGATACATTTCTAGCCCTTCCCTCTCCGCGGGTTCCAGGTTGTTTATGTGTGTGTAAGCGTGAACATGGCACCGCACACGTGTGGGGGGGCAGAGGATAAGGTTCGGGAATTGGTTTTCTCCTTCCACCACGGGGGTCGGGAACTGAACTCATGTTGTCAAGCATGAATGGCTCCTACCTACTGAGCTGCTTTTCCTTTTTTTCTTTGGACAACTCTTAATCCATTTTGAGTCTCCTTTCAAAGCTTCTGTGACTCTGTGACTGCTCTGGGAACTTTTGCTTTCTTTTCATTGTTTTTGTTCACTTGAAAAATTAGCCAGGTGTAGCATAGGTCTAAAATCTCAGGGCTTGGAAGGCTGAAGTAGAAGGACGGCTGCGAGTTCAAAGCCAGCCTGGATGACATTACAAGTTCAAGGCTAGCTTGGGATGCATAGTAAGGACCTGTCTCAAGAAGAAAGGAAAGAAAGAAGGAACAAAGGAACGGAGAAAGGGAGGGGAAGAAAGAAGAGGGGAGAGGTTTGGCAGAGTGCTTGTCAGGCCTGTGCATTGCTCAAGGTTTGGTTACTAGGTCACTAGGGAGAATAAAAAGTCAGCACTAGGAAGGAATTGGGGTGGGGCTAGAAAAGTGACTCAGTCGGATAAGTGCTTGTCATGTCAGCATAAGAACACAAATCTGTATCGCCAGCACGCATGGAAAATGCTAGGCCGTGGGGTCAGAGATAGTTCAGTGGATAAAGACACTGGCTACCGAGCCTAGTCATGCATGTTTTATCTGAGTAGCCACATAGTGGGAGGAGAAAACAACTCCTGAGGTTGTTTTTTGGCCTTCACACATGTTCTGGGGTATGCACATGTGTGCAAGACACACATGTATGCATGTACAAATAAATAAAGTGTAAGAAAGAAAGGGGGTCAGGTGTGGTGGTGCACACCTTTAGTCCCAGCACTTGGGAGGCAGAGGCAGGTGGATCTCTACGAGTTTGAGGTCAGCCTGCTCTAAGAAAGGAAGGGAGGAAGGAAGGAAGGAAGGAAGGAAGGAAGGAAGGAAGGAAGGAAAGAAGGAAGGAAGAAAGAAAAGAAGCCAGGCAAACATGGTGACACATTTGTAATCCCAGTGCAGAAATGGGAATAAGCAGAATTCACTGGCCACCCAGTTTAGCCAGTTGGTGAGTTCTAGACTTAGTGGGAATTCCTGTCTCAAAAAATTAGGTGGAGAGATGCTGAAGAAAACCCCTGACATCAACATATCCTCCGCATAGATGTGAGCGAATACACACACACATACACACACACACGAACACACATACACACACACACACAAACACATATAAACGAAACACAGCCATGACGGCCTCAGCCTCCCTCATGCTAGGAATACAGGTAAGCATCATTTGCCCAGGTCCAGTTTAATTTAGATCAAAGTGCCCTCTTGCCTTCCCCCTCACACAATGGAAACTGATGAGGAGGAGGATTAAAAGGATAACCAGAAGACAGCCAGGGATCCAAGCCCAGGCACTCTGCTTCCTTCCTGTGCTAGCTGTGTAACCGGGGAAGCAAAGCTCCAGCAAGTGCTTTCCAAACGCTCATCTGAAGACAAGGGGAGTCTGTGATTACAATTTCTGCTGATTTGCAATGAAACACTAATGCAGTGGGCTTTTCATTAAGCCAGATTTATTCAATCTAAAGATAATCCTTTTTTCAGAAAGTGCGTCTTTATATGTTGTTGGGGAAGAGAGACGTTTCTAAAAAGAAATATCTCTCCTGAACTATTAACATGGGTGGCTGTGCCTTGGGTTCTCTAGTTGGAGGTGTGTGTGTGTGTGTGGTGTGTGTGTGTGTGTTGTGTGACCCTCCAAATTATTTCTGGAATTTTACTCTTTTTTGGCGGCGGGGGGGGGGGGGGGGTCTGTCTGCACACCACAAGAGGGCACCAACCAAATCTCATTATAGATGGTTGCTAGCAACCATGTGGTTGCTGGGAATTGAACTCGGGACCCCTGGAAGAGCAACCAGTGCTCTTAAGTGCTGAACCAATCTCTCCAGCCTGTTTTTTTTTTTTTTTTTTTTTTTTTTTTTTCCTGAGACAGGGTTTCTCTGTGTAGTCCTGGCTGCCCTGGAACTTGCTCTGTAGACCAGGCTGGCCCCGAACTCACAGAGATCTGCCTGCCTCTGCCTCCTGAGTGCTGGGATTAAAGGTGTGCGCCACTACTGCACAGCTGGAATTTTACTTTTGTTGGATCCCCAAACTCAATGAATGGCAGTATTGAGGGAGTTTAACTATGCAGCACTTGCCTTTCCTGTTCTGAGGCCCAAGCCATTACATTACCATCCAAAGTCCAGACTGCTTGCTTGAGCCAGCTCTTTCACCTGGAGTCCTTCCTCTCCGTTACCTGTCTCCCATCATTTGCAGAGAATTATCCTCAATAAATAGCCAATTACCCTTAAAGACAATTATACTATTCCATCAGCAAACACTGATGTTCTTTTCTTGGGTCTTTTAATGAAGTTGATATTAAGGAGATACTTTATTTACATAAAGTCCAATGGCTCTCTTTTAGAAGGGTTTGGGTGCAATGCCAAAGTTTTAAAATCTTATCTAGAGGACGGGTGTAGAGGGCTTTTGGCTAGGGTGGAAAGAGATGGAGGTACTTAGTCTGATACTGCCTTACAAGGTAGGATGCCCAGGGGAGGCGGAGGGATGGTGCGGTGCCTCCCTCCTCAAGCTAATGAAATCTAAAAGCAAGGATGAGCTGGGCTCTAGGAGTGGAACCATTCAGAAGTGTCTGCCTTTGACCACGGATCCTGCCCTCCCCTCCCCCAACCTCTCTGGGGACCTGCCAATGCTGGGAGCTAATCGCTTCAGGGAGCTAGATTGAAATGTGTTGCTCACCCTCCACTGCTCAAAAAACCTTTATCCCTGGCAAGGGTTGGCCGAGATCGACTGTGGCATCTGCCAATCAGGGGGCCAAAGGTACCCATTGGGTGGGACCTAGCGGTGCAGAAACAGCTCCATTACAACCCTCACAAGAAAAAAGCAGGGGGAAGTGGGTTTTTTTTTCCCCTTGACCCCTCTTTTTGATGTTTTAGGCCTTACCTGGTCACTGTCTGCACTTGACTTGGCATAGGCAAAATAACAGGAAGATGCAGGCTTTTCGAAGTTAAAACACACACACACACACACACACACACACACACACACACGCACGCACACACACACACAAAACCCAACCCCAAACCACAATACAAGCCCGAAGTCTGCCCCTGCTGCGTCTCTAAAGAGCTGTTTTCTTCCCAAGCTCTACAGCATGGTGGCTCTAATCGGAAATTTCTTTTTAATCATAGCAGGAGTCCCAATTAGCGTGTTGGGTAATCTTTCAAGTAGAGCGGGAGTTCCATGACCATAGAGAGCGGAGGCAATATTCTGCATAAAGCCCTGGAGAAACAGGAGGAGGAGGTGTCATGGGCCTGTGCACACATGTGTGTCAATGAGCATGCAGTCTCTGGAGGCTGGCCTCCCACTCTCATGATGGGGCGTGTGCTCCCAGGTCTCTAGATTCTCGAAGCTTTATTAGGACCAGAGGGATTGTGGGGATGCTGCCCACAGTGCGAACCCCAGCCTGGCCCATCTAGGAGCCTAGCTGACAACGGGCTGCACACACATGCCACCACCTCCCCTAAGGGTATGGGTATGAGGGACCAAGTGCCTCGCAAGACAGCAGGCACAGAGTTTGAGGGATGCCCCTCGGCTTTCCATGAGATGGGCTGCACCCCAGACTCAGCCACCATCCAGGGCCAGCTCTAAACTGGCACCAGCAGTGACCCACTTTCCTTTGTTGTTGTTTTTGGAAGTGCTGATGTCAATGCGGAATTCAGCAGAGAGGCTGAGTGAGAAAAAAGAGGAGGGGGAGGAGAAGAGAGAAGGAGAGAGAGAGAGAGAAGCGAAGGGATGGGAAAGAGCAGGGAGTGTCAGGTCAAGACGATGGCGGCAAGGTCCCTGTAACTACACTGTGTGCCTCTAACTGGTCCCACAGGACCTACCCAATATGGCTGGGACCCAGTCTGGGTGCTGTGGCTTCAGGCTAAGTAAACAGGGAAAAGCTGCATACAGCCCTCCTCCTTCTCTCTATCCAGCAGTGGCAGGAACTGGTGGCCAGGCAGCCATGTCAGGCTATGCCACCCCTCTATGAGGAGCCAGACATTTCAGGCACCTTCCCTGGGTGCCTAGAGGTGCTGCATCTGCATCCATCTCTCATGACGGCCATCTGAGGCAGCTGGGACCCATAGAGGTTCTCCACACACGCTGACCTGGAGGAAATTGGTCTTTGGGGACACTAAAAGCAGTTTCCTCTGTTCAATGGCTCCTTGGTAACCCACGTGACAGAGCTGTGGTGGCGACCTGCCTGCTCTCACCTTCCGTTCTTAGATGTCCCCAAACTGTAAGGTTTAGGGTGAGGTGAGCCCCAGACTGTAGATGCATGTGAGGGTGGATAGGAGGACCGTCCAGGGAGTCATTTCCTACCTTCTGAACTCTAATATGGGTCCAGCTTTTCCATTCCACAACTGAGGAGAATTGGGCTTGGGAGGAGAAGGAACCCTTGATTCCTGACCTATCTACAAGCCTCAGTCACTGAGTGGAACCTGCAGGCGAAACTACCTCTACGCATCCCTCGGGCTGAGCCCCTCCTTCCTGGGACACCTGGGCAACAGATTCTTCAAGACTGAAACGATGTTAGATCCACACTTACATGAACTGGAAAGCATTAGGTCTCATGATTCCGTAGCTAGTGCATTTCCCTCCCTCCTGTGCGTGGGGCTGGGGACCAAGGAAGGTGAGATGCTCCGACTTACTCTTCAGCCCCCAAACAGGCATGGAGATGATTAAAATCATTTTTTCCTGCTCCATAAGCTCACACAGCCTTCAGATACAGAGGAGCCAAAGCCCTCATATGCTGAAATTAGACCCCGAAAAATAGGTTACCTGACAATTACTTGTATCTAAGTGGAGCGTGATGTAGTGGCGGGAGCTTGAGAGGGGCTGCCAGGGCTGCGCCTTCTTCCCAACTTACTGTCTCTTAACCTCTGGGTTTCTTGCCGGGATGATAATTCTCCCCATCTCCCTCCCTCTGGTGGGCTGGTGGAGAGCATAATGAATCAAGGCTCGAAGCATGCTGAAGAGGCCAGACTCGCGATGCCATGTAAGTACACAGCATCGCCAGCCACCTCTCGAGTCTACACGGAGCTGATTTATTTACCTCCCGTGAAAGAGACAACAATCATCATATTTACACTTCGTGCCGCAGCTTCCTGCCGTTGCACCGCAGCACCCCTCCCTCTCCATTGCTGAGGACTCCATTAAGCATGCCGCCTTGCCAGCGCCGCCGCCCGCAGCAGCCCTCTCCCAGCCTCTCTCTGGCCTTACAGATCAAGACCTTGTGCCCCAAAGGTCTGTCGCCCGAGAACCACTGTACACAGGGGGGCTACAGCCTCTCCACGGGGAGGATGAGAAAATGAATTCCATAGGTAAAAGGCTTCCTTGGAAATCAGATGCTGCTACTAATTAAGAAGCGAAGCAGAGGTGCGTGAAAGGTAAATGGGTGTTATTTAAACGTGGCGTCATTTAAAGAGTGTCCTGGTGTTTGAGTTCCTTGTTACCACGGAGGGCTGTGGACGACTGGCAATTAGGCTGGCACAGGTAGGGCTCACCTGCTGAGCTGAGGGAGGGTGGGGACACACCTTCCAGTAATTGCTGCTGGGCAGCTCTGGATCTCCCCCCACTCCCCACATCTTTCCTGGCACTTGACAGCCCTTTTCCTTCCAGCAGCGTTCAGGGCTTGCTGCTCTTACACAGAAAATAATGTTGGAAGAAATACAAGAGAAAGAAGGGAAGAGGGGAAAAAAGAATAAAAAGGAGAAGGGCTGAAAAGTTCCTATTAGGTTCGGATCTGCTCCTCAGGCATCCAAGCCGGCTGAGAGTCCACGATGGCCCACATGTACGACACGGTGGCACAGGGTCCAGCACAAGTGCTCCTGGAGTTGCCACCTGTCAGGAGACGGGATGAATGGATCATCTGTCCTCAGAGCACAACCCAGGGACTGATTCTCCAATACTGATGCTGAGGGAGATGTCAGCAGAGGTCCCCTAAAGAATGATGTCTCTATTTCCATGCTAATCCTGGGCTTCACCAGAACAGTAGCTCCTGTCTGAAAAACAGGACAGGGGCTATTGGAGCGCCTCTCTTCTCCAGCGAGAGAGCGGGGGCTGTGTGTGTGGGCAGCAGAGGGTAGGGTGGGGTTACCCAGCCTTGCCACTCCCAGCTTCCAGACCCCTCCTGGGCTGATCTTCTGCCCCCAGAACACAGTGCTGGCTCGCACTTGCTTCTGAAGGCATGCCACTGCTAGCCCAGCCAGCTTATCTCCCCAGTGCTTTCAAGATCAAAACCCCTAAACTCGTTAACGAGAAACTTTGTTTCGGGAACAATACCCACTACCGAGCAGGATGTGGTGCCAACTCTCACAGAAGCGTCTTTCAGCATGAGAACTCACTGCGGAAGACAATGGGCACTCGGCTGCTGCCCTTCAGAGAGAGATGCGGGAGAAAGCAGACGACAACAGCTGTGTCCAGGTCAAAGCAGATTAGATTCACTGCTGGCGGAACATGGCTGAGAGCCGTGGGCTGTGTGTCTCCTTCCCTCCTGCCACTTTTTAAGGTGGTTTCCAAAAATGTCCTTCCTGCTGGTGATGTGCCTTTTCCACAGAGGAGCTGGAGCCTGTGCTGATGGCCCTGTGTTCCCTGGTACTGTTGCTGAGACACCATCCAGTGATAGAAACTCAGCCAGAAAGCACACACAATGCGATTGTACCTGATGGGGAAGCCAGCCAAGAACAGGACACATTTGAGGGTAAAGAAGAGTAAGGGCAGGGTCATAAGATGGGTATTCTATCTGGGAGTCAGGGATCCCAATGCCAGCAAGTACAATGGCTCCTCCTTGTTGACCTAGCCAGAGAGAATTCAAGATGGCAGGACAGGCTGTGTGAGTTTCCCATGGCTGTCTAGACAAACGGCCACAAGCAAAGTAAACCAAAAAGAAAAAGAAAAACAAATAAAAACTAAAAACAAAATCAAAAATCCCATAACACAACCACCAAAAACTGCACAAAAATCCATGTTACTGAGACCAGAAATCTAGATCAAGGCTGTGACAGGGTTGATTCTTAGGTGTTCAACCTTTTCACATTGTGACATGATATTGTGGTATCCAAATGTGTTGGGCTGCATTCATAGCTCTCCTGGGACACATTCATGGACCACAGGTTAGGCATACTATTTAAAAACTCCAAGGAAGGGGCTAGAGATGTGGGCCAGGCATTGATCTTTCAGCAGTCCTGAGTTCTGTTCCCAGAACCCATGTTGGGTGGCTCAAAACCACCTATGACTCAGCTTCTGAGATCTAATGCCCTTCTTCCATGGGTACACACACACACACACACACACACACACACACACACTCTGTGTAGCATTGACTGTTCTAGAACTAGTTATATAAGTCAGGCTGACCTCAAAGTCACAGAGATCTGCCTGTCTCTGCCTCCCAAGTGCTGCTATTCATTGAAACACATAATTGTTTGTTTTTCCCGAGACAGGGTTTCTTGCTGTAACATTCCTTGCTGTCCTGGAACTCTCTTTGTTGACCAGGCTGGCCTTGAACTTACTGAGATCTGCCTGCCTCTGCCTCCCAAGTGCTAGGATTAAAGGCATGCACCACCACCACCCAGCTGACACACACACTATAAAGAAAGAAATTCTGAGGGAGAATCTGCCCTCTCTCCTAGCTTCTGGTACTGCAGACATCCTGTGGCCTGTGAAGCATCATTTCTACACCCATTAATACTTTGCCTTCTTTGTGTCTGATCTACCATTCTATAAGGACACTTGTCACCAATTATACAGCACACCCTAAATCAAGATGATCGTGTCTCAAGATAGTCAACATAATTACATCCGCAAAGACCGATTTTTCCACATAAGGTCACATCACAGATTCTAGATATATTTTTGATAGAGCCATCATTCAACTCATTATGTGACAAAACCATCTGGAGATCTACCTCCAGTACAAAAATTTGCAGTATCTGCTTGAACGTCCACTGAGTTCCCTGCCCACCAGTGGGAATTTCCCAGTGGTCCTTGGGGGCACCTAGGACTTTGGACCATTTTGCTGTTTCAGAGTGTTGCTCAGTCCTGACTCCCTTTTCTCTGAGGTGATCTAAGGAGGCAGGTCATAGCAGGACGTTGTGCCCACAAGACACCCCAGAGACGGAACCAAAGGCAAGTGCTGAGCCTAACACCGAGACAGAGAACATCGCTTCTCAGCTAAAACTGGTGGTTACAAGGACCAAGAAAGGCTCTATAAATGGTTTCCTGTCTTTCTTCTTCTCCTTCTCCTTCCTCCTTTTTCTTCTTCTTTTGGGACATAGTCCAGGCTGGCCTTAAACTCACTATGCAGCCAAGGATGACTTTGGCTTCTGATCCTCTTACCTTAATCCTGAGTCCTGGGGCAGGTGTGTGCCACTGTGCCCCAACTTTACTTTGTACTGGAAATCAGGCTCCAGGTCTCGTGCATGCTAGGTAAGTATCCTGCCTACCCTACCCTAGGCTATATTCCCAGCATTTGTTCTGCCTCTTCTTTGAGACAATGTCTTGCTATATGACAAATGTAAGCCTCAAACTCACAATCCTCCTGCTTCAGGCTCCTAAGTACTGGAATTATATTTGTGAGCCATTGTGGTCTAAAGCAACCATTAAGGCAGGTGTGATGGCATATACCCATAATCCCAGTCCTTGGGAGACTAAGGAGGGATTCAAAACCAGCCTGGGCTATATATTAAGACCCTATCTTTCACATGCACACGTGACACACACACACGAGAGAGAGAGAGAGAGAGAGAGAGATCCACCTATATGTCGTTGGTTGCTTCTGCTTTAGAAGAGCAATCTCTTTGGCTGAGTCAGAACTGGCCTAACTGCAGCCCTGTTCACCCACTGTCCCAGAGCAATGCTGTCCATTGCTGTCCCAGATTTGCCTTTGGGGGCCCTTGAAATGAAAGTCACCAGCAGGCTCCAGAAGCTGCCTCATGTTAATCAGTGGAGGCTGTGAAAATAGCCCTGCAGTGGTTCACGGAACTGCAGCTGGGCCAGATCCACCGAGGGGGGCTTTGTCCTTGGGAGCAGAGTTAACAACAGTCATCAGAGCTTTTTCTTTCCTTTTTCTTTCGGAACGTACCCTGCTTTAGGCTCAGTACGGAGTGTTACTTCTAACCCTTGCAATAGGCTGCAAGGCAGGCAGGATATCATGCCCATTTTGCCCTTGGGTAAACTCTGCAGCCGGGCAAATGAAAGGTGTGGGATTTGAACACAGGCTTGTCTGGCCAAAGAATTCTCACTGTGCTTCTGCCGGTGCCACCTCCCTCTCTTCCATAGGAGTGGTCTGCCTCCAGGGACTGGGATGTGGGGAAAAGACAGATGTCCTTAAAGCAGGGTGAGGAGTAAGTGGAAGCCAGCTTCATAGCTAAACTGAGCAATGTTTTATTTCCATTTCCCTGAACATATAGTTCAGTTACACTTGGTTAAAAAAAAAAAAAACTTACACAACTGGTTCTTGAGAAATGTCAAGTATTACATTTCAGTGGATGCGTATGGAACAATTGAAATGTTGAACATTCCCAGATACAAACCTTTATCCAAGCCTCCTCCAAAGACACATTGCTGGGTTTGAAAGAGCAACTCGTGTTCCAGCCCAGTTGATTCCTTCCCGTGTGAGCTCTGACTTCCAAAGAGAGCTTGCCCAGAGAAGAAAATACAGCAGTTGTCCTTCCTATGGCGGGCAGGGTCTGTTTGAAGGCCTACCACGGGATGTGGATGGAGCTCAGTTGGAGTCCTTGCCTAGCAAGCATGAGGCCCTGGGCTCCATATCTAATACCCCAAACAGCACATGGTGGTGCACACCTGTAGTCTAGTACTTGGGAGGCAGAGGCAGGAGAATCAGAAGTTTAGTCTCAGCCCTTAGGAGGCAGAGATAGGCAGAGCTCTATGAATTCAAAGCCAGCCTGGTTTACAAAGTAAGTTCAAGAACAGCCAGAGCTATATAGAGAGACTCTGATTCAAAATAGATACATAGATAGATAGACAGATGATAGATAGATACAGACAGACAGATGATAGATAGACAGATGATAGGTAAATAGATGATAGATAGATAGATAGATAGATAGATAGATAGATAGATAGATAGATAGATAGATAGGATAGGTAGATAGACAGACAGACAGACAAACAGGTGAAATCATGGGTTGGAGTGATAACTCAGCGGTTAAGTGTTACTCTTCCAGAGACCAGGGTTTGATTCCCAGCACACACATGGCAGCTCACAACTGTCTGTAACTCCAGTTCCAAAGGACATGACAATTTCTTCTGGTCTCTTTTTGCAACTGGCAGGCAGGCACATGGCACACAAACACTCGTACACATAAAAAAATAACAATTTAAACATCAGATTTATAAATTAAGCACAGAAAGATATTAACTATAATGAAACAATCATATCAGAGTATTGTAAAATCTACGCAAATATGGCTGGCTTTTCCCCAGTGTGTTGTCCTGCATGAACCCATGTATGACTTCCTGTGTAACTCCAGATGACCAGTGCCTGTGTGATGAGATGAAGCAGATGACTTAGACACTGGGACACAGCATCAGGCAACTACTGACCCTGGTCCCATTCTAGCAGCAGGATTAATCCCACAATGTCCCACTGGCTGTCCCTGCCACAGTGCCACCCACCTGCTCGGTAGTCAGAGTGCGCACCTCAGCTATCCCACTGTGGTACCGCAGGGCTCAGTGCTCGTATTTGAGTATTCCTCAGAACAGCGTGCAAATAAAATTTATACGTGGGTTCTGGAGTTTGTCATGTGATATTTTCAGACTCCAGTTGGCACAGAGGGCAGAACCGAGGGGAAAGGGGTGCTACCGCGATGATTATCCCCTGCAGGTTTATCGAATTTTCTCTGCGTTCTCTTAAAGTCATTGCATCCGATCTTCACTGCCATCCTTTGAGGGAGAAAAACAGACTTCATCCTCAGAGTCCCGGATGGCAAGAGATGAGGTGGGTTCCCAGGACTGAGGCAGGAAACTCATCGTGCATCCTCTTCCCTCCAACCAATTCAGTTTCAGACTTGAAAAGAAATGGCCACTCGGACTGGGGATGCAGCTCAGTTGGTGGAGGGCTCACCAAGCATGCACAAGGCTCTGGATTTGATCTTCAGCGCAGGGTAGGCCTAGTGTGGCGGGACATCTGTAATTCTAGCTCTGCACTTGGGCCGTAAAGACATAGGGAGATCAAAAGTTCAAGGCTATCCTTGCACTTAAAGTGACTTCAAGGCGAGCAGCTTGGGCAACATGAAATTCAATCTCAGAAAACAAGAGGAGCCAGCAAGACAGCTCAGTGGATTAAGGCACTTGCTGCCAAGTGTGGTGACCTGAGTTCGATCCCTGGAACCCATATGGTAGGAGAGAATTGACCCCTGAAAGCTGTCTTCTGAACTCTAACATGTGCCCTGACCCATGCACAAATGTGTACACAAGCAGGAAATAAATGTTAAAAAAATAAATAAAGGAACGACCACTCAAAATCCACCAGAGTTGGGAAGGGAGGAGAAAACAGGAGAGAGGGGGACTCGGGTCTGAGGATGAAGATCCTACTGTGTCACTAGAGCTGGTGAGGTTCCTTCCAGATTTGGCCAGGGACACAGGAGCCCAGCAGGAGCAGTCAGACTCCAGCTTGTAGGTGGAGCCACAAACCTGAAAATGAAATGTCCCTCCCACTTTTCCTCAGATCACAGGCATGCCCTCAGATGACAGCTGTCCTGGAGAGTCTTAAGGGCTGGCAGGGCTCATCAGTCCCCTCGAGTGTGCCTGTGGCCAGAACAGGTCTCAGTCACAGGTTCTCCTCTGAGGTCATACTGTCTAAAGAGTTAAGGTTTACCGCCACTTGGTGGAAGAAAGGGCACTACTGCACTGCTTCTAAGGGACGGTTCCGCTCAGTCGTCAAGTACCAGTGGCTTTGCCAAACAATATACCAACTGGCCTTCATAAGATGTTAAAGAACGCATCCTTTCTTGAGAGGGTTGGTCTGGTCCTTGCCTTATGCAAAAACAACAAACAAACAAACAAACAAAAACAAAACAGTGCACCAGGTTGGTGTCAACTCAGAGGCAAACCCTGGCCTAGCATGTGTGGAGACCTGAGTTCAAACCTGGCACAACCCAGACTCTACAAGGACACAAAAAAGCTTACTAGCCATGCTTTAAAGACTTTTGTTGCGGGGTCTGGAGAGGTGGCCCCACAGTTAAGACCCTTAGCTGTTCTTCCAGGGCCCCCAGGCTTTATTCCTAGCATTCCATGGTGGCTCAGAATCCTAGAACTCAAGTCCTAGGGGATCTGTTGCCCTCTTCTGGCCTCTTCAGGCACCAGGATCATGGGGGGCAGACACACACGTAGGCAAAACATTCATACACATAAAATAATCTTTAAAAATTCTGTTGGGGAGTGGTGGCTCATGCAGGTGAAGATCTCAGCACTCAGATGGCTGAGGCAGGGGGATCATTTTGTGTTTGAGCCTAGCATGGCTTATAGAATGACTCTGTCTCAAAAAGAAAAATACAAGTCTGTTGGTTTAATCATTCCTGGCCAGAAGGAGCTGGCTGCTGCAACAATGGATCCCCAGAGCTCTGCCTTCCCCTCTGGCCTGGAGAACCCGCCCTGGAAAGGAATTCTCCATAGACCACACTTCTATTTTGGGGACCACTCTGCTCTTGCACATGGAAAAATGGAGAGTTGAGGTTTACATGGTCATTTTTTTTTGTTACAGTAATAAAAGCTTTGAAATGATCACAAAAGGAAAATAGGAAAATATGCCTCCTAAAAAGAGCTGAGGCAAATTATTATAGCAACCGAATCCTAAAAGGAATTTTCAAGCAAAAAAATATGGCTCATGCGAAGTCGTTATGGCAACTGACATTTAAAAGTAACTGGATTTGGGCAAGTTTCTTTCTCCACCCTCTCTGCAAAGTCTTGCAGGAACTTCATGCTAAAATTATGCTTTAATTTTAATTAGCCAAATAGGTCATAAATATAGCTTATTCCCAAATCCTTAGAATTTCTACCCTGCAAGGAGCTGATCTACTAATGAGAAAATATTTCCACAAAAACCCACTTACCATTAAGAACTCCTATCCAATATTTTCCTAATATAATTTATCAATTTAAACACATTGCATAATGTGGCATTCTGGAGCATTCCATTAAAATGATAAATAGCAATGGGGGTGGGGGTAGAGGGGGTGAAAGCCAGGAGATTAAACATATCCAAAGCAGTGTAGCTATATTTAAATAACTCAAACCGTTGTGGAGGAAAGCACACTGTTTTCATCCTCAAATACAGTCTAGGCTCAGAGCAGCATATCCTTGACTGTAAGGATATTAATAGGACAGAAGAAGGGGGGGGCAATAAGAAATGACAGGCAACTTCAGAAGAAATAAAATTTCTATTAGGCTTTGTTATAAGATTACATCAAAGCAGTTCATATGTTTTAATCTGGGGAGAGAAAAAGCAACTACTTGGGGTTTGTGCCTGGGGGCTGCCTCTGTGTACTGAACAATTTTCATTCAATCAGGATCTCAGCAGAGATAGCTCCCACTCAAAGGAATCCGGCACAGGCTCAGAGTTTTTATCTCTCAGCTCCACCTGCTGGAGTAATAGTGTATTACAGAGAGAAAAGGCAGCGGGGGCAGCATTGTCCTAGCGGCTGTTGTAAATTCAGGTCCCTAAAGTTACACACCTGACTTTAAAGGGCTCCTCCCGAGGTTGAAAGGGGCTCTGTGAGTGGACTCCTGCCGCAGGAAAGGAAGGTACTAGTGAACGGTGGCGGCGGCATGGATCTCCCTGACCTTCCCACTGCTTTCCCGAATCAGAGGCTTTAGAAACTATTTGCATACCGGGAGGACTTAGAATGCTCCGCGGCAGTTTGTCCCCAGTGACCGGAGGACAAGGTCATTGTTTTAAAACACCAAATGCATTTCCTACTTGGATGGTCAATTTTCAAGTTTCCCAGCAGTCTGAGGATTCATAAAATAAGATGGAGGAGGAGGAACGTGGGGCGGGGGCGGGGGGCAGCTACTCAAAATGGAATTGCATTCTCACGCACAATGAAAAACTTAAAGGCTGAACAAATCGTTTTGGAAAACTGGCACAGATGACATTGGCTTGAGGAAGAAACGTCCAGGGCGAGCCAGCTGTGCCAGGACCCGGGGCTGAGGCCTAATCCGCCTTTATCCAAGGGTTTAGCATGGCTCCCGCCGCTCGCCAATCCCGGCTGGAGCCGCAGAACAGCTCTGCTTCACCTGGCTCAGTACCAGCACAGTCTCACGGATGCTCTCCCTTGGGGAGGCCGCGCTGGGAGGGGGAGCGACATCAAGCTTCGTGAAACTGTTTTCGAAAACCTGGGATGATCATTTAAATGTTTAAAATATGCACATGGTAATTCAAAACTAATTACCCTGAGCACATTTGAAACATTTATGCCATCATCTTGGATTCTGCCTACTGATTGTGCGCCGGCAGTTCACTCTGGTGTTTCTATAAACTGCTTCAGCGATTTTAACTTCCAGGCTAAATCAGGCAGCCACAGGCGCTGCCTCCCGCCCCGTGTTGGTGGAGAGACCCCTTCCCTGACTTCCAGACGAGGAGGCAGCCCCATTTCTCCAGAGAGTCATTTGTCATGGTCTTGTAGTTCTGGCTGCCGAATCATTGCTCTTATTGCTGTTCATAATTGTCATCCCCATTATTTAATTTAGATTAAAATGACCTCTTTCCCTCCCTATTCTTACTCTCATCATTCCCATTTCCTCTTCCTCAACTCGTGGGCCCCATTTCCCCATTGGTTCATATATATAGAAAAGGGCCCTTGATAGCCCCACCCCACTGGGTTACTTCATCTGGGAGCCAACGTGGTGTTTTCTGGGCTCTGAAGGTGGCCGTGTCCAGAGAGGTAGGCCAACCTGAGCACACGGCCGCCATCACTGAGAGGGCACGCGTTGTGCAGCTCAGGCACACGCATGCACACACAGCAGACATGTGCACATGCTCTTTATACAGCAAGCTCTGCTTGCAGACTAATTAGGCCTAGGCAGTTCCTGAAGCAAATTCATTTTCCCCTTTTCCAGAATAAAATGAGTTCTCTTCCTTTGGGGGTGCTAAAGCAGCATGCCAGTGACTAGAAGCCCGAGATGGGTGATATGACTGAAATCATTTCTACTGCCCAAGTCTATGGGCAGCAGCTGACCTCAGGTTGGGGAAACTGCAGTCAGAAGAGGCACAGTTCTGGCATCAAGAAATGAGCACCGGTTTATAGGTGCATTCCCGGAAACAGACGGATGAGGGCTGCCTCCTTGTTAGCGCTTTGAAGATGCCCATGGTGGGTTTAGACGTTTAGGAATATAAAAGTAGGTTGGATTCCCACAGTCAGCTGAAGTTTGACAGAGTGATATTACCGAGTTTAACTAGAGCCATTAAGAGGCTCTTCATTATCCCACACCACCGCCACCAAAGTTATCACAGGAGCCATAATGCAAGAGAATTTTCATTCCATCAACAAGAGAGGGAGCCAGTCTATCTTTGTCCAAAGGAAATGAGCAGCTCAGCATGAAGCTTGTGAGGAATTGAGTGTACAACACTCCAATAACATCCCCTGCAGGATTTCCTCCACGCTTTTGTTGGCCAAGCAGAGGCAACTGCACTGGAGCAATCTGCCTGTGTACCTGGCTTGCAAGAGCACTAGCTCAAGGAGCAACCAAAAGGCCAACTGATGACACAGGGCACTCATAGAGACCTGCATTCCAGAGGGCTTAAGTATTAAGCCCCAAAGAAATCAAGGTCTAGGCTATTCCCCTGGTGTTCAGCAATCTCATTTATATTTCTCTACAAAGATCCACCACTCAATCTCGCCGCTAACGCCTGTGCCTGATTCCTATTCTCCCGCTCAGTAAGCTGGCCTGGTTTGAAATGGGCTTCTCTTCCCCCTGCCAGTGCATGTTTTGCATCTTCACAGCGACAGCTGGCAAATTGCAAGACCCCCTCCACTGGACTCTTCCCACACCCACTGTGTACTTACTCTCCTTGGAATTACCTGTTCATCAACTGTTCTGTGGATAAGCCTTCTCCTCTTGGACTAAAACGGAGAGAAGGTATCAAGTTTTCTATATCCTTCACACTTCTTGGAGCGTTCTCCCATGGGAGACTCCCAGGTTAGATGTACTGATGGACCTGGTAGCTTTAGAATTGGAGTGAAGATGACCAGCAACATCCCCCACCCTGGACCAAGCAAAAACTGCACCTCCCCCTCCTTCAGACATTCCTGGCATCTTATAACTTGCCCAAAGCCGGATTTATTGCTCCCGCTGTAAAGTGTATCTTCTCTAAGCCTCACTTAAAAGCTACCACTTGGCAGAAGATCAAGTTAGAAGTGCAGGAGAGCAGCGATGGTGAGGACAGGGAGGGGTGGGGCGGGCAGGGTGCAGCAAACAATGGAATCTCCCAGAGTCACCAGCTCAATATTTAACCTAACTGGTAATTTGCTGTGACAATCCTGCCACGGAATGGAAGGTGACTACTACGCAGGAATGTCGCTAATTAAGAGGGCTCTACTTTTCCCAGTCACCTGCACTTCAGTGTTGGCTCTAGGAGCTAAGGGTTCCATTAGAGCATATGCAGCACACGGCTGTGCACACAGGCTGGGATGCTGCCCAGTTAAGCCTGCTAACACCTTCAATTCGCCTTCAGATAGAGCTCAGAGAGCGCGACTCAGGCCCTCGTGCCATGAGCCCCATTTGACTGACAGGCATCCTCCCAGAAAGCCTGTTCGTGCCTACACTGCAAATGGATCTGCTTTTCCACAGCTGGGCTTTCACCCAGGAAGGCTTGGCGTAGGTCTGATCCTTAAAGAGTGACTTTAATAAGGATTTTCGCAAAGTCCACAGGAGCAAACCTCCTCAGAGTGTGACAGGAACGGGAACACAAGTCAACACCCTCACTGTTGGTCTAACTCTGATATAAGACAAAAGGATACTAATTATCTTAGCCATAATGGAGGATGCTACCATCTTCTAAATTCATGGGAGTCTTGAAACATGGCTACACTGGGCAAACCATTTTTTTTCTTAATTAGCGGTTCATTTATGAAAGGCCTGGAGAGCCCATTAGACGGGAGCGCATTTATGGAGATGCACCTTATAAAACTATCTAGATTTTAAATAAGTAGCGCAGGAAGCCAATGGTAGAAGTGGTGGTGGGAACGACAGTCCTACGGAAGCAACCGTGTCTGCAGAAGGCTAGCCCTGCACTCCAAGCTTGCACGCGGGGTTGAAGCATCAGCTTCCCCAGGCAAGTCCACGAGCCTCTAAAATTTTAGGCCAGTAGAAATGACCTCTGCATCACAGCTGACTGAAGATATAAATAAACCTCACCATGAGCAGCAGTGTCAATGGCGAGAGGAGATGAGAGTCCAATCGGAGCTTCGTTTTTTCAAGTGGATTCTGGATCCACCTCAGGGCAGGGCATTCATGAGCACAGAGCCGCGGTTCCCTGCAGTGAGCGCTGTTTTCACAGGCACCAGCCCTTCGGTTACCTAACCACTGAACGGAAGCTGCACCACACACAAGTTAAATATAGGCTGGGTTATCTGCATTTTACAAGCTCCAAGCGAGCTAGCTGAAGACGCTGTCATTTTTAATGATGGCACAAACTTCCAATTACCAACTGGGTAATCCACTAGGGAGCAGGTAGTTTTGGAAGAACGGCTCACTATTATTAAAAGTTTACACAATCACTTTTGAATTGACTATAAATATTTCACACGAGGCAGGTGGAATTGGGTTCTTTGGGTAGTTTACTTGAGGTAGTTTTCTCGAGACTCAGACACTGCGAGATTATCAACAGCTGAGAAGTAGTGGGTTTCAAGGTGACAGCTCCGAAGAGGCTGGCAATGCCAAAAGGCTACGAAATGGCCAAGTGGTTGGATGATTACCAGTCTCAAACATACTTCCAAAGTCAGCACCACGACACAGCTCAAATGACAAGGCATCAAGGGCCTAGACAGCTAATGTAAATGAGGACCACTTAGGCCACCCGTGGACAAGCACAGGGACCATATACCCAACATGGCATCTGCGTCGCTCCCTGTCAGTAACCAGTGCAGAGTGTGGCATATGTTCTCAGCCTCTGTGTTACCCCTCCCCCCGAAGTCCCTGCTGAAGAGCCCAGTCTCCAGTGACCAGGACATCTACTGAACTTGAACTTTACTGCGATAACTCCTAAGTCCTGCTCCTAACTGACCAGAGTTCTTGGGAATAAGGGATCTTGGCTTAGGTGGGTGTGGGGCGGCACGCCTGTAATCTCCACACTGGGGAGGCAGAGGCAGGAAGCCAGTTGCAAGTTCGAGGCCAGGTAAAACTACAGCAAGAAGCGGTCTCAAAATCAAAAACAGGTATCTTGATCTAAATCTTCTGGGAGGATGTGTGGCAGACGTGAGGTCTTGGGGTTGATCCCTAGGATCCACAGAACAATTGACAGGACACTGAAGGTGGTAAAGGAAGACAATGACACTATCCTTCACCCCACTACTTAATCAGAACCACCATCACAAATACAATTTGGAGATTTACTCACTAATAGCTTTAGAGAAAAGAATGAGGCTGATTTACAAAGCTGGTCAAATGTGCTCTTGGAAGGCCAGTTCTCCCATAAAGTCAGAAAATCCAGGTTAAGGCTTCTGTGGCTGCAACCTATGTCTGAGCTAAGCAGGATAAGATCATGGAGGGTTCCAATGTCTCTTTCCCCATCCTCCCTGCATCCAAGGGTCTGCTCAAATTGCCCTCCAGCCTGTGATCGCCTGGGTACAGGCGTAGACAGACTCACTGCTGGACCAGGGCAACAGAGAACCTCATGAGCCAGATGCCTCTGGCCGTACTTGCAGGGCTGCAAAGCACTGCCCAGGCCCACCAGAACCCAGCCTTATGCTAACAAGCCACAAAGCAGAAGCAGCTGGCAAGAGTGATTCAGTCCCATAAATTTACACATCCACACAGCCAAACCCACTTGAAGCAATGCAGATTCACTTTTATTGAAATAGAAAAAAGTGCCTATTCTGGAGTGCTGAGAGTTACAGAAGGACATGAGATAATCTCATGTTGTCTTTAACGCGGCGTCAGGGAGATAACCCAGGGCCTTATGCGTGCCTGCAAGGCTCCACCACGCCACATTCACAACCCCTATTTATACACACGTATGTGTGGCGATATGGATAAGGAATGTCCCGGAAAGCCTCATGTATCTGCACATTTGGTGTCTAGGGAGGCTGTGGAACCCTTATGGGGTGGAGCCTTGCAGGAGGAAGTATGTCACTGGGTGTGGGCTTTAAGTTTGTAGCTTTGCTCTACTTCCTGTGTGCGGCTGAGATGTGATCTCTTAGCTCGCTCAGTGCTTCTGCTGCCATGTTTTCCCTTCCGTGATGGACATCTCATCCTCTAGAACTATAAGCTAAGACAAACTCGCACTGAAGTTGCCTTTGGTCATGGTGCTTTATCACAGCAACGGAAAAAGTGCCATAAACAGAAAGTGAGGGCCAGACAAACAAGCGGTGATTGCTGGTTGTTGGAATTACGGGCGACTTTGGTCATTTTCTTTCCTTCTTTCTTCCTTCCCTCTCTTACAGGAAACAATTATTTCCATTTATGCTTTATAAAGTCAGTAGCTTGTAAAGGCTACTACCTACAGAGTGGATTAAGACTAAGGTTACCAGACGGGCGGTGGTGGCGCAGGCCTTAATCCCAGCACTCGGGAGGCAGAGGCAGGTGGACCTCTGTGAGTGTGAGACCAGCCTGGTCTAAAAGAGCTAGTTCCAGGACAGGCTCCAAAAATACAGAGAAACCCTGTTTCGAAAAAACAAAAACAAACAAACAAACAAGACTAAAGTTACCAAACCATGTTAGGTAGGAAGAAAGGAAGAAAAAAGGGAAAGGAGACACACGTGCAAACCCGTCTTTGGGATGAGAAACCGCTCCATCCAGTAGGGAGAACAAGTGCAGAGGAAGGGAGAGGGACCAAGCAGTTTCGTTTTCTATAAATAAGTCTTTGGCAGGCAGATCACTACAGAAACACAAGTCAATACAAACCTTTAGACACGGGGCTGCCAAACTTCACTTTTCGACAGTATATTAATTATGTAGTCAATAGCGATGGGTTTCATTAGTGTATTAAATACCACGATCAATATTATTTATACTTTTCGAAGACAGGCCACTCAAGAAAAAAAAATTGGTGGGGGAAGAAGGGGGGAACATTTTGACCCTGCAGTTCAAAAAAGTCAGAATAGTACACTAGAGATTAGCAAAGCTTTAATGGAAGGCATAAACCACTGGAATTATGGGCAGAAATCAGATCAGTACCTTCCTTTTTCTGCCTCTATTACAATGAGACTGGAGGGAATTCAGAAACCATTTAAAATAAAGGCAAAGTGACTAGATACCCTGCCCCCACTCCCCCACTGCTTAACGCTGGTGTTATGGTAGAGGCAAAATAAGCATTGATCTTTAACTGATAGATGAAAATCAGAACATGAACAGCCTTTCCAGACAAACTGTGTCCAAGAGAATTCCAAGAACTGTGAGCCAGAATCTAGTTGGAAGTTCTTTGGGTCCTGGATTTCTTACAAACATTAATAGTGGAACCAATTTCTGAGGCCGTTCAGCAGGTGATCTGATTTTTTTAGTAGGGGAACCTGTTAAAACATCATCCCACGAGGGAGTCCGTCCCTCCAACTCCCCGTGGAGTTCTGTGCTCCTGTTAGCTGTGTGCGGGGACTCGTTCACTGGCCTCAGAGGCATTGCTGCGGACCAGCCCTCCTGCGCTGGGGAGAGGAGGGAGTGCCGTGAGTAGAGATCTAAAAGACTGGTTACTGGACTGAAAGCTAGATCACCATCTCCAACCCGCAATTTGTCAATCTCCAACGGAGCTGAAGACTGTGATTTTCTAGTCAGAGCTTTATGAACAAGGTCAGAAAGAAAGAGCCTCCATAGAAATTGTCAGGGCTTCAGCCAGATAATCAAGTACAACTCAATTCCTGTCTCTTCAGAGTAGGGAAGGGTAGGAAAAGCTGTGTCTCTGCAATCAAAATTGGCCTGTCTGTTCTCAGCAAGGCCGGCCATTTGCCTTGGGCTGCTAGTCTCTTCCAAAAGAAATCATGGAAGAGTCAGGAATGTGGTGCAGGGCTGTAACACCGGAAGCTGGGACACAGAAGCAGGAGACTCATTACTTCAAGGTCAGCCTGGGCTATCCAATGAGCTTGAAGCTATCCCACTTTAAGACTCAGCCAACAAAACAAGACAAGCCAGGGATGGTGGCAGAAGCCTGTATTTCTAGTATAGGAGAGGCCAAAGAAGGAGGTTCAAGCCTGAGACCTCTCTGGGATACATAGGGAAGATCATATCTCCAAAAGAGGCCAGCTAAGGAGAAAACAGGCCGGGTGTGGTGGCCAACGTCAGCGGTCCTGGTCCATGAGGGCTTGTCCAGAGCAATTCAACTGAGGAACAACCTCCCTTCAGTGGGGGATGGCACTCATGGCCTGGGGTCCAGCGAGCTCCAGGCCAGTGTGAGAATCTCTCTCTCTCTCTCTCTCTCTCACACACACACACACACACACACGCTGAAGTGAGTCCTAGCATTTGAGTCTCATTGCTTCCGGAGAACAGATGTCATGTGACCAGCTCTCCACCAGGATAGATGGTACCCTTTAACTGTGGCCAGAAGAAGCCAGCCCTCCCGTAAGTCACTTTTGACTGCTATTTTGTCATAGCAACAAAAAAAGCCACTAAAACACAGGGTGCCGTGACACCCCGGCTCCACAGAGCCACCACAAGCTTAAGTGTACACATTAAAAGCCAGGCCCGCAGCTGCAGGGGGATTGCACCGCTGCCTGGATACTGATGTGCAGCAAATGCCAAGAGGTGGGCTGCAGCAACCAGATAGATAATTAATATGATTAGGAACACACAGAGCAAGCATGCTCTTGCCGAATGAAAAGCCTAGTAGCATAATTACTGTTTTCTTCCTCGCTCACTGTCTACACATTTCAAAGCCTGCTTGGTGTTAGGCTGCTGTGTAAACATCAATAAAATCCCAAAGTGCCAGATCATCAGCATTCTTGGGCACAGTGGCTTTTCCTTTTTTGTGTTTTCATTCTGTTGGAGATGTATTTCAGAGGTGCAAACATTAGTAAGAATGATCTCCAGGCCTCAGCCTAATCTCTTAAGATAGTAATGAGTTAACATCTTTCCCTAGTGATTATTTATTACGAAGGCTAATTAATTGCTTTCCAGTTACAAGAACCCTTTACAGTCAAAGAAAGTAGGATCCACAAACTAAGATATACTGTTTATTCAAACAAAGCAAGGGAAACAAATGGCTTCTCTCTAAAATTCTCCCTATTTAACACAGCTTTAATCAAAAATAAAATATAGGAATGCAAGAAAAAAGTGTGCAGGTAAAGATGGTGCATCTGGCAACCAAATGCAACATTAATTGAAGTGAAAACTCAAGCAATGCTTTGTAGTTGCCTGGATGTCCCTGGGGGACGGCAAGTCAATGCTTATCAGCCATCCTCAGAAGAGACAATTTTGATTAATATCAGACCCATCTGACTCAGTCTATTAAATCTATTAAACCCTGAAGGAAGGACAGTCTTCAGATATTAACGATAGACTTTTGATTAATAATTCTACCCTTTTGCCATTCCAAGCATTAATAACCATGTGGTACCTTGGCAAAGAGTGAGCCTTTGATTCCAGAAGACACAGCCCCTAAACACCTGGGTTCTCCCCTATCCTCACTCCCCCAGGCAGAACCCAAGACATAAAAGTGCCACCACTGGAAAAATAAACCCCAAGTAACATAATTTACCTCATTATCCACAAAGTTGGGTCAATTACTTATGACATAATTCCTGCTTGACAATAACAAAATCTTAGTAAATAAAGGTGACAAAAGCCTGAAGACAGGGGAGGCCTGGTGCTATGTATGCTACCTGCCAGCTGAGTGAGTGTGGCTCTGATGGTTTTTACATAGCCCTCTGAGTACACTGTCTTCTGCCGACCAATGAGTCCCAAGAGGGGCCCAGACAGGCTGCCAGTGTCCCCTAGAGGCTCTGCACTGTGAGGCTGTCACAGGGTTGTCACACGGGGTGGGAAGAAAGCCGTTCTAGTTCCGTTCTTTACTTTCCAACTCTGGCCATCAGTACCACTTGCTCACATCATATGTTCCTCTTGATGTTCATGATCAGCCTCTTGGCATAGTCTCTGTAGTCCACGGGCTTCACGTCCATCACAGTGGCCTTAATTCGAGATTCATCCTTTGAAAAGAGAAAAGCCTTTTGTGAGTGGGACAGCCTGGCATGGAGCAGTGAAGATACCCTTCTCTGCTTCATTGCTTTCAATGAGTCCAGCAGGAAAAGGGAAGTCTAGAAATCCCCAGAGGAAGTGCTGTGAATTCCTGGCAACGGGTCAGTGGTCAGATCCCTTCTGCAGACCTCCTGCCCATCCTCGGCACCTTGTGCTCAGACCCAGCATCCCACTGAAGTGGAGGGGTCTCTAGTCTCTATTGTCTTTATATGGGTGCAGCGGGAGCCTACAGCAGATAGTTAACTTGCCCTAAAAGCTCACTTTTATGTAGAAAAAGCACCTGAAGCAGCAGGAAATCTGGCTTCTGCTCCAGCTCTGGGCAAGCTTACCTGTCTGTCCTTCACCATTCCTGTCCACACCAGGAAGAGAGTATAACCCTACAATCTCCCTTAACCCCCTAACTTCCTGACTGTATCCCAACAACATTCAATCAACACAACCACCAAAAAACTATCCACAGACAGCAAGCTGATAGTAATTCAGAACGTGTAAACTTGGTGGCTGCAGGGGAGATGACAGAATCTCATTCAGCTTGTCTCCAGGAACTAAACTGCGCCTCTGAGTAGAACATGGTGACAGCCAGCAGCACACAAGTCTAGCTGGAGGCCTTCATGTGTCTACATGCTTAGTAACTACAAAATGTCCTGAGATTTCCGATGGCCTGGGTCAGAATCTTGGCTCTGCAGCTCCACGACTGTAGGGCCAGAAGCCCATTCTCCGCATGCCTACATCTTCCCATAGTAAAAAATGGGCAGCAAGAGCTCGAACACAGAAGGTGCTGTAAGGATCAGCAGATAAGAGATGGGCAGGGAGGGGCTGATGAGATGGCTCAGTGGTTAAGAGCACTGACTGCTCCTCCAGAGGACCCGGGTTCAGATTCCCAACACCCACATGGCAGCTCGCAGCTGTCTGTAGCTCCAGTTCAAGAGAACCTGACATCATTATACCAATGCGCATGAAATAAAGTTAAATAAAGTTAAAAAAAAGATGGACAGGGGCCAGGACAGTGACTGCCTAGTAAATGCTATGTATTACAACTATGCAACTCTATGACATTGGGGGTAATTTAAAGGCTCGTCAAGATACTTTTACCTGCACATGGTATTTGTTTAATATATTTTTAGAATGTAAATTGTGAAAAACAAGATTCCACATACAACATTTCTGGAAGTACAGAGACAACAAAAATTTCATAAGCCTGTAATAGAAAACGCCATACTATCTTCTTCCCAGTTGGTAACAGCACCCAAGTGCAGGCAGATTCCACGAGCATGCGCGCACAGGCCTCATGCCTGACACTAACACTCAGTGCTGCTGTGGTCAACAAAAGCAATTTCCAACACAGCCTTCTGCCCCAGGGACCTTACTTACATTATAGGTCTCCAGCTTGACCCTGATTCTGAATGTAAATGATCGGAAGTTGGCATTCTGGAAAACCTCTTCAAACGCCTGCTCGTTCTGTAAAGACAACACATGGCAACTACTGGAAATACCCATTAAACTGCTGGAAAGGCTGAGAGATTATCACCCCAGAGGGCTGGAATTTCTCAGGAAGGAATCATTTGTAGGCGTTTCATCATGTAAAACTGTTTAAGTAGAACTTTATCAAAAATCAAAACACTTTACTTAGGAGTACTGTTTTCCCTTCAGTATTTAAAGGCCTGGACCTGGTAGCCCTACCTCCAGTGGACACTGAATTCCAAGGATACTCAAGTTCCTTATATAAAATGGATGTTTACACAGAACCCACGCACATCCGCCCGTATGCTGGGAATCATCTGTAGATTACTTGTAACACCAAATGTAAATATCATGTGAGCATTACATGGATTGGCCGGTGAACAACGATAAGGAAACATAATCTGCACACGGCCAATAAATGTGCAATTATCCCCCAAATATTTTTGATCCCCAGCTGGCTGAATGTGTGGAATTGAGAACGGACTTTATTCGGCCCACAGAAGCAGAACCGTGGCTGCCAGTGCTGGGGAAGGAAGATGGGGAGCTGCTCAAGGGCACAGTGCTTCAGGGTGGAGAAATGGCAATTCGGGAAGATGGGAGTGGAGCCAGGGGCCTGAGAGCTTGGATGGGACTAATGCCACAATGTATTTCAAAGTGGTATTCTTATGTTAATTTTACCATAATTAATTTTTTAAAAAATACTCTTAGGAAACACATTTAAGACTTGGAATACTTGTGGGGGAAGAAACCCAGCATCTCATTGTGAATTAAGAAGTGGGTAGGAGAGGCTAAAGAGATGGTCCAGTGGTTAAATCACACATTGCTCTTGAGAAGGACAAGAGTCCCCTTCCTGGCACCCTCATGGTGGCTCATAGCTACCTGTAACTCCAGTTCCAGGGGACCTGACGCCCTCTCCTGTCTCAGGTGCCAGGCAGGAAAGTGGTGTACATACATACAAGCAGGTAAAACACTCACATAGAAATCAAATAGAAAACTGAGTGCATGGTGGTGGTGCACACTTTTAATCCCAGCACTCGGGGAGCGGGGGGCGGGGGGCGCGCTGATGCAGGTGGAGCTCTGTGAATTCAAGGCCAGCCTGGTCTACAAAGAAAATTCCATGGGCTGGAGAGATGGCTCAGCGGTTAAGAGCACTGATTGCTCTTCCAGAGGTCCTGAGTTCAATTCCCAGCAACCACATGGTGACTCACAACCACCTACAATGAAATCTAGTGCTTTCTTCTGGCCTGCAGGCAGGGTACTGTATAAATAAATTAATAAATCTTAAAAAAATTTACATGACAGTCAGGGCCATTACAGAGAAACCCTGCCTTAAAAACCAAAATAAATAAATAATAAAATAAAATAGAGTAGGAGCTGGGTCTGGTAGCACAAGCCTTTAACTCCAGCACCGGGGAGGCAAAGGCAGATAGATATTTTTGAATTCCAGGGCTACACAGCGAGAACTTAGTGCCAGTTTAAAAAATAATAATCAGGCATGACCCATGCCTTTAATCACAGTATTCTGGAGGCTAAGGCAAGAGGATTACAGTGAGTGTGAAGTCAGCATCAGCTACATAGCTGGCTGGGGCGACAGTGTGGCTGTCGCAAACAAAACAAAAGAACTTGACGGGAACAAGCATTACAAAGAAAAGCGCTCAGATTATCACAGACCTATTGCCTATTGGGGAGATGGGTATGCACAGCTATTGAGATGGGTGGAGTGGGCAACACCAGGAAAAGGATGGAAGATGCCTTCCTCCTCTGATACCCCTTAAATGCCATCTGATTTGCCCTCCCCCCCGTTTTTAACTTTTGAGACCATGTTCACTAAGTCGTCCAGCTGATCTTTAAGTTGGCATTCTCCTGCCTCAGACTGCTCAGGCACAAAACACATGAACTTAAAACTTTACATAAAACTAACATTTCATATAAACTAAGTATCCCTGTAGGTCACACGGGTATGAAAATAGTTTTATCACACAGACTTCTTTTTGTAAGTGCTATTTGAGGAAAAAGTCATTCCTTGGACTTTCAACATACAAACAAAATAATGTGTTAAATCTTCAAAAACTTAAACCAGACGCCATTACTCTTTAGGGCCAAGAGAAGCATGGACGCATACTCCCAGAACACCATGGTTCCCGAGGGAAGTCCTGCATGTCCTCATCCACCAGCGAAGAACAGTCAACTATAATAAGCTCATAAAAATCCTGAAAGGCTACCTGGAGTCTGAAAATCTGATATGAAAATAGAGGACCAGGCAAAACAGATAAAAGACTATTGTACTTCAAAAGTCAATCCCAGTTATTTCTGCGAAAAGCCCATTTTCAGAGCCCTCACAGAGAATTTAGAAAGGAGGCAAGGGCGGGAGCAGCGAGAGTAAGAGGAGCACGTCAGAACAACGGCAATTCCTTTTCTTTGTGGTCTTTACATGTATCCCATCAATATGGAGGAAATGGAGGGGGAAAGGACACAGGATGTAGATAGGTGCCAATTTCCATGGTCTAGAAAGTACGGCTTTTACTAGTCTTTGTTTTAACTCAGCAAGTGTCTTTCTTATATCTGGTATAATCAATAACCCATTATCTGCATTAAGTAAATCTAATGTATAAAAAGGCAAACTAGTAAAGGTGAAATAAGTAGTTAAAAAAGAATTTGTTTTTACTGTGTGCATGTGCATGCCACAGGTGCACACGTGGAGGCTGGAGGACAACTTCATGGAGCTGGTCCTCGCCCTCTACTGTCACATGGGTTCCAGTCATGGAACTTGGGTCAGCAGGCTTGCATGGCCCAAATGCAAATGCTTCACTCACCGAGCAATCAAGTGTCCCCCCCCCACAGAGAGAGAGAGAGAGAGAGAGAGAGAGAGAGAGAGAGAGAGAGAGAGAGAGAGAGATACTTAAGACAGGGTTTTGCTATGTAGTCCAGGCTAGCCTTGAACTCACCACCATCATTCCAGGCAGGAATCATCACCACAGCAGTAAAGTGATCTTTAAAACAAAGTTAGTTTGTGAGAACCCCATCTGACAACCTGAAATAGCAAGGACCCCAGATGTGCACTTATTCCAAGATCTGAAAAAGGTATCTATCTAGAAGATATTCACTAGGTTAAAAGAACACATCTGAACTTTGAGTTATTCAGAAGACACTGTAGCTCTAGACTGCAGACACACCAGCTCTGATGTGTAAAAAACAAAACAAAACAAACAACAAAACAAAACAGTAACGAGGACACAGGTGGTCTGTGCCTCTGTGTAAAGTTCCTTTATGTTCCCCGATTCATTACCCCTTGTTAGATGAGCTGTACAATGAGAGCTCATACAACCCCCAAAGAAGCAAGCAGTAAACAGCTCAGCGGCACAACACAAGCGCTGTCACAGGGCTAATAAACACGTGCCAACCTTTTCTTTCAGCTCCCCAAGGTACGCAGTATTCTGTCCAAGGATAGCCTCCGCAGACTCCTGGAAACACGTCACCCACTGATTCTCTTGAAAATCCGCAACATTTGCCTAAAAAACACAACTCTCTATTATTGCAGCAAATAAATAAAAAAGGAAGACACCCAAGGAGAGGAAGATTACCTTTTCCTACCTAAAGTAACTTCCAAGGGAAAGACACTGCCATCACACACATAACCCTCGACTTTCAACCCTTTGACTGAATGGTTCCCCCTTATATGAAGAAGTGTCCCGTTTCAGCCATTCTGCTTTTCGTTTTTAGTACAGTAGCCAATAAATCATACGAGCTGCTCCATACTTTTATCATAAAGCAGGTTAGGCTGCACAGATGCTCTGAGCACTCTGGAGAGAGGCGAGGTTAAGCTAGGCTTCACTGTTAAGTGCAGGCGATGCTATGCCAGTCTTTTAAAAGCTGTGACAGATGCCATGGGAAAGTTTAAAATGTGGTTTAGCTCAGTCTTCTAGAGATGTGACTTAACTAAACCCCCACAGATGCGGAAGCATGCATGAGACTGTGCTCCCCCTCTAGATACAAAAGGCTTTGCACTGGAAGTTTCAAATGCGCTTCCAACAGCAAGAGTGGAATCTCTTTATTTTATTTTACTTATTTATCCTTTTTCTCTCTCTCCACATCTGGCATCTTTCAGTTTTTAGAGACAGCATATAATGCAGCCCAATCTACACTCAACACTCAAACTTGCTATGTAGTCAAAGCTGGCGTTGGACTCCTCTTGCCCCCCACCACAGATGCCAAGAATACAGAAATATGCTGCCATGCTCAGTTATTTTATTTTTAAAAAACAAAGTCTTATTGGGTAGTCTGAACAGGCCCACCTTACTGTCTTCCTGCCTCAGCCCCGCAAGGGCCGAGTTCACATTTAGACATCCTTTCTTAGGGTGTGTGTTGTATTATGTGATGCAGGTGGAGGCCAGAGACTGACACTGAATGTCTTCTACTGTTACTGTCCCACTATCTTCGAGACAGGGTCTCTGAGTGAACAGAGAGCTCAGCAACTGGCTAGGCTGACGCCCAGTGAGTTGCAGGCCTAAGACTGAGTCACTTCACTTGTATGCTGGGGATCTGAACTTTGGTCCTCATGCTTGGGAGGTAGGTGCTTTGCCCTCTGAGCATCTCTTAAGACCCACTTAAGGCATTTAAAAAAAAATTTTTGTGTGTGTGTGTGTGTGTGTGTGTGCGCGCGTGCGTGCTGGGGTTTTGCCTGATGTATGTCTGTGTAAGGATACCAGATCCCCTGAAGCTGCAGTCATAGAGAGTTGTGACTGTTATATGGGTGCTGGAAATTGAACCCAGGTCCTTTGGAGGAACAGTCAGTGATCTTAACTGCTGAGCCATCTCTCCGGCCCCACATTTTTAATTTAAAGAGCTGCACAAGATGGTTCTAAGTTGTTACTGAGCAACACAGCTAACTTCAGAGCCAGTATTAAAGACCTTCAAACCTGTCATCAGATCTATCAAGTGACAGAAACAATGACATGTCTGCCAGCAGATGTAAGGTTTAAATTAAACTGCTGAAGGCCAAAAAAGCTTGCTGAGTTGGTCAGGCCAGGACTCACCTTTCTCACCTCACTCTGGCATTTAACCACTTCACTAACAGTTATATTCAACTCCAAATTCTTTTTGTTTTATTTCTCTGTGTAGCCCTGGTTGTCCTGGACCCACTCGGCCTCAAACTAACAAACCCGCCTGTGTCTGCCTCCCGAGTGTTGGGATTAAAGATACGAGCTATCACTGCCTAACTGGTTATTTTTTAATTTTTTTGAGACCAGGTCTCATGTAGCCCAACCTACTTGCCATGTAGCTGAGGATGACTTTGAATGTCTAATCCTCCTGCACCCACCTACAAGTATGAGAATTACATACTTGTTCTAATGCATCATCCATTGAGGTACAACCCAACCTAAAAGATGTAATCTGAAGGCCTTCACAGTCTTTTAGTCACTAGAGTGGCGTACTTTAGTGGTCACTAAAGGAAGTAACGACAGAACAGAAGGGCAGTAGAGCCAAATCCAGCTTTTCAAAGTAAACAGCTTCGCACAGCTGCAACACTGCTGAGTGCTTCTTCAGAATAAATTCCCTGTAGGTGGCTTCTGTATCAGGAAACAGGAACATCTTTAAGGTTTGGACGCATTACTTACTGTCAAATCAAAGCAAAGCACAGCAGAGTAAAGGAGCAACAACCGGGCTCTAGCACACTCCTCTAAAGTCAGTTCCACTAAGGCTGAAATAAACAAGAGTACCCACGAGAAAAACAACGGACACTGGCTGTACAGGTACAATTACTGCTCCCTGGAAGTGCAATTTCAAATTAACTTATCTTCACAACAGTGAGGAGGCAAGCACCACCACACTGACCACACTGAGGGCCGCACTGGCTAGGGCAGCTCAATGCAACTTTTGGGCATAAAACGCAGCACAGATGCTGTTGCTGAGCCAGGGCAAAGCCCTTACTCCTTTACTCACAGAGCAGCAGCAAACTCCCCAACACGAACTCGTCTGTGAGTTCCTTACCACGAACTACCTGGGTTCTACTGTCACCTTCCCCGGTGTGTTGCCTACGACAGTCAATCAGTGAACACGGTAAGGCTTCTCACTAACCATTCCACTTACCGATAAGATCATGCGGTATTTGAAGTTGGGAAATTCCCGGTCACACTTCTCACAGCGGTACAACCCATTCTGCTGGTCAATCACTTTCTTATTGCAGTCCTGGGTTGGGCAGGCCTGGTACATACAGTTCTCTTTGCGAAGAAATGTCACCATCGCCACGGTGCTGAAATAGTCAGCCTGTGGGGGAAAAGGATCACAGACCTAATCAGCAGGCTATACTTGGGCCCACAGGCCACTCGAAGTCGTCGAGTGGTTAACCACTTGCAAGTGGTTAAGTGCACATGCATTCTAGTTCCCACACTCACAGCCCGACTATAGAGGACTGTTCACTGCGTCTGCTATGAGCAAACCCAGAGGCAGTAACCCGGCACTCAGGCACTCTTTCTTAGGCAATGTCTCAGAGATTCACCTGCCTCTGTCTCTATAGTGCTTAGCCACACACCTGGCCACACAATCCTTTTTACTTGTCATTTGTGATATATATGCATCTCCATGTGTATGCTGATCACATGCACACTAATGCAGGAGAACATGTGCCACAGCGTTTGTGGAGGCCAGAGAGCAACTTCCAGGAGTTAGGTCTCTCCTTCCACTCTGGTTCTAGGGAACTCAAATTTCCAAGAAAGCAGAACAAGTGCCTTCAACAGCCAGCACATAATATTTTTAAAAAGTATGTATTTATTATGTGTGTATGTGTTTTCGTATTTGTGCATATATACCACAGGATGTATGTGTAGTCCGGAGGACAACTTGTGGGAGCCGGTGATCTTCATCATGTGAGCCCCTGAGAAGGAGTTCAGGCTGTCAGGCTTGGGGTGCCTTACCCACTGAGTCACCTTGCTGACCAAGCACATCATTTTTTTTAATAATGACAGTGATTTATACCCTTATTTTTAGGGATCAGTAAGCCTTTCCTGTAACAAGTCAGAGAAAAACTTTAGGGTCCACAAGCCACTTAGTCAGTCTCCACTGACACTGTGGGGCAAGACAACCCACTGACAACACGATGGAGGATGATTCAATAAAAAAATGTGTTTTTTTTGAGACAGGACTTCTTTGTGTAGCCCTGGCTGTCCTGAAACTCAATCTGTAGACCAGGCTGGCCTCATACTCAGAGATCTGCCTCCCGAGTGCCGGGATTAACGTTGTGCACCATCATTACCCAGCGCCATAAAATTTTATTGACAATAACAGACAGCGAGTTCAGTCTTGACTGGCAACTCCTGGACGTAAAAAAGTTCAAGAGAATGTCAAAGTACCCATGACTAAAACCCCGTAAACAGAGGAGTCCCTGGTAAGTAGCCCAGAAGGACTAAGCCACGTTAAAGACTCTGGGTGAATACCTGCTTTACCTCTGGACCCCCACAAGTTCTTAGTCTATGGGTTCAGTTTTGGTTTGGTAGTGTCAAGTAACTGCAAAATCCAGGTATACCCCTGAATTCAGAGCTAAGCTACTAACCACTAGGCCATTTTTATTAGCCCTGGCTATCTTGGAATTCTCTATGAAGACCAGGCTGGCCTTGAACTCACAGATACTTGTCTCTGCCACCCAAGTGTTGGGATTAAAGGCATTTGCCTGGCTCACACTGGATCTACTTGATGTCTCAGACCAGAGGAGCAAAACAATGCGGCCATTTAAAAAGATTACGCTAGCACCCAGTTTAGACAGCTTTAGAGCTAGGGGTGTAGCTAGTGGAAGAGCTTGCCACTAGTTCACTAAAAGTGAGGGTCTCCATATAATTGAATACATGTGGAGCGACGGATCAACCATTAAGAACACTGGCTGTTTTTGCAGAAGACCCAAGTTCAGTTTCCTAGCACCCACACGGTAGCTTACAACTCCAGTTCCGGGAGCTCTGATGACCCTTCAGGCACCAGTCATGCACTTGGTTCACATTTAGGAAAAACATTCATAAAGGTAAAAATAAAAGTATTAAAAGGAAAGAAAATTTAGGCCGATATGCCGGCTCAGGGGTGAAGGCATTGCTTGTCAAGTTAGATAGCTTGAGTCTGGTCCCTGGGACCCAGAGGGAAGGCTGAGTTTGAATTTCATATACTGCAGTGGAAAATGTACATCCTATCCACAAATAAAAAAATAACTTAAAATGAATGTAATGAAAGATCTGTAGAGAAAGAGATCTTAGGAGAATGCCTAAAGTGTTTCTTTGTATTTCCAGGTTACATTCAGACTCAAAGCCTGATTCTAAAGTCTGAGCCCAGACAGGTGTCCTGACGCTCAGTTCTGACTGCATACTGTCTATCTTTGGTTTAAGGGAGCAACTGGGTGACAGGAGAAACAGAATCTAGCCAGTGCTTAATTCTCAAGACGTCCCGCAACAGCATTACAAGTTGCTGAGGATGATAATGATGGATCATGTGCACAGTGAAGGGAGACGACAGGAGGAAACCTGTGTTGTATACGACGACAATAAAGGAACAGCAGCAATAGAAATAAATGATTCAAAGACCCAACAGAACACAGGTTAGACAAAGGCAAGAGGGTCATGACGTAAACACTGAAACAGACGCTGCAACCAAAGTCAAATACCAGAGCCAGTCCTGGGCAGAACAGCAGCGTCTCTCCGCCTATGACTCAGGCTGAAACATAAGAGGAGCTGCCTGGTGCTCGGCAGCCTGAATCACACTCTGCTCAAAAAAACCAACATGGACCCGAGGCCAGTTCACACCACACTGCAAAGCCTCGGTGTCCAGGAACTCTTCACTTCCCTGCCTCACACCAGAGGCCACAATACACTCCTCAGCACACACAGCCTCTACACCAGCAGGGACTCAGAGCCGCCAACAAGTAGTGATTGGTGCTCTGGCGTCCCGATGACAACACAGCCCCGAGACAGCACCTGAGAGTAGATTTAAAAACTTAGTCCCCTGTCGCTTTCTGGGCTTCTGTGAGGTACCTTGTCACCCTGGCCCAGGTTCTCAGATTTAGCCTCATACAAAGTTTTCCAGTTTGTGTTGATCCCTCCAGTGCCTCCGCTCCTGAGGTCAGAGATGGAAACACCATCTAAGGCTTGTCCTTCTGAGTCGAACCTAAAAAATAATAAGCAATGGTGACAGAACTTTACATCCTTTTCAAATGTGCTGTTTGGATATGTTAGCCATGAGCTCTCCTGTCCCCACCAGCTGCCACCTGGGTCCCAGCACACTTCAGTCCACTGAAGAAATGCAATGGCCTTTCTTTTGATCTTGTTTGCTTTGATGACCACCCCCCACACCCGTCAAGACAAACAATGTCAAAGCACCACAGACCACAGACCCTTCCCCAGCTGCATAGTAAAAGCTGTGAACAAAGTCAGCAACAGAAAGCAAAACTGGCACAGCCCTCTGGGCTTTGAAACTTCACCTCAATCACTGAAATGAATCAGATAAAGAGGGATGTTTTTGTTTCACCAGTCAGCCAAAAATATTTTCATGGTAGAAAATCTTTTAAGCCTAATCAGTTATAGAACTCAATGTACTTCATCAGAAAGCATTATCTGCCTTGTTAGTGATTTTCTTTCTCAGTGAGAACTTGCTTATGCATACATCAAGGTTAAATTCATTTATATAAAATTATTACTAAAATTGATTACACCTCTTGACCACCTACTAGCTAATCTGATGGAAAAGAAGCCAGGGAAAAGGTAGCAAGAATATGCAAGTGGCAGAGAGCAGTGGGCCGGACATTAAAACATGAGCTGGGTGTAACGGCACACGGCTTTCATTCCAGCACCCGGGAGGCCGAGGCAGACAGATCTCTGAGTTCCAGGCCAGTCAGGGCTACACAGAGAAACACTGTCTTAAACAAACACAAATATACAAACACGCAAGTGGTAGGGAACTGTATGCTAACCACCTACAGAACTGACTCCCTGAAAAGGGGTCACCCAGAGTGGCTGCTGTTGTAGGCCACAGCTGTCAGACAAGCAGCTACATCCGTCACAGAGGACAGAGCCCACAATCTGTTTCACCACTACCAGCTGCTCAAGTTTAGTTACAGACACCAAAGACAGCTCATTAGGAGTCAACAGAGCAAGGAGATGGGCAGCCCCTACCCCCAAGACATGGTTTCTCTATATAACAGTCCTGGCTGTCCTGGAACTTGCTTGTAGACTAGGCTGGCTTCGAACTCATAGAGATCTGCCTGCCGCTGCCTCTGAGTGCTGGGATTAAAGGCGTGTGCCACCACGACCAGTCTAGCAGTCTTTAAAAATTCCACTCCATCAGTACCAAGATCTAAATGTGGCTAATCCCTGCCTGGGTCGGGTGCAAGCACCGAACTTCTCACAGATCAATGACAGGATGAACAGAAGTTCAGGGGACAGATGTACTTTTTGGTGTTTTCTGTGATCAGTTACTGACAATGAAACAAGAACACCCTTAATGTGGGCATGCAATTAACCTGGAGTTGGGCTCAGACCTGGAAGAAAAGTAACTAGCAAAAACAAACCAACGTCAGGACTGTTTCTAGTCAGACTATTATGGGATTCTGTCATATAATGCAGTGCCAGCTATCAGCACAGTCAAATGGATGGATGAAGATGAGGACGGCTTAAGCGACAGACACGCCAAGAGATGGTCTATCAAATCATCCAAATAATACAGCTACTGTATTATCAGACTCAAAACAAAAATGAGGAGGATGAAATATAAACTATTTCTCGAGCCCCCTAAACTTTAAGCCACAGCTGGAATCCCAAACCAACACTCCCCAAAACTACAGCTATACAAATGACTTAAGTTTGGGCTGGGTAAAGTATTTTCTTTGCCTACATCAATTCTTCTACACGATATTCTCAGGATGAAGTGCTCTTCTAAGGCAGAGTTTTAATGCCTTAAAAAGCTAGATACGATGTGGGGGTTTTAACAAGCTCTCCTGCCTTGAGTGCTTTGGGAATAACGATGGAACGCCAACAAAAAGCCCATTGTTCCCATCATGCTTTGTCAGAGTCCAGTGAATACACACCAGAAGATGTGACCAGCTCAGAGACTCCAGAGCGAGAGAGTACATTCTACCCCCACATCAGCTGCCCACAGCTCAAGCCTAGGAGCAAAAGATGTTCTCAATACATTCCTTCAGCATGCAGCTGCTAAAGCCTTGTTGTACCCTGCTCAGGGGTGATCAAGGTCAGCACGCAGCACTTACATTCAAATTGCTTTTTCTGACTCTCTAGGTTCATCAGGGGATTATGGGTTTGTCAATTGAAGGGCTTTCAGGCCACCATCTCAGAAGGCATAATGGCTCCAAGAAATACAGGAACCACTCAACTCAATAGCAAAGGCTTGGCAGAAGCTCACATGCTGATGGAAACCAGCTCTTCTCAAAGTCTAAGCACAAGTAACTGCTTAGCTGAGGTCCACAAAACCTACCATCCACGAAGCTTATAGGCCTCTGGGATGTCAGGATTCATAATGACAGTGCTAGATGACAGGACAGAGAGGCTTCGTCCGCCAAAGTCAGAAACCCGTGCTCCTTTGATAGCCATCACAGGCTGTCTAGAACCATCAAACTTGTCGGCCTGCAAAGCAAATGCAGAGCATCACTGGCAGGAAGAAGGTACAGGATATTTCTATGGAGAGCAGTCAGTAGTAGAATGAATACTGTCAATGTATTATATAAGACAGACCTTACACTCAAGAATCTGTCCAGACTTCCAGGAAACCAATCTATCACAACCTTTCCTGAGGAAGAGTAAGGGACATTCCACTATGGGAAGCTGAAGTAACTGATCATCACAAGTAAAGGATTTCCAGGAAGTACTAGACAGCACAACTCTGTCCCTCTGGAGCTAAATTCTCACAGCTCACAAGGACAAGCATCCACGGACTCTGTCAGTGCAAGGACTCACGTCTTCTCCCCACAGAGTTGTAGTCACCACTTTCCCTGACATGTCCATCAAATAGATATTTCTCTTAGCCACTTCTCTGTTGTTAGACTTCACTATGATTTTAGTCGAATCTTCGTAGCTCTTGCAGATCCCGATTATGTCTGAAATAGAACAATTTGTAACAGCACAGATTAAGGCCCCTTTTAAAACATAACCAAGGGATGCATGGCAAGCATGCTAGCTGTGCACCACCCCAAACACTGAACACATAATCACTACTCTTTGCCTTCAACCCTGGACAGACCTACAAGTGAGTCTTTAGACTTGCTCTCTAGGTCACCGATCCCTGTGAAATCAAACTGAACTGTGGGTAAGTTACGGTCATCTTCACAGAGAAGGACAGAAGTCTCATTATTGAAGGTCATCTCATAGTCGTTTTTAACAGCTGAGAATTGCTTGTTAGCGATCTTCAGAGTGCCTTTTGAGAAATAATACACCTGCAAAAGAGGCCAAGTCAAGGAATGCAATCAGTTCAGCAGAGCCTTTCCCACAATACAACCTGCCGACTGTGCTCACGGCACTTACTGGTCAGCTCCTCAGCTCTGACGATGCGCTCTTACCTTGTTCACTTCAATAAGAGGAAAGAACTTGTCCACCTGTTCATTGAAAGCAGTCGCTCTGATTTCACCCTGCAGAGGCAAGCGAGGGCACATTAGAACTGTGTTGCCAGACACTCACTCAGAGCAGCAAGAGCCGGCCATTTTGGCACTAAAGTAACATCTGTAGAACACCACTACACGTGCAAGGAGACCCCAGAGGGCTGCAGACATTCCAGAAACCCGCATTTACAGTCACCCTTTCAAGCTATCAATTCTGATAAAACAAGAGAAGTTCAACAAGCTAAGGTATATGACTGAACAACCTAAGTTAAAACATAAAGAGGCTGGTAAGGTAGTCGGTAGATAAAGGCACTTGTTGTGCAAACCTGGTCACCCCAGTTCAATCCCTGGAACTCGTGTAAAGGTGGAAGACCACCAAGTTGTTCTTGGTTGTTCTCTAGTCTGTAAACACGTATGTGCATGCACACATAGTAAAGTGATTTTCAAAATGTTATCTGAAACTTTGTTTGTTTTCGAGACAGGGTTTCTCTGTGTCACTTTGTTGCCTGTCCTGGAACTAGCTCTTGTAGACCAGGCTGGCCTTGAACTCACAGAGATCCTCCTGCCTCTTCCTCTCAAGTGCTGGGATTAAAGGCGTGCACCACCACCGCCCGGCTATCTAAAACATTTTTAAAAGAGTTTAATATTCTAGTAATGAAAACAAAAAGTTCTGGATCCTGAATGACAGGCTCAAAGCCCACGGGAAAGCGTGCTGAACCCCGATGATTCAGCAGCCCTCCTCACGCCTGCAACCTGAATGATGGGTTACTTCACAGTCAGGAGCTGTTGCCAAAAATGTTCCATCAAGTTGCTTGAGATTTGATTTCACTGTTACTTTTCTGTCAGGCAGTATGTTACAGATGGGTGAGAAACCTAACTAAATGGCTGAAATCTTACCCACACAAGCTGTAGGAAATTAGTTCCCAATGCCAAATCTGTTAAGATATTTGCATGTACACCATAACAAGAGGAAGAGGAGGGGAGAAAGCTTCAAACTTCTGACCTTACCAGTATCATTTTGTTTATTTTATATGTACTGGTGTTTGGCTGGCATGTATATATGTGCATCACGTGCATGCTTAATGCCTGAAGGGAGGCTAGGCACACAGCTGGACCCCTGAAACAGGAGTTACAGATGGTTATGAAGATACCATGTAGGTGCTGGGAGCTGAACCCAGGTCCTCTGGAAGAACATCTCTCCAGCCCCTGCATTTTCCTTTAAGTAAAGCATAATAAGTATATATGGTCAGAAACCAACCCCACAAAGGAGTTAAAGCCGAACAGCCATTGTCTGCCTTCTGCTGGAGGCCAATGCCCTGCTCTTTAGCAGGTATCACATCCCAGCACTTCAACTGAGCCTCCAGCAATGTAATTAGAGCGCTGCAGTCTCTCCAGCATGTGAGACCATTAACAGTATACTAACTTTAGGAGTACTTCATCTGATGTTTAGCCCATACCGAGATAGCACCAAAAAATCTACAAAAGCCCAGTGGTAGCGGTGTATGCCTTTAATCCCAGCATTTGGGAAGCAGAGGCAGGCAGATCTCTGAGTTCGGCCAACCTGGGCTACAGGGCTAGTTCCAGGACAGCCAGGGCCACACAGAGAAATCCTGCTTCAAAACCAAAACCAAAACCAAAATAACAACAACAAAAAAACTACCATAGACAGAAAGCTCCAGTGACAACCGTATTTCTTTCTGGCTAATGATATTTGCCACTTTATGGGCCTCAGAGCTGAGCCCGAGTCTTGGAGGCCAGCGTCTCCCGCATCCCACATGGCCTACTCACAGTTTCATCCACAAGTTCTATAGAGAAAAGCTTTCCTTCCCCTCGGGAATTGCTCCAGGTACGGATCTGACTTTTGTTGGTGACACGGGCACAAATAGTCCACCTAAAAACCAAACAGATGACATTAGTGTGTGTAGTTTTTCTTACTTGGAATAAAGATAAGCAAAAATCATCTTCTTGTGGTCTTTTCTTCTTTTATGCAGAGTTTATCTGTCAATGCTAGCTGTATTTAATCCAGCTAATTAAAACCCCAAGATGACATACAGGTTTGACAGTTTACAGAATATGCAAACAGTAAAATATACCAGGTAGTTTAACATTAACTCATTCTCCTGTCAAATAAGTAAATTTATAAACCCTCTCCCTTCCTCAAAAAACATCACCAAGGCAACAATATCCCCTTAATGAAGGGTTCCAAGGCAAAAAAATGTAGTTATACCAGCAATTATATTTTGCCACACTTTCAGTTCCAGGAACTGACACAATCACTATCAAATGTCTGCCTCATTTCTAATGCATGCCAAATATAAATACAAGTCTACAAAGCATGGCATTCACAGGCCACCAAAAGAAAGCACCCAAAGTGGTATGACCCTGGAAAGAGGTCATTCTTTAAAAAAGGAGTCCCTAAGCCTGGAGCTTTAGCCTGGTGCCCATCCTGAAAACAGACCCTGAGAATACTGATCTCCTCAGTTAGAATTTTACAGGGGAAATTGTCTCCCTACTTTACCAGGTATTGCAGAATAAACAAGGACATATCTTAAAAGAATTCTGGAGGAAAAAAAGGCCCACTAATGTTCAATGCTTTAATTAACTTTTAATGGAAAAAAGTAATAGTAAAGGAATCCATGTTTGGGGCATATTAATATGGTTAATACAAATAGGACAGATTACCTTAGCCAAATTAAATCACAGTAACAAATTTTGGACTAAAATCCATCTATTTATATGAGATGAAATGTGAATTAGCAAAATTATATATAAATAAATATGTATAATTCTATTCATAAGACTACCAAATGATTCCTTAATCCATAAATAATTTGAAGCTCAAAAATTTCAAAAATGACAAAACCTTCATAGGCTATGGCAGAAAGGTATTTTTTGATATAAGTGTTAAAGGTTGTCATAATTTGTATTCTTTAGCTCAGAAAAATAAGAAAGACATTCTTTGTGGTGGTAATGCAGAAGTTCACACATAAGTCACACAGAAGTGCATGGTAAATTCCTAGATCAATTTGGTAACGGGTCCCATCCTTGTCCTATGTGACAACTCACTTGGATTGGTAAGGGGTGAGGCTGGCGATGGGTACCACTTTGGACTGTGCTCCTCCTGAAGGCTGCAGCAGGCCAGTTCCAGCAGGTTTTCCAAATGGCTTTGAGGCACCATAAGCCTTAGCCACAGTGGAGCCTGTATAAACACACGGCAAAAGGCAATCATTTCACTTTTATTTTTTGAAATGTGTGTGTATGCTCACAAGTGCACATGCACGTTATGTGGAGGTCAGATAATAATTAAAAAAAATTTTTTTGGGGGGTGGGGTGGGGGAGACAGGGTTGTTTTTCTGACAGGGTTTCTCTGTGTAGCTTTGGAGTCTGTCCTGGCACTCTTCCTGTAGACCAGGCTGACCTTGAACTCACAGAGGTCCGCCTGTCTCTGCCTCCCAAGTGCTGGGATTAAAGGCGTGCACCACCACCACCCTGTAAAATTCTATTTTTTCCGCTTTCCCTTTGCTGTCTTTTCTCTGCATGTGCCAGGCTGGCAGCCCACAAGCTTCCAGGGATTGTCCTGTGTCCACCTCTGACCTTCCGAGGGTGCTGTCATTAGAGAGGCTCCAGGATTTGAATTCAGATCTTCATGGTTGTGAAGCAAATGTTTCTACTCACTAAGTCATCTCCCTTACCAGACAACCATTATTTTATTTAAGTTTAAAATTAATTCTCATTATGGTCATGCCATAGAAATTAAGGAGCCAGTAAAGAACATCTATCACCAGTGCATCATCTCGACACCGCCAAAGGGCAGGGAAGTCTAGGATGAAATCTACAGGGCTGTGTTCAGTTGGGAACAGAGACTAAGAAGGCAGATCTGCTCAAGATGCAAATGAGTAATGTAGTACTATGACCTCCTTGCCTCCCCTTTCCAGGCTGCACAGCTGTTCCTTGTACAGCGTCTGCTGACAAATGAACCCTTCCTATGTACACTATTATCTAGAAAACGTCAACTTCTAATAAACCAATTCTAATGTCAGTACTCTATATACCAAAATGCTTTTCAGAAAGATTGATTTTTCCCTTTTGCTCATGAATATGTGTGTCTGAGTGTATGCCATGTGGGTGGGTGCCTGCTGAGGCATCAGATCCCCTGGAGGTGGAGCTGGAGTTACAGGCAGTTGTGAGCTGCCTGACATGGGTGCTGGGAATCAAACTCAGGTCTTTTAGAATAGCTATATATGTTCTTAATCGTTGAGCCATCTCATCTCTCCATATACACACCCTTCAAGCCCCTTGAAGCAGGGTTTCACTAGGTAGTCTTGGTTGGCCCAAGTGCTGGACTAAAGGTCCACTATCCCTGGCCCTTTAAAAAGTTTTTTTTTTATAGTCAAGCATGATGGCAACACCTTTAGCCTCAGCACTTGTGAGGCAGAAGCAAATGGTTATTTAAGTTCGAGGCCAGTCTGGTCTAACAGAAAGAGTTCCAGAATAGCCAGAGATACACAGAGAAATCCTGTCTCAAAAACCAAACAAACAAAAAATGATTTTAAAAAAGTATTATTATGGGGGCTGGAGAGATGGCTCAGAGGTTAAGAGCGTTGCCTGTTCTTCCAAAGGTTCTGAGTTCAATTCCCAGCAACCACATGGTAGCTCACAACCATCTCATAATGGGGTCTGGTGCCCTCTTCTGGCCTGCGGGTATACACACAGACAGAATATTGTATACATAATAAATAAATATTTTTTTTAAAAAGTATTATTATTATTATGCATGCGTGTGTGTTTGATGGACTTATGGGGATGTGGATGTGGAGGCAGAGGACAACTCTCTGGAGTTCATTCTTTCCTTCCACTGTGGGCCACCAGGCACTTTCACCAGCTGAGCAATTTGCTCTGGGAGTCAGAGTGACAATGTTCCTGAAGATGACACAAGGAAACACACACTGCAGAAAGAACACGTACCTGTGTGTATATACACAGGATAATCTGTCTACACACAACTTTAGGCCTAGTGATGTAGCTCAGTAGGAGAGGACTTGTCTAGCACCAGCAAGGTACTTGGTTCAATGGGTGTGGGGGGACCATTCTCCACAAATTTATTAAAGATACAAAAGCACCCATTAATTTATTTAATATTTTTATACCAGGGATTCACCTGACACACACACATCTAGTCCATTTTCTATTACCTCACAGTTTAGGGAACATTAATTGATACTCAAAAATAAATTTCAATATAAGGCAAAGAAATGCAAATGAATAGGCAAGTCCACGGAGGGAGGAGAGAAGTGGTGCACTGTTTGAGTTTCAGCCAAGTAGGGGCCTTTCAATCACTTATCATTTCAGAGAATTTATTCCACCACCTCCTCCAGCCATTTGCAGTGTCAGAGCTGAGTATAAGCGTAACTTATGGAGATGGGGAGGTGAGAGATTTACACTATTACAGGGATGGGCTAAAAACAATGAAGACCGATGGGGAAATTTGTATGTCCTGAAAGTCTCAGGGAATCTTAGTGACATCTTAACTCAGCTTTTCTTAGGAACTTGATTTTAAAAAAGAAAAGGGAGTAGCGAGGGCAGGGGACCAGAGAGATGGCTCAGCAGATCCAAGTGCCTGTCACCAACCCTAGAAACCTAGGTTTAACCCCCAGGACATGCAACTCACTCCAGCAATGTGTCTTCCGATCTCCACCTGCACACCATGGCATGCACAGGCAAAATAAATAAATAAATAAATCTTGAATATAATTAAAATATAAAAAGAGTTGAAAAAGGAGAAGACAGTTTGATGTGGTAATAAAATCCAGTAAAAACAAAACTCTAAAAGAAAATTTAGCCATCTTCTACAGGTCACAAGGGTGGCATCCCAGACAAGATTCCTAAAACAAGGGTCAGGAAGTACATGAAATGACCCCATCAAGACCTGCTACAGACAGAGAAAGCTAGAAGAGAGAAAAAATAGAAGCCACAGCTAAAGTGAACAATTCTGTCTCAAGGGAAATGATAAATTCCTATGAAAGCCTCAAATAGGAAATTTGGAGACAAGTGGGATGTAACAAGAGGCTAGGAGGTCGTAAAAAGGTGGAAATTATTGGAATTATTCGTCACAATCTACCATGAATGGAAGTTTTTGTTTGCATGTTTGGTTCCCCCCCCCCCAGACAAAGCCTTGAACTTGCTAGTAGCAGAGAATGACCTTGAACTCTTGATCCTCCTGCTACTACCTCTAACTGCTGGCCTAGGCTACTGTGCCTGAACCATGAAGAGAATTTTAAAAACTGTTCAGTCCCAGAGTAAATTTCATATTATTTATTTATATATTTGTTTGTTTATTGGTTCAAGACACAGTTTCTCTGTGTAGCCTTGGCTGGCCTCAAACTCACAGAGATCTGCCTGCCTCTGCCTCCTTGGTGTGTGCCACTGCCGTCTGCCTCCGAGTAATTTTTAATACATTATTTTGATTTTGACCCATCACTTCTGATATTCTTAAGTAACACCTTACCCATTCCCAAGCTTCCATTCTGTGGCTGGGGCTTGCTGGCTGGTGGTGTGGTTGCTGAGGCTGGGGAAGGAACAACTTGCTGCTGCCCATTGCCTGGAAATTAAAAGAAAGGCTGCTTCAGTGCAAACCCAGATAAGAGATTTCAATGTGAGTAGTAAACACCCTAGGAAACCCCACTCCTTTAGTCTGAGAGGGTCAGAATACACACCCGGGCGCCCAGCTGCACACCATGAATTTGCAAAGGGCTCGCTTTTCTTGTCTTGCGCACAGTAAAGGTTGTTTCCATTTACCTTTCAACTGTTCAGAATTGACAGCTTTCAGTTTTAATGAGGTTCTCCCTAAAGCCTTGCCCATTCCTCCTGCAGTAAAGTCACTGGGCTGAATCTGTGATCCCACCACTATTTCCATAGCAACAAATCGATGTCATCAACAGGACAGTGTGTTCATGGTAGGCTCCATCAGAAGAGAAAGCTGGGTGGTAAGGAAACCTAAAAGCAGTTCAATTGTCCCTCAAGTGCTTCAGCTTCAAAGGAAAAGGAGACACAGGAAGGATTCTACCCTTTCCCCCAGACAAAGCAACCTTATTTTGCAACTGACAGCTGGTGGGAAATACGAGCTGAAAGACTTTCAGGTACCACGACGTGCTAGTGAACTGTCACAGCAGGGAGAGATGAGAGGAGTTCAGAAGCAGTCGTGTCAAGGCAACAGAGAGATAAAAAGGAGGGGAAATGAACATGTCTCTCAAGCAGAAAATAAGAAGCGCCACACCGTGAGAGTATGTGTTTGACCCTTCACCCTTTAAACAAATGTTTATAAAGCTGAAGAACGTTAAAATTGTAAATTGCATACCCCAATATTTTAAAATAAAAAAATAATGGACTTGGACTTCATCTTTATGATTGGCTCTGAAGGCCAAAGTCAGCCTCACTTGGGCTGCTCACCCAGAGTGCCTGCAGCTTACAAGGGCAGCTAAAAAATACATCCCAGAGTGTTCTAAAATATTAAAAATGGTGAGCACAGGTGGGAAATCTCCTCCTGCCACTGTGTGTATGCATGCCCTCTCCAACTGTCGAGCTCAAATTCTTGTGGGGCTTCCCAAGGTCCTAAATCACCAGGCATGTCACATACCCATTTAGTTCATGTTTGCCAAAATTAGTCTTAAGTGGCACAAGGAAATGAGATGGGATTGTGCCATTAGAGACAAACACATATAGCATAAAGTTTAAAAGACTAAATAGAACTGATTGTGCTTTAGTTCGTCCTACGAAGAGAAAACCTGAGATGCACAGGCAAAGGGCACAGGCTACCGACAAGGAAGCTCGCACTTACAATTTGGCCTTCCGCCATCCTTGAATCTAGAGTCCTGACACCTGAGCATGGGAAAACTGTGACAATGCAGCTAACAGGTTTTAATTTTTAATTTTTTTATTTGCTTTTTTGGAGACGGTTTCTCTGCGTAGTCCTGGATGTCCTGGAACTCACAATTTAGACCAGCAGATCTGCCTCTGCCTCCTGAGTGTGAGGTTAAGAGGTTTCTGCCACCACCACCACCGACCCCAGTTTTAAAGTCTTAAGCAAAGCCTTTTAAAATCAGCAAGGAAAAGCTAAGTTGCTCAGCAAACACCACTGAAGGAAAGTGGTTAAAAAAGTGTATGTTTATCTGCATCATAAGACACACTTTTAAAAGTGACCTCCTATCCTCCACTTAAATTCTCTCCTTTAAAAAATTTATTTGTGTATGTGTGGGCCTCATGGATATGTTCATGCCTGTATGTCCTTAGAGGACATCTTGAGGGAGTCAGTCCTAGGGATGGAACAAAGGCCATCAGGCTTGGGGACCAATGCCTTCACCTCCTGAGCCATTTCAGGGGCTGCTCCTTTTCTACAGTCTCTAAATCATCTAAAGTAGGGAGCCCCAGTGCTCAGAGCCATGCTTGCTGCTGAGTACCTCTGACTGCACTGGACACGGTCACTGGACACACATTCAATTTCTATAAAAAGATAACTGAGGAGTGAGAACTGACTCGGTTGGTAGACTGCGCGTAAAGACCCTCGTTTAATCCCTAGAAGGGGCTGTTGGAGAAGTGAAGACAGACTGGAGAGGAGGAGACAGGGAGATCCCCAGAGCTCATTAGTCAGCTGGCCCAACTGATGACCAGGTTCAGTGAGAAAGCCTGTCTCAGAAATAGGATGGGGAGCGACAGATCTGACATGGACCGTTGGCTTCCCCACACATGTCCATACAAAGACAACTGCCACTCAGAGACAGAAGATAAAACAGAGTAACCAGAGACTGGCAGAAGCGGGAAACAGAGTTCTGGACGCATCTGTAGCTTCACTTAGGGAAGACTAAACAACACAACTGATTTAAGGTTTCTGTGCTATGCATGTTAAAATGGTAAACGGTCAGCTGTACCCGCTTGTAGCCACAGCTACTCAGGAGGCTGGAGCTCAAGGCCAGCACAGGTAACATAGCTAGTCCTCCACCTCAAAGTTAAACAGCAAGTGTATATTTTACTATAATTTAAAAAACATACAACACATGAACCTATTCTAACATGTACATTTTTCATTTTTATATGAATTAGTCACAATTTTGGCTGAACATAATACAACAATAGTATCAGACTCACTGAAGTTTACTACATAACTAACAAGTCTCCAGCTGATAACTCAACTGATAGAGCAACTGCCTAGTGCACACTAGGTCCTGGTGGTGCATGGCCCATAATCTCAGCACACAGCGGGTAGAAGTAGGTGGGACAAAAATTCAAGGCCCTCCTCAGCTACACAGTGAGATTAGATGAGTCTGGGATACACGAGACAACAGTAACAACTACTATTACTGTTTTTCAGAGCGTTTTCTCTGAACAAGGACCAAGGGCTAAGTGCACTTTCCCAGTAACTGCTAGCACTACGATGGAGACAGTACTGCACCCTTTACCATGGTGGAGAGGGAAGCTAGTACTACTCAGCTCTCTCTGGCTAAGTTCACGTACCACACCATCATGTGCTTAATTTGTAAACAACCAATCCTGACAATAATAACTCTAATTGTATAGAACATTAGAACGTAAGATGTGGTAATTAGGAAAAGCTACTAATCCACTTAATAGAGTAGTGACCTTTATCTCTTACAATTCTGGTACAAGAGACAGCCCTGAACCAAATGATGGCAAGGATTCCAGAGCATTCTAAATAGCAACAATTGCCCTTCAATTAGCACACTATAACACAGCAGCTGCCAGTTCATAGCTAAGGAAAAATCTTTCGAGAAGCCAAAATGATTCTGCAAAGCAACAATGTAGGCTCCGTTTATAATAACCTGTCTTGTGCCACCTGCAAATCAAGCCATTCCAGTGAGCTAGATCAACATAGTAATTCTTCAGCTCTCTACCTCTGGCTGGCTACACACTGGCTCTAAGCCAGGAGGGAAGCAGGAACTGAGCGCAGACTCCCTCCTTGGGCAACTTGCACTCATACCGATCATTTTTACTATCTATTATGGCAAGTGAGCTGTGGGCAGAGAAAAATTCACAAACAAATCCATCAACTTCCCAAGCCAAGCGCTTCCTTGACAATAACTAACTAAATAAATAAAAGAGAATAAACAGCCTGCCATGGTGTCGCACACCTTTAATCTCGGCAGAGGCAGGCAGATCTCTGTGAGTCCAGGGCCAGCCTGGTCTATATAGGTCCAGGACAGCCAGCTACATGGTGAGATTCTGTCTCAACCCCAAACCAATAAAAACAAACAAAAAAAGAATAAGTAGAGGATCAATACAGTATTTCTAAGCTCCTGATGACAGAAAAGGGACATGATCAGGTTGAATATAATTCCAATACAAATAATAAACTAAGTATTGTATGATACATTTAAGTTTGAGCAAGCTATTATCACCAGCAGTGAAGACATAAAGGATTTGCATACAAACACACACTGACAAAAATGCGTCGTAAGTATTACTTAAAAAACCCACCATTCGTACAGTATATGCAGCATGGACTGTGTTTGCAGTTTTATTTTGCACACTTTGAATCATCTGTCTTTGTTCAGTATGGCAGTAGTAGTAAAAGTTATATTTTGCATTTCAATGCATTCTGAAATTCCTACTGGTCTGGGCTGGGTTTGTTCACTAACTAATGATCATCTGACCTGTAAGAGGTCCTGGATTAGGTTCTAGAGGACAAAAATCTGACTTTAGTTCTTGCTCTACTCAGAAGCTGTTGCACACTGTACTGTAATAGTCTCTCCAATCATGACATTTCCACAGTGGCTCAAGTAACAATGACATTCAATAGTAAATAATCCTCGACAGCAAACTCTTCTCATGCCTCTGTACTGTAAGCGATGTGGAAGACAGGGAATGGCCAGTTAAGTTGGAGAGAGACAAAGGGATTTTCCCTATAGCTCTATGGTTCTGACCCCAAAACAAAATCATCTTTTCGTCTTTCATTTATTCCAAAGATTTGTCCCTGAAATACAGTGTCTGAGTAAATCATCTAGTTGAATAAATCAAAACGGTAGATAACCAGTAGGTTCCTCCCATCCCTAGACTGTTTTTTGAGACAGACAGTCTCATATAGCCCAGGCTATCCTGGAACTCATTAAGATAAGGATGACTTAACATGGCTTTTACCCCAGAGTGCTGGGATTACAGGAACAAGCCACCAAGTCCATCCCTTCCTTCTCATGTTTCTCTGGTTTTAGTTGTTGTTTTGAGACCAGCTTCAAGCTTACAACAATCCTGTCTTAGCTTCCAGTGTGCTGAGGTATAGGTGTGTGCCACCACGACAGGCCTCTAAAGTCCTAAATTATTAATAATAATAGTAGTAATGAAGTTTTTTTTTTAAAAAGATACATTTTATTTGTTCATTATGGGTAGATGTGTGCACCTGCATGTGGGTATGTACACATTAATGTAGGTCCTCACAGAGGCCAGAGGCTTCAGGTTTCCTGGAGCTGGAGTTATAGATTATTGTGAGCTATCCAGTGTGGGTGCTGGGAACTGAATTCCTAATTGCTAAACCTTTCTTCAGCCCAGTAATAAAAGTTTTATTCAGATGATAGGTGCAATGGCTTCTGTTTATGATCTCAGGAGGCTGAGACAAGAGGTTTAAGTTTGAGGTCAGTATGGGCTATAGTGTCAGGCCAGCCAGAGCTACACAATAATACACGGTCTCAAAAACAAACATGGGGCTGGAGAGATGGCCCAGTGGTTAAGAGCACTGGCTGCTCTTCCAGAGGACCTGAGTTCTCAGAACCCACATGGTGGTCACAACCACCTATAGCAGATCTGGTGCCCATTTCTGTCGTGCAGGCATATATGCGGAGAATACTGTATACATAATAAATAAATAAATCTTAAAACATACCTGAGCTCAGAGAAATGCCCCAGGCGTTAAGAGCACTGGTTGCTTTCCCAGAGGACCCAGGTTTGATTCCAAACATCCAAATGGCAGCTTGGAACTCCAGTTCCAGGGGAAATCCAGTGCCCTCTTCTGGCCTCCACAGGCACCAAGCATGCAAACAGGCAAAACATTCATGCGCACTGGTTTAGGGTCTTCACTACTGTGAAGAAACACCGTGGCCACAGCAACTCTTTTCTTTAAAAATATTTATTTATTTATTTATTGTGTATACAATATTCTTTCTGCGTGTATGTTTGAAGGCCAGAAGAGGGCACCAGACCTCATTACAGATGGTTGTGAGCCACCATGTGGTTGCTGGGAATTGAACTCAGGACCTTTGGAAGAGCAGGCAATGCTCTTAACTGCTGAGTCATCTCTCCAGCCCCCCACAGCAACTTTTATAAAGAAGATATTTAACTGGGATGCTCGTTTACTGTTTCAGAGGTTCAGTCCATTATCGTCACGATGGGGAGCATAGTGGTGTGTAGGCAGACATGGTGCCGGAGCTGAGGGTGCTACACCTTGCAGACATCGGGAAGTTGACTGCGACACTCGCCAGTCTCTGCCTCCCGAGTTCTGGTATCAAAGGTGTGCACCACCCCCACCCAACTTTGCACTTTCCTTTAGTTCCTTTTCACAAATTGGAAATTTAGTTGGGTGGGATCTTTCTCTAAGATCACCACTCCCTTTACTTCATTTCTTAATCTGTTTATCTCCTTGAACACAGAGTTTAGATCTATTCTACTTCCTGGTGCTCTTGTTCTCCTCAAAATTTACTTTTTGTAATTTACCCTGCTCAGCTTGCTCCTTTTCATTATAAATCTTCATTACAGTTATCACTAATATCCACATGACAGAATCTATACTGGGCTATTTTGAGATTTCTTCTGCCAACACAATTAATCCAAAACTCTTTGCTTTGAGTCTCAGGCAGACTCTTTGGACAAGGGCAAAGGTGGCCACTTTCTTCACCAAAATATCAGAAGATACTAAAATTCTCTGAACTTCTTGAGTGAGCTCCCAACAGTTCAAATAACTCTTAGCACCTCTGTATTCCATGCTCCTACTAATATGGCCCATTAAGCAGTGCTTAAAGCATTCAACTGCTCTCATAACCCAAAGTACGTAAGTCCAAATTCCTCCAAACAAACACATGGTCCAGCCTATTACAGCAGTACCCCAGGCCCTCATACCAACTTCTGTCTTAGGTAGGATTTCTATTGCTGTGAAGAGACACCATGACCATGGCACCTCTTATAAAGAACACATTTAATTGGGGTGCCAGTTTCAGAAGTTCAGCCCATTATCATCAGCTGGGGAGCATGGTGGCACACAGGCATATGTGATATTGGAGCTGAGAGTGCTATGTCTTGGAGGCAATAGGAAGTCAACTGAGATACTCAGCAGTATCCTGAAACCTCAAAGCCCACCCCCACAGTGACACACTTCCTCCAACAAGGCCATACCCACTCCAAAAAAGCCTCATCCTCTAATAGTGTCACTTCCTATGAGATTATGGGGGCCAATGACATTCAATCTACCTACCACATGCATTTAAAAAAATAAATAAAACAAACCAAAGAACTATCACATAGCAAAACATCATAAGCAAGTCACAAAGAATCTACAACTCAGATTCAGATAGTTGCACTTACATATTTAGGGGTATGTGTAAGGTGTTTGTAGAAAAACAGGCTATGAATTTGAGAGGGAATGATAGGAGAGACATGGGAGGGATGGGAATTAAAAAAAAAATCACACACACACACACACACACACACACGTCTACAATTCATATCTGAACCAAAGAACAACACTCCCTACTTTAAAAGAACGGTTAGAAATTGAGAAGAAACAGACAAACACAGAAGAAAAGGGGCCAACTACAAAAGACACCTATCTCAGAGGGCAGAAAACAAAAGCAAAGGAGCTCCTGAACATTTAAAAGGATTGGCCTCACTCAGAACACAGACTAAAGCTTGCACCACACTGCTCTCCACCTCACAAATCCTTTTCTTTCTTCCTGTTTTGTTTTTTTCCATGTGGGGCACAAGAGGAACATCTGCACCTGGTTAACTGGTGTGGATAGCTCCTGAAGGACAAAGAAACCCTAAAATGTGTTATCTAGAAAGGGCAGCAGTGGGCAGAGTATAATTCTCACTATACAACCTTGAAGTTTTGATTCCAAAGTCATGTATCTCTACTCAAAAATTAAAACAAACATTAATGCTTTTTAAAGAAATGGGGATGGCTGGATGGTGGGGGTGCACGCCTTTAATTCCAGCACTCGGGGAGGCAGAGGCAGGCGGATATTTGTGAGTTCGTGGCCAGTCTGGCCTACAAGAACTTGTTCCAGGACAGGCTCCAAAGCTATAGAGAAACTATGCCTCGAAAAACAAAAAACAAACAACAAAAACAAAAACAAACAAACAAGAAAAGGAAAGAAATAGGACTGGAGAGATGGTTCAGTGGTTTGGAGCATAGCACTCATATGGAAGCTTGCTGCTACTCAAATTCCAGGGAAGCCAAATGCCCTCTTCTGGCCTCTGAAAACACTGAATGCACAGGGCATGCTTATATACAGGCAAGCAAAACACTCACATGCAGAAAAAATGTAAAAGACATATGGTCATCTTGTTTCTTTTCTTTTCTTTTTTTCTTCAAGACAGGGTTTCTCTGTGTGTAGCCCTGGCTGTCCTGGAACTCAGAGATCCGGCTGCCTCTGCCTCCCAGAATGCTAGGATTAAAGGTGTGTGCCACTACTGCCCAACTTAATACTTATCCTTTTGGACTTTTAGTTTTTCGTTAAAATTTTTAAAAACTATACAGTTGGGTTGGAGAGATGGTTCAGAGGTTAAAAGCACTGGCTGTTCTTCCAGAGGTCCTGTGTTCAATTCCCAGCAGTCACATGGTGGCTCACAACTATCTATAATGAGATATGGTGCCCTGTTCTATCATGTAGGCACACACACAGTGAGAACACTGTATTCATAATAAATAAATAAATCTTAAAAATTATAGTTTTATGAGCAAACATGATAGTCAAGCATACCAATATGAAGTAAAGATAATATCCAACATATATATAAAATTCTGCAATATTCATTCACATAATTTATATAGTTAAACATAATTTTTACAATAACAAAAAACTTTGAAATAAAGACTTCTGGATATATAAGAAATCTGCCCAGGAAATCTCCAATAATAATTTTCATTTTTGTTTGTGTGTCCCTCCAGATTTGTACTACCACTTCCTGACACTACTTGAGACAGGGTTTCTCTCTGAACATGGGGCTCCTGCTCCTTTGCTAGGCTGCAACAAAAGCAGAGGTATCCCAGCAATCCTCCTGCCTCACCTTTCTTGGAGCCAATGTTATAAGTGTGTGTAGGCACCAGGCCTGTTACATGGCCATTGGAATTAGAACTCTGGTCTTCATGAGCTTTTAACTGCTAAGCCATCTTTCTGACCCCCTAATTTGCATTTCTTGAAGCAACAGATTGTCAGAGTACAGAAAATGAGTAGCAGTGGCACCCGGCCACAGAAGGAACATCTCTAAACACACACACACCCCAAGTCTCAGGAACACCAGGAAAAGGGAAGGGGAGGACCTGGACAAGACAGGACCTCTGCTCTCATTACCTCCTAGCAGCTGTGGTTGCCTACACAAAACCATGAGGCCCTATTTTTAAAATACACTCGCACACAAACAAATATAAAAGAAAACTTAAAGCAGAAATTATCAAATTGGACAACAAAAGCAAGACATACTGTACACTGCTTAAAAAATTCAAATATGCTAACCATATAAATACATTAAAAATAAGACTATGGGAAAAGGCATCCAAGATAGTGCTGATTTAGAGAACTAGTAAAGTGGTCTGGTTACGTGACAATTGAGGCAGATAAAGAAAGGCATTTCATGGACGATTCTAACTGGCCATACTTGAACTACACTAACTGGCCCTACCATTTGTGAAATACTACACAACTACATACACTCTCTTCAAATGAAGACAGTTTACCAAAAGGTATCATAATCCAAGGCACAAAAATAAAACTCTAACAGAATTTAACAGAATTCGAAACACACATCTGTCTGTTGTTTATCATAAGGGAAAAGTTATCAGTAGCAGAAAAGATCTTTAGAAAATCTCACACTTGTATTAGCATTGTTGTATGAGCCAGACACAGTGGCATAGCGGTGGCTGAGGCAGCAGGATGAAGCCTGGGGAAGCCACTGGGTCAAGACATCACTAGTGGATTCAACTTAACATTTAAGGAAGAAATAGCAGGGACCCTACATGAACCTAAAAAATACAAAGTGAATATTCTCCAGATCACCGTGTGTGGTCAGGATTACTTAGATACCAAAACCAAACTGACACAAGAAACCATAGATTAAAATGACTCAGAGGGGCTGGAGTGGGCTCAGTGGCTAAGAACATAGACTACTCTTGCTCCCAGCTAAACTCTGCCCATAACTTATCAGAGAACCAGTCTGCACTCCAGGCACAGACACACACAAACATGAACAAAAACAATAAAAATAAATCTTAAAAAAGATGCGAAAAATACTAAACAAAATCAAATCAGTTAGACTCAGCAAAGCAAATCCAAATCTATGAAAAGAATAACCCACCACAAATCCAGACTATCCCAGACATTCCAGGTTGTTTTGGCATCTGAAAATCAATCACTGTAATTCACTATATTAGCTGACTCAAACAGAAAAAGCATTTGATAAAATTTGCCATTCATTCTTAACAAAAATGTCAGCAAACAAGAAAAAGAAGTAGATGCTGGCAAGATGGCTCAGAGGTTAAGCTCACTGGCTGCTCTTCCAGAGGTCCCGAGTTCAATTCCCAGCAACCACATGGTGGTTCATAACCATCTGTGTAATAAGATCTGGTGCCCTCTTCTAGCCCACAGGGATACATGCAGACAGAATATTGTATATATAATAAAAATAAATAAATCTTAAAAAAAAAAAAAAGAAAAAGAAGTAAAATTTCCTCAACCTGAAAAAAGAATCTACTGGCTGGACTATGTAAGAAGCACCCAAACCCCTAATAATCTGTGGAATTCCATCCCTGGATCCCACAACAGGACAGGAGAGCTGTCCTCTGACCTCCACACATATGCTGCGTAGATGTACACGCACACACACACACTAAAAGATTTAAATTCACAATTAAATTTCTGGGAGGAAGGGTTTGAGACAGGGTCTTGCTCTGTAGCACAGACTAGCCTGAAAAATCACTATGTAGTCAACATAGACTACTAAACTCTTCTGACTCAAACCTTGTGGTGGTAGTGGCGCTCACCTTTAATCCCAGCACTCTGGAGGCAGAGGCAGGTGAATCTCTGAGTTCAAGGCCAGTCTGGTCTACAGAGTGAGAATTTCAAGACAGCCAGATAAATAGAGAAAACCTGTCTCGGAAAATTGAAAGAACAAAACTTTTTCTGACTCAGCCTCCAGAGTGCTGGGACCACAATCATGAGACACCTTACCCAGCTCTAAGGATAACGGAACAAGGACAAGGGTTGCCTGGGAAGACCAACAACGCAACAAGACCACCAAAGCTGGTGATTCTGGTCTAGGCTGTCCTCAAGCGTGCACAAAAATTAATAATTTTGCTATCAAGAAATAAATGTTGCTATCAACCAGTATGTGGGAGGCAGAGGCAGGGGGATGAGGAATACAAGGCCATTCTTGGCCACACAGGGTTTGAAGCCAGCTTTGGCAGCACTGTGAGCCAGGTGTGGTGGAATGTTATGTGTAGATCCACCACCAAGGAGACTGAAACAGAGACACTGAGTTCAAAGCCAGCAAGTGCCACTAAATAAACAAGTAACTTTCAAAACAAAAACAAATCAATAACCAAACCCCATAAATCTGCTTACGATAAATGCTAGGAAGATACTTCTTGGGGCTGGGGAATTGCTCAGTGCAGTAGAGAACCTGCCAATCAAGCATTGAGCACCCTTGTTCAGATTCCTGGGGCTTCCAGGTTCAGCAGGAGATCCCCCCTCTCTAGAAATAAGGTAGCAAGCAATAGAGGAAGACACTGATTTTTGTCTCTAGTCTCCATGTACACACATGTACAAATACACACATGTTCACAAACCACACACAGAATGCACGTGGCTTCCTCCCTCATACCACAGCTACCATATAAATCCTGCATTATCAGAATATTCTAGGTTCTTATTTCAGTCAACTCCTACACAGAATGACCATTACATTCTTTCTTAAACTTCTCCCTTTTATTTATATATAATTTCTTCAGCATTAAAAAAGTAAAATAAGCTGGGCAGTGGTACCACATGCCTTTAATCCCAGCACTTGCAGAACAGAGGCAGCTGGATCTCTGTGAGTTCGAGGCCAGCTTGGTCTACAGAGCTGGTCCAGGAGAACCAAGACTACACAGAGGAACCCTGTCTTAAAAAAAAAAAATCAACAAATAATAAAATAAAGCAACGAAAAACAGGACAGAATAAGCTGGTCTCTATCCCTTCCCCCATTTTATTAAGACTACTAAATCACAAAGCAGTGTTCTGGATCTACAAAGCTGTATCCAACTGAGGGCTACAACCTATAAGGAAGATTTTTACCTTCATTATAGGGCACTGGGTTCCCAATTTTTACTCCAACTGCTTCAGCTGATTTTACAACTTCCACGTCCATCAAAATAACTACTCTCCTACAAAGACAAACAGACACAAGTTAGAAAAAAACTCTGGAGCTTTGAGAAGAACAAAACTTTAATGATTGTCTGGCTAAACTGTGTCCTTTATCAATCTTTTCTCACTCTTGAATAACTTGAGAAGTGTTAATTCCTATGTAAATACTTTATTCACTAGTTACCCACACCATCAATTTTTTTTTGAATGACTATATGGTATCTAGGTCCTTAAAATAGTACACCTTTCTGTGTGCCATTATCTTCACGGAGACACTGATATAAGAATTCAGATTATTAAATACAAAATCCTACAGCACAAAGATGATGCTTTCAGAAGCATTACTTTTTCCCAGAGAATACTTGCTATGCAAGCACGAGGACCTGAGTTTGATCCCTAACACCCATATAAACAGTCAGATAAGCCAGGCCGCAGTGGCGCACACCTTTAATCCCAGCACTCGGGAGGCAGAGGCAGGCAGATCTCTGAGTTCGAGGAAAGCCTGGTCTACAAGTGCTAGGTCCAGGACAGGTTCCAAAGCTACACAGAGAAATCCTGTCTAGGAAAAAACAAAACAAAACAAAATAATAATAATAAAAAAAACCAGTCAGATGTGGTAGCACATGCTTTTAATTCCAGTGCTGGGCAGTCAGCCTAGCATAACCAGCAAGTTCTACGCTAGTGTACCTATCTCAAAAAGTAAAGCAGATGACACCTAAGGAGCAATACCTCTGCTTCCACAGGTACACACACAAGTACTTACACACATGCATGAACACACACACACACACACACAGAGCACTTCTTTTTAAAGTGCTCATGTGGCTTTATGGTCTGGCTCTGCTATGCTACCACCCTCCAGCTAATCTCGTCTCAGCAACTCAAGTGTGTTGCCCTCTAGCACAGCTGTTTTCTTTCAGTTCCTGGCAGAAGCTATGCTTCCTCCTGCCACAAAGCCTACACACGGTTCTCCAACTGTATTTTTTTTCTCCTTCTGCTTCATCTAATATGCACTTTTTAGTTCTTATCTCAAACTTGGAACTGAACCAGGGACTTATTCATGCTAAGAGAATGCTCTACCACAGAGCTACGCCCCTCCAACCTCTATCTCAAATATCATTTCAAAAGACATTTTCTTGGTCTCTCATTTAGATCAGGTTTCTTTGTCTGACTACAGCCATGATTTCATTCCTTCCGAACATTACTTTTAGTTTTAAATTAGTTATTGCTTGCTTTCTACTAGACTGTACTTTCAATAAATGCAGGTAGTCACCTACAGTGCTTAATTAAGCAACAGCCCAAAGATGTCACTTAATACCTACACAAGATGTCATGATGTCATCTGCAGATTAAAAGAACTACCTACAGAAGGTCAGCTCCGTAGATAAAGTGCTTGGGCAATACTGAGTGTGAGCACTGGAGTTCAGATGCCCTGAAACCCAAGTAAATGCCAGGTGGATGTGGTAATCCTCCTGTAATTCCATCTTTCAGAGGGGGAATCCCCAGCACAAGCTGGTTAGCAAGACAAGCCATACTGGAGAGCTCTGGGCTTGACTAAGACCCTGCCTCCATGAATAACTCAGAAGTGAAAAAGTGGTTAAGGATGACTCCCAAGCCTTGGATTTGCATGTTCATGTGCAAACGTTAACGTGCACACACACACATGCACATTACATGTACATACACATGAAACTTGAGGAAAGAAAAAAAGAGCTGCAACAGAAAAATGGAATTAACCACAGGCCGGGGGGGGGGGGGGTGTCAGAAAAGATAGGAGGATGGTGGATTGAATGAAAGCCAGGTTAGCAGCAATAAAAAGGGGGGGGGCAGGTAAATCTGAGCAAAGGTGAAGCAATAACCACACATTACTGTTTGGATGGTCTGGCTGCTGAAGGCTGGACTTTACATATGATTCATTATGTGCTATCTTTATCAAGTTATCCTTCCAGGGTTATGGCACTTTAACAAAACAAGCCTGAAAAAATGATCTGCTATGAACTGGATACAGATGAACTGTTAAAGCTACCCGCTAAGTCAAACGTGGTGGTGCATGCTTACAATTCTAGCACTTGGGATCAGGGGTTCAAGGATTACCTCAGATGCACAGTGAGTTAGAAGCCAGCCTGCGCTACATGATATCATGCTCCAGAAACCAAAAATAAGACAAAACTAAACAAAAAAGAAACATTTAAAAAAAAAAACTATCCAGGGCTGGACAGATGTCTCATCAGTTAAAGTGTGTACTGTTCTTGCTGAGAACCAGAGTTTGGTTCCAAGTGCCAGCATCTAGCAGCTCATAATTGCCTTTAGCCCCAGCTCCGGGCATGATGTCTCTGGTTTCCGAAGGCACTTCCCCAACATATCACATGTATGCATAACCACAAAGACACACACACACATAATTAATTTGTTTTTTAAATTTTATCTTGGGCTGGGAGAAATGGTTCAGTAAGTAAAAGCACTGGCTGCTCTTCCAGAGGACCTATGTTTGAGTCCGAACTCCTACATGGTGGCTCACAACAACCATCTGAAACTCCAGATCCAGAATATCTGACACCTTCTTTCGCCCTCTGTAGACACCAGACACACACGTGGTACATACACATGCAGGAAAAACATTCATAAACACAAAATTAGATTTTAAGAAATCTAAAATTATAACAAAATATTAAAAATGTATTCCATCTTATAACACATATATACATTAAATGAAATAAAGCAAGATGAATACAATTGCATAGTCTAATAATACACCAAACCCATTACAGAGAACATAGGTAATCTTTACAGGGATACCATAGCAAAATACAGACTATGGGAAACTGTAAGGATTTGAGAAAAATGACCTGATATCATTGAAATAAATGGAGAAAAAGACAAAGGAGGAACATATGGGTGTTAGAAGGTCTCCAGAGCATCAACCTACTGCTATGTTAATTTACTTTGGCTCCTAATTCAAATATGAATGTATACACAAACGTATACAAACCATACACATAAAAGCATTTATAAATTCATATATATGAGCAGTTGGAACATGAACACTGCTGGATATTTACTTTAGGTGCAAATGGTACCTGCTTTTCATTTTTGTGTGCATGGATATGTATGCATACATATGTATGTGGGCATATGTATTGCACACGCATGTGCACAAGCCTGAGATCAAGACACCAGCAAGCTGAGTGCCTTTTTGTCCCCCTTGAGATAGGGTTTCTCCGTAGGTTTAGATTCTGTCATGAAACTTGCTTTGTAGGACAGGCCTGCCTCCTGAGTGCTGGGATTAAAGGCGAGCGCCACCACCGCCCAGTGTTGGGTGTCTTCTATTACTCTCCACACTTTAGTCCTGGCTGTCCTGGAATTCATTCTGTAGACCAGGCTGGCTTTGAACTCAGAAAACTTCCTGCCTCTGCCTCCCAAGGCTGGGTTTAAAGGTGTGTTCCATTATGCCCAGCTTTTTTATTCTTATTTACTTATTATGAGTGTGTTTGCTTGCACACACTTGTGCTTTGCTACACAAGTGGAGGTCTAAGAAGTTGTTTCAGGAGTTGGTTGTACAATGTAGGTTCCGGGGGATCAAACTCAGGTCTCAGACCTGGTGATAAGTGCCTTTACTTGCTAAACCATCTCACCAGGCCCTCCACCTTAATTTTTATCTAAGACAGAGTGTCACTATGTAGCTATGGTTGTTCTTTTTTTTTTTTTAAAGATTTATTTATTAAGTATACAGTGTTCTGTCTTCATGTATGACTGTATACCAGAAGAGGGCACCAGATCTCGTTACAGATGGTTGTGAGCCACCATGTGGTTGCTGGGAATTGAACTCAGGACCTCTGGAAGAGCAGCCGGTGCTCTTAACCACTGAGCCATCTCTCCAGCCCGCTATGGTTGTTCTTGATTTGATGCGTGAACCAGGCTGGCCATGAATTTGGAGATCTGCCTGCCTCTGCCTCTGGAGTACTAGAACTGAAGGTGTGGGCCACTCTGCCCAACCTCCCCCCCCCCCCCCGCTGCTTTTTTTTTGTTTGTTTTGCTATAGTATCTCTAAGCCCAGAGCTCACCAACTGGGCAGACTTGCTGCCAGTATGCTCTGGGAATCCACCCTCCTCCCGCCTCCAGCACCAGGGCCAGAGTAGTGTCGCCATGCCTAGCTTTTTATATGGGTGGTGGGGATCCCAACATCATGCTTGTAAGGCAAGCACCTTCCTAACTGAGTTGTCTCAACTCCAGTACTTATTTTTCAAAACTAGTTCAACATTTAAATAAAAATGCTAAAATGTCTAACTGTGAAATAACGTATCTGATTCTTACTTCAAAGTTATCTAGAGTATATGTTGCAAAAACAGGGACAGAGCAGGACTGATGTCAAGTGATGTCAGTGAGGGCTACAGGGACTCGATTCCACGTGTGCACTGTATGCTTTTATAAACGCTCAAAATCATGTAAAATGTAAAACTGATTTAAGAAAAAAGAGAGGAAACTAAGAGGATTATTTTTTAGAGGCAGGATTTTATTATGTAACAACGAAAGAACAGTTCAATATTAATCGGTTAAAAATAATTCATACTATTAAAGGATTAAAAATAATATGATTATATCAAGCTGTTGTAAAAGCTTTTCAAAAAATTCAAGAGCCATTCCTGCAAAACCCCATGACTGAACATGATAAAGTATATGCACTTTACAAGATAAGTGATGCTAAGCACTGAAACCAAAGGCAGTTCCATTGCTATCCAGCTAGAGAGGGTACCTGTTGCTACACTATCAACATGCTTTTAATGGTGCTGACTGATTCAGAACCATTAAAAACAAAGAGACAGGCCCGGTGAGAGGGCTCAGTGGCTCAGTGGGTGTAAGCACTTGACGCACAAGCCTCACACCCGCATTTGATCTCTGGCAGCCACAGTGAAGGAGAGAACCAGCTCCTGAAAGGTGGCCTCTGACTTTTACACACGCACAGCACACAAGTCTTCTTCCAATAATAAAACACTGAATTATGCCATAGCATATGTGTCCCTACAAACATATGCCCTGCACAAATAATATACAAATGTAAAGAAAAAACTAAAAAAGAAACAAAGGACAAATAAATAATAAAGATAATTGTCTAAAAGATTCAAGGCTTTCAATGGTAAGATATATTCTTGGATGAAAAGACTCAACGTCAAAATATATCAATTTAATGCAATTATGCGCATTCAAACAAGACCTCTGCGTGGTTTTTGAACTTGATATAACTCTTAAAATTCATATGGAAGAAAAAAACATGAAAACTGCCAACCAAAAGTCACTCAAATATCTACAGATGGTATTTTCACAGCACATAATTACAAGGACAGTGAAAGATGTGCGGATTATCCAGCCTGGCCTGCTGGGGAGATGGTAGATGGGTAGAGTAGTTTGGGAAAGCAGTCTAGTAAAAGCATTTTAACTAGCAACTTCTCTGCTGTGGGAGTTCCTTCAGCTCCTTCAGCCAATCGCCGCTGAGTTACCAGCCCATTGGGGCGTGGTCTCTCCCTTTAAAAAAAGCAGCGGCTGTCCTCCACTCTCTCTTTGTCTTCCGGCTCCGTTTCCGGCCCCTGGACTCCTTTCCTGTTCGCGCGGAGGGGCTGTTGTCTGGGACGGTAATCTGTAAGTTTTTTCCCCTTTGAATAAATAACCATTCTATTAATCATAATTCCAAACTGGTGTGGGATTGTCTGTGACTTACGCCTTCATCTGGCGCCCCACGTTTGGTTGTAGAACCCCCCCTTCCCCCCCACTCAACTGCTTGCTACCAGCTCGGCTAGTCACGAGACCTCCCTCAGCTGCGGCCTGTGCCCTGTGTGTGGAGCCAGCAGTTCAGTTAAACCCCACGCCTCCCAAGCTCCACAGGCTCGGGACAGTCTCTGCCTGCCTGGTTTGCTCTTTTCTGAGTTGTTTTTAAATTTCCCTTGTAAGTGCGGTGCTTTAGTGGCGTGAATCAGAACGACTCGGTCACGTGGAGGCATACGCGGCTTCCGGGTTGCTCTTTTCTACCCCTGGATTCTGGGTTTCTGGTTCCGTGTATGGAATTGATTTAATTAAACTTTCTTTCTTGAGCAACTTATATTTCCTAGTTTTTAACAAATACTAAGGCAGACACTGAAACAGGACCTGTTTAAGTCACCTTTGCAGTGGTTCTAGTCGCAACTTGGCAACAGCGCCGCCAACTAGACAAGAGGTAATATGGCAGTTTTTGTTTCCAACGCCAATTTTACTGTTTTCTTTATTAATACAATGGATTATGTCATGCAAGGTTTATATGACTATGGGAATATATTAATTTACTTGTTGCTAGGTTTCAGTTTTCTTTTCAATATTTTATCATTAAGAAAGATACGATTTTTACGGACTAATATTGAACAACTAGTTGAAAGGATTAAAATTATTGAAAATCAGGGGTTATCTGAACAAGTGGATACTATGATAGACAAAATTGACTCCATGTCCAAGGGTACTAGGAAGTTACCTGAAAGGGTACAGGCTGTTGAATTTGACGTTCAGATGTTACCACAAAGTTTTGATAAGGTAACAGATAGAATGAACCTCCAGAATGGGAACCAAAAAACTGATACCTTAGTGAAATTACTAGAAACACGGGTAGGTCAGGAGATTCAGGATTTAAGGGATACAATGATAAAAAGATTAGAAATGATTGAAGAAACTATTGGAGCTGGTGAACAGAGTAAGAAGGCACAAGGACAGGATACAATGCCACCACCAGCTGTTAGAACTGGCTTACCCAGGGTCCTAACAACATACCCTGTAATTTATTCTGACAAAGGGTTAACTTCCAAAGGCTCAAAGGGAGTTAAGGAAGCTAGATGGACACCAATAGCAATGAATGATTTAAAAGAAATTAAGCAAGCTGTCGTTAACTTTGGCTTGCACTCTGCATTTGTTAAGGAAATGATAAGGACTTGGGCTTCTAATGTCAGAGCTACCCCCCATGATTTCTCTCAGCTAGTGTCTGCAGTTTTAGATGATGGGCCTTCCTTGATGTTTGGAATTTATTTCAGAGAAGAATCCAAACATATGGAACAGCAAGGAAGAGCAAAAGGTGTGGAGGTTTCCCAAGATCAAATTCTTGGTGTAGGAGCATATGCTGATCCACAGGTCCAAGCTCTTTATGATGAAGAAGTGCTGTCCTTATGTCACAAAGCAGCCTTGAATGCTTTGAATAGAATACAAGATCCAGCAAAAAGGGTCGAATCATATACCAGGGTTAGGCAGGGACAGAGAGAACCCTTTACTGACTTTGTGCAAAGATTAATTAAGGCTCTGGACATAGGGGTAACAGACCCAGAAGCTAGACGAATACTTCTTGAATCTCTAGCTTTTGAAAATGCAAATACTGAATGTAAAAAGATAATTGGGCCTTTAAGATCTAGATCAGCACCAATGGAAGAATGGATACAGCATACAATGAATGTTGAGATGTTTAGCTATAACGATGAATCCTGGGTAGGAGAAGCGATTTCCAAAGCTATGAGGAGACATCAAACTACCAGGTGTTTTAATTGTGGTAAATTAGGACATCTGAAAAGGGATTGCAGGCAAAGAAATCCTAGGAATAATATCTCCTCTGGGAATGACAAAAGTAGGAGATCTCAGCCTTCAGGTATATGCAGAAGATGCGGTAAAGGCCGACATTGGTCCAACGAATGCAGGTCAACAACAGACAGACAAGGCAACCCGATACCATCGGGAAACTCCTTGAGGGGCCTCTCGCAGGCCCCCAAGCCAAAAGTGGCCCAGTCATTCCCAGTTACAGTCGAAAATGTGTCTCACCAAGAAAATTAAAAACTCCAATGTCTGCCGTAAAAAGTAATACTGGTCTAAATGATGAATTACATGTGGAGAATGAGTCAAAAAATTCAGGAGGACAGCGTAAACGTATATTTTGGCAAACGTATATTAACGATCAAAGACCAAAGCTAAGAGTCTGTATAAATGGCATTTTTATTGAAGGCTTATTAGACACAGGTGCGGATGTAAGTATAATTACTCCAGAATCCTGGCATCCGAATTGGCCTCTTCATGAGGTAGATGTTCAGTTCCTGGGAATTGGAACCCTATCTCGTGTAAAACAAAGCACAAGATGGGTGGAATGCATAGGGCCTGAAGGGCAAATAGGAAGATTAAGGCCATATATAGCAAATATTGCAATAAATTTATGGGGCCGTGACCTGCTACAGCAATGGAATACCCAGATTAACATTCCTGTAGTTCCAGGAACTCACAATTCTGGGAAGGATATAATGAGGTATTATGGAAAAAGGTCACCAGCCATTCAGGCTGTACAAGAACACACAGCCAATAGCAAACCTTTAGAGGTACCAACAGCCCTACCTTTAAAATGGCTAACTGAGAAGCCAATATGGATCAAGCAGTGGCCTCTAGCTGAAGATAAGTTACAGGCTTTGGAACAGCTGGTACAAGAGCAACTAGATGCTAACCATATTGAAGAATCAACCAGCCCTTGGAATTCTCCTGTGTTTGTTGTAAAAAAGAAATCTGGTAAATGGAGAATGGTGACAGATCTAAGAGCTGTCAACAAGGTAATTCAGCCTATGGGTCCGCTACAATCTGGAATTCCTTTGCCTTCTCTATTACCAAGAGGATGGCCTCTTATAGTTATTGATTTGAAAGATTGTTTTTTCACTATACCTTTGCAAAAAAAAGGATAGAGAAAAATTTGCCTTCACAGTGCCTACTTATAATAATTCTCAGCCTACTAGGAGATATCAATGGACTGTCCTCCCACAGGGGATGCTCAATAGTCCCACATTGTGTCAATATTTTGTTAATAAGCCACTGGAAATAATTCGTAAGCAATTTCCCAAGTCCATAATTTATCATTACATGGATGACATTTTATTATCTGATTCAAATAAAGATATTTTGGAAAGTATGTTTGAAGAAGTAAAGAAAGTTTTGCCTAGGTGGGGATTACAAATTGCCCCTGAAAAGATTCAAAGAGGAGATTCTATTAATTACCTAGGCTACAGAATAGGGTTAGAGAAAATTCGAACACAAAAGGCACAAATTAGGAGAGACCGGTTACGGACTCTTAATGACTTCCAAAGATTGTTAGGAGATATTTCCAGTCTACGACCAGCTGTTGGGATAACACCTGATCTAATAGTTCATTTAAACAAAACCTTAGATGGTGATAAGGATTTGAATAGTCCCAGAAAATTGACAGTTGAAGCAGAAAAGGAACTGACAATGATTGAGGAAAAATTACAGGAGGCACATGTGGATAGGGTCAACCCGAATCTTAGTTCCATCCTAGTCATACTGCCTTCCAGAATTTCTCCTACAGGGATTTTAATGCAGAGGGAAGATATTATTTTAGAGTGGATATTTATACCTCATAAACCAAGTAAAAAATTAAAAACTTATGTAGAAAAGGTTTCAGAATTAATTATAAAAGGTAAACTGAGACTTCGTCAACTAGCAGGTATAGACCCAGCAGAAATTATAGTGCCTTTACTACTGAGGAAATAAGAAAGTTATGGGAAGATAATGAACCATGGCAAAGAGCTTGTGCTAATTTTTTGGGAGAAATTAGCAGCAACTATCCCAAAAGTGATAGACTTAACCTCATAAAGAGAACTTCTTGGATTCTTCCTAGAATTGTACGTGATGCTCCAATAACTGGAGCTCGGACATTTTATACCGATGCAAATAAATCAGGGAAAGCAGGTTATAAATCAGAAGAATTGAGTAAGGTGGAACAAAGCCCTTATAATTCTGTCCAGAAGGCAGAATTATATGCCATTCTTATGGTGCTAAGGGATTTTAAAGAACCTCTTAATATAGTTACAGAATCACAATATGCAGAAAGAGTTATTTTGCATATTGAAACCGCTGAATTCATACCAGATGACACAGAGTTGACTTCATTGTTTATCGAGGTACAGGACATAATTAGGAATAGGCTTTGTCCAATGTACATAACACACATCCGGTCCCATACCGGTCTGCCTGGGCCTCTAGCACAAGGTAACGCTGAAATTGACCAATTATTGATTGGAAGCGTTCTGCAGGCCTCAGAATTTCATAAAAAACATCATGTCAATAGTAAAGGCTTAAAGAAAGAGTTTTCCATTACATGGCAACAAGCTAAGGACATTATAAAGAGATGTCCTACTTGTTCTTTCTATAATCAAACACCATTGCCTGCAGGGAGTAACCCAAAGGGTACTCAAAGGAATGAAATCTGGCAGATGGATGTGTTCCACTTTATGGAATTTGGTAAATTAAAATATGTACACCACACCCATAGACACGTATTCAGGTTTTCAATGGGCAACTGCCCTGAGCTCAGAAAAGGCTGATTCGGTAATCACACATTTATTGGAAGTTATGGCCATCATGGGTATACCTGCACAAATAAAGACAGACAATGGTCCAGCATATGTATCTAAGAAAATGAAACGCTTCTTTGCTTATTATAATATAAAACACGTTACAGGTATACCAAATAATCCTACAGGTCAGGCAGTTATAGAAAGATCAAATCGTACTATAAAGGATATGCTAAACAAACAGAAAGGGATGAAAGATACCCCCAGAAATAGATTGCATAATGCTTTATTAACCTTGAATTTTCTTAATGCTAATGAGAAAGGAACAACAGCAGCAGAGAGGCATTGGATAATGGAAAAAACTTCTGAACTAAACCAACCTGTTTATTTCAAAGACGTGCTGACCTCTCAATGGAAGCCAGGAGATGTGCTACGTTGGGGAAGGGGTTTTGCTCTTGTTTCCACAGGAGAAGAAAAATTGTGGATACCATCAAAATTAATAAAGGTTCGATTTGAAGAGGAGAAACCTCTTGAAAAGGAGAAATGACAGCATCTACAATGATGATAACCATACAGGTGGTAAGAAAAGCATATAGAATGGGGGCAGGGTTCTGTTCTTATCTCCACAGGAAAACACTGATCTTTGAAAAGTTCAAGGGACCCTGGATATTTGAATACTGACAGATGGAAAATAACGGCCCAATAGGGACTATCAAGAAAACTGAATAGGTTCTGTAAGTACCATATACTAAATCATATTTCTAAATTTATAGAGCTGGTTTTAGAGTTGAACTCTGGCTCAGTCCCTCTCTAATTCCAAGCCTGTTGTTTAAAGAAAAACCCAGAGTTTCTGGAGTTTCTGTCTCATGTCAAGAGCCATGATATGGGACAGAAAGAAATATGAGTTTAGAAAACATCTTTACTTTTCTTCATATCTATCATACCTTCATTAAATATATCTATCATGTCTCTCATTGAATATAGGTATTCATGTATATGTCTATATAATTAATGTTTAAGTTTTCCACAATGAACAATGAGTTTTTCCTACAGTGACATTTGAAGTTTCCAGGAAGAAGATGGGGCCCCATAACAACAACTCCACCTGGTTGAGATGACGTCATGATACTGATAGCGCTACTACAAGACCTGTTTTGGGTACCAGCTGCACAAGACGGTTCCAACGTGCTGAAATGGTGCACATCTTGTACAACATTCTGGCCAGACCTCCACAAAATACTCAGAGACTATTTGCAATTTTAAAAGACATTGATCTTGAAATTTAACCATCATTTTACTTTCACAGGATCCCCCAGAAAGAACGTCGCCCCCATGACAGCTGGAAGTAATTCTAGAGAACGACGTCCCCTCTCCCAATAAAGTTTGTCCTTGGGTTTAGGGACATCATTTAGGGGTTGGTTATAATTAGTATACGGTTGAGGGTTGGGGGAGGAATTTTATAAGCACAGGAATCTTAAAAAAAAAAAAAAAAAAAAAAAAGGAGGGATAATTGGATTATGGGATAAATAGATTTGTACTTGTGAGTTATTGCTTTTAGACAAACATATTGGTATCGATTCTTATATATTGATACAAAGTTAAATTATGTTGACTATTTTATGCATGCATGCTTCATGCTTCTACCTCTGTTTAAAACATTTTTATGTATTTGTATATATATATTGTATTGATATATGTATATTTACCATATTGCATTGTACACTTCTACCTCTGATTAAGATACTTATATATTGTTTATGTATTGATATATATTTACCATATTGCAATGTATACTTGCACATTGTTTATATTTGGAGGTCTCATTGTCCTCATTTATTGCACACTTATTATCTCAGTCTTTAAGTTAGATAGATATTGAGAATTATATAGATCAACAGTCATCTAAGTTTGTCATTTATAATTAGACTAATCAGGTTCTTTAGATATATAGAGATTATATTCAGTATAGATAGATAATCTTCAACCTCTTCAAAGAGCTGTAGAAAATGGCCTTTAATCTAATTCAGAGTTCTATGGTAGGGAGACACAATCACTCCTGGCAACACTGATCTATGCCCGAGAGAATGTTGAGCACCAAAGACACTCCACCTGGAGCCTTTCTTCTTGGCAGAACTGGCCTTTGGGTAAAAAAATGCTCATACCTCAACTACTGACAGAGTTACAGAATATCCGTAAATGGATAAAACAAGACTGTCATATCCTGCCAAGACAGGGTAAGATAGTTTTGAAGTTTCTTGCCTTTGAAAATGGTATGTCAGTTACATCAGGCCTTAGCCAAAGTTGGTTGCTTCAACGCTGCAAATGTGACTTTGGGTGTTTGTCCAGGTAGCCAGTTGTCTCTGCGATTTGGTACATGTTCTGGAAGTTGTTTGATTGCACTTCCTAATTACTCAGATAACATTATTTCCCTTCTCAGATCTTCGATGGGATTGAAGATTATATAAATGTAGTTACTTTCCTTTCATGACTTGGCCAAGTTATTTGTTATACAAGACTTAAGCTAGTTAGAATAGGATATTTGTATTTATTGTATATAATTTCGTAGGTTTGTACTTATTGTATATAATTGCGTAGTAGGCTTAGAACTCTCTTACTTAAACAAAAGGGGGAGATGCTGTGGGAGTTCCTTCAGCTCCTTCAGCCAATCGCCGCTGAGTTACCAGCCCATTGGGGCGTGGTCTCTCCCTTTAAAAAAAGCAGCGGCTGTCCTCCACTCTCTCTTTGTCTTCCGGCTCCGTTTCCGGCCCCTGGACTCCTTTCCTGTTCGCGCGGAGGGGCTGTTGTCTGGGACGGTAATCTGTAAGTTTTTTCCCCTTTGAATAAATAACCATTCTATTAATCATAATTCCAAACTGGTGTGGGATTGTCTGTGACTTACGCCTTCACTTCTCCCCTAGATATTCACCCGTGTCCATGTCACCAGGACACCACTCCCAGGAGAATCTGTACATGGATCAAGGTAGTAGCTGCATTTAATTAGCATACATCCTCTTGTATGCTTTAAACATCTATAGATTACCTACGATACCCAACATGATGCAAATAATGCTATACTGTATTATTTGGCGCCTAATACGAATATGGCTCTATATGTCCATACAATATTTCTCCTGAATACTTCTGCTCAGTTGAATGGGCGAAGGGCCAATCATATAAAAATTTCTACACTAATCTTCAGCGCATTATTTAAAATGCACACAGACGGAAACAAACTAATAGCCCAGAAACTGAAAAACAAGATAAGCAAAATGTGCTGGGCCTAGGGGCCCAGGTCTGTAATCGCAACTAACTGGAAGGTTAAGGCAGGAGGAGCTCAAGTTCAAGAACAGCCTAGGTAACTTAGCAAGACACTGTCTCAAAATAAAAAATAAAGAGGGCTGGGAATGTAGCATGTAGCTCAATGGTAGAGCTGCTGCCTGGCGTGCATGCTAACCCCAGTACAAAAAAAAAGGAGAGAGAGGGAGAGGGAGAGAGAGAGAGAGAGAGAGAGAGAGAGAGAGAAGCAAAATGTGATCTGTTTATCCAACAGAATATTACAGCCACAAAGAGGAATGAAGTGGTAACACGTCCTAGACCTGAAAATACTAAATAAAGCAATGTTAAAAAGGACCAGGTATTTTATGACTCCATTTACATGAAATGTCCAGAGTCAACAAATCTATAGGCACAAAAACATCAGTGGCTCTCTGGGACTCAGGGATCTGGGATTAGTAGCTAAAGGGTATGGAGTTTCTTTGTGGGAGTAAAAAAAAAAAAAAAAAAAATGTTCTCAAATTAATTGTGATAATGACTGTTTAACACCGTGAAGTGTTCCAAATAATTTCAGACTTTCAAAAGCTGTCAGTGACACATGAACACACGATCAGATCAGGGGAAAAAGTGACAAATTCAGAAGAGATACCAGTCTCTTTACATCTGTGTTTGCCACCAACTATCAATTTTCCACACAGTTATCACAGTTCACTTTTGTGTTTTCAGGTCTCATTTTATTTGTGGCTTCTGGGAGAATCTCATAGCAGCCCAGGCTGGCTGCAAATTCACTACAGCTGAGGATGACTTTGAGCTTCTTCTAATCCTCTGCTTCCATCTCGCAAGTGGTGGATTACAGGGGTGTGCACTACGCCTGGTTCTATGTGGTCTCAGGCATGCTAGACAAGCACAGTACTGACTGAATCACATCCCCAGGCCTATCAGAGGAGCTTCTGCAAACCTTTCAAAGATTACAACACAGTGGAAAACACAACACTTTCCTACCTTGTCTACCTTGTGTGAGGCCCTCAGTTAAATGTCCAGCATCAGTGGAAAAGAAGTTAAAAACTTTCAAAACTCAGGGTTGATTATGTAGTTTTCTATACAAACCCTAGTGTTCAATCCCCAGCACCATGGAAGTCTGCCTGTGCTATGTGAGATGAGACCCTTTCTCATTAAATAAAATTAAAAAATTAAAACACCTGCTCAAAACCCTCTGGCCTGGCCTCCCATCACACTCAGAATAAAACATTCTCACTGGCTCTCTATGTGCTGCCCATTTGGAAAAGAAACTAAGTTAGATTCCTCACTCATGTCATATGTAAATAAACCTCATCTGATGTACTAAAATATGGTAAAAAATCTGGTCAGATGCCGGGCGGTGATGGCACATGCCTCTAATCCCAGTACTGGGGAGGCAGAGGCAGACAGATATTTGTGAGTTTGAGGTCAGCCTGGTCTACAAAATCAGTTCTAAGACAGCCACTGTTTCACAAAGAAACCCTGTCTCAAAAGACGCCTTCCTCCCCACCCCCTGGAAAAGAAAAGAGTTTGATCAGAAAGCTTCTTCAGCATTACGATCCAGAGATCATAATGGGAAAAATGCAAATACCACAGATTTTTTTTTTTTAAAAAAAGTCCTCAATTCTACACCACAAAGTACCATATACAAATAGACCAAGGCAGAATGGAAAAACATGTAAAACAGACAACAGGTTTACTATTTCTATAAATAAAAATTAAAAGACAAAGTATTAAGTACTGGAGAGTTGAGTCAGGGGTTAAGAGCACTGGCTACTCTTCCTGGTGATCCAGGTTCGATTCCCAACACCCATAAGATGGCTCATAACCATCTACAACTCCAAAGGATGCAATCAGTGTCTTCTGGAGCCCATAGACACCAGGCACACACATGGTGCAAAGATATACATGCAACAGACAAAACCCTCATACACATAAAATTTTTAAAAATAGATATATCTCAAAAAACATTTTTAAAGGACAAAGTAGCGGCTGGTGAGACAGCGCAGTCAGTCACAGTACTTATTGTGCAAGCGTAAGGTCTTGAGTTCGGATCCTCAAAGTTAAGATTGGTGGTTCCTGTCTAGAAGGGTCAAAGACCACCAGCCTAGCCAAAAGCAATCCAGTCATCTCCGGGGTCAGTGAGAGACCCTCAAAGTAATAAGAGTCACTGAGGAAGACATTGGGGTTCTAAGAGTATGTGAGGGAGTGTATATCACCCACACGTGCATGTGCACACTTTTTTTTTTTAATTTACAAACATTAAAACAGGCTGGTAATAGGCTCAGTTGGTAAAGACCTGCTGCATAAACCTGGTGACCAGAATTCAATCCCCAGAAAACTGGAAGGAGAGAACCAACCTCTTCATGTACACCATAACTAGAACACGTACATATACACCATAACGAGTGAATATGCATGTGCGCACACACACAGAATAATAAAGTAAAATCAAAACTTCAAATATTTAAAATAAAAATTTAAAAGACAAAATACATAAGCCGAATACAGGAAAAAAAGCTACAGTCAATAAACATTTGTGTAAATGAAAACAAAGACAACTATTTAAAAGAATTAAGCTCGGTTTGGTGGTGTAGCTTCTAATCTCAGAACTTAGGAAGTTGAGGTAGCCTAGGCTACCTACATACTAAGGCTGAGGCCTTAAAGATGTAGCAAAAAATTGTCTCAAAATTAATAGGGGAGCGGAGAGATGACTCAGTGACTAAGAGGACTAGCTGCTTTTCCAGAGGACCCAGCTTCAATTTCCAGTACCCACATGGCAGCTCACAACCATCTGGAACTCCAAGAGATCCTCTGGCTTCCACAGGCACTAGGCACACGTCGTATAGGTATGTGTGTGTGTGTGTGTGTGTGTGTACACGTATGTACGTATATACGTATATATATATGTATCTATGTATACACATACACACACACACACACAAGATCCATTCACATAAAATAATTAAGCTAAAAATAAGTAAGAGGAACCAGGCAGTAGTGACGCATGCCTTTAATCCCAGCACTTGGGCGGCAGAGGTGGATCTCTGTGCGTTTGAGGCCAGTCAGGTTCCAGGACACCCTGGGCTGTTACACAGAAAAACCCTGTCTTGAAACCACCCCCATCCCAGCAAAAAAGAGAGAGAGAGAGAGAGAGAGAGAGAGAGAGAGAGAGAGAGAGGGCAAGGAACAGATAAATTCAGACACACACACAGTGTGAGCCAGGGCGGAGCCATGAGCAGAACTGCACTCAGTAGAGAGAAGCTTTGCAGTGTCTCCCGGCAAGGACTGTAGTCGATCCCAGAAAAACTCTCCACCCTCTCCCTCAACCATGCCCTAGAAGTCAGAAGCACTGCTTGTAAAACTCAAGACAGCCCGGAGCGAAGATAACAGACCCCAGGCAGGTAGGTTGGCAGAACAAACACGAAGTCTGGGAGAACTGTCCACAACGGTTCACATTAAGCGTGTAGAAAAGAAGAAATGACAAAGCAACAGCTCAACACACAATGTACAAAACGAAAGGAACGAGGCACATGAGAAACAAAGAGCCTGGCAAACAAGAAAGCCTAAGCCGAGAGTGAGACTTCCCAGAAGGGAATCGTAAAATAGACTGAATTCATTAAAATAAGAGCCAAAGATAAACCAAATTAGATCCAAAAAAGCTAAAAAACAGGACGAAATAACACTATACTTTGACAGTTGATACTGTCAACCTGACAGAATAGAACCACAGCAGGCAAATCTCTGGGTATGCCCCTGAAGGGGTCTTCAGATTAGATTAACCGAGGTGAGAAGATCCACCATAACTGGGGTGACACCATTCTATGGACTAGGTCCCAGACTGAATAAAAAGACCCTAGATGCCATGATGGACTGTACTCTCAAACTGTGAACCAAAAGACCCCTTCTCTAAGCTGATTTTTACCAGGTACTTTTGTCATACCAATGAGAAAGGTTAATATAACATTCAATACTTAAAATATAAACAAACTTTATTTGCATGTTTGAGATTCTGAAGATCATGGGCCATTCATACGTAACACAAGGTCTTTTGGCTAAGGGTGATGGTTCGTATCTGTAATCCCAACTGCTGTGGAAGCGGTAAAAGCACCGCAAATTAAAGGCCAGTCAAGGCAATTGATAAGTGACCGCCTCAAAATTGAGAGAAACAAGCCAGCCGGTGGTGGCACACACCTTCAATCCCAGCACTGAGGAGGCAGAGGTGAGATGGGTAAATTTCTATGAATTCAAGGCCAGCCTGGTCTATACAGTGAGTTCCAGGACAGCCAAGACTACACAGAGAAATACTGTCTCAAAAAAAAAAAAAAAAAAAAAAAAAAAAAAAAAAAAAAAAAAAAAAAAAAGAAAGAAAAGAAAAGAAAAAGAAAAGAAATAGAACCACCACAAGGAAGGGCGTGTGAAGTATACCTCCTGGGGATATATATCTACTGCAGTATTCCACTACACCAAGAAGTCACACTGAGTTCACAAAAGAAACTGTAGAGGCCCGAGGTCAACTTCAGGTGTCAATCAATACTAAGGAGCCATTCACCTTGATTTTTCATTTGTTTTGAAACATGTAGCCCAGGCTGGCCTAGAATTTGCTATATATGAAGATGATCTTAATTTTCATTCAGATCCTCATGATTACCCCAGATACTGGGATTACAAGCATACACTACTAGACCTGGTTTATATGGTGCTACCAACCAAACCCAGGGCAGTGTGAATGCTAGGCAAACATCACCAAATGAGGTACATTCCCAATGCCAATCCTTTTTCTTTTAAACCATAGGTATTTATTGTGTGCATGTGCTTATGCATGCACACCACTCAGAGGACAGCTTCTAGAGAGACCGTTCTCTTCTGCTACCATGAGGGTCATGGGACTGAACAAGGGCCTCAGGCCTCATCAGTTACCCACCTTTATCTATCTGTCTGTCTGTCTGTCCGTCCACCCATCCACCCACCTACCTATCTACTTAAGTATTGGTTTTTTTGAGACAGGGTTTCTCTGTGTAAAGTCTTGGCTGTCCTAGAACTCACTCTATAGACCAGGCTGGCCTCGAACTCACAGAGATTCACCTGCCTCTGCCTCCCAAGTGCTGGGATTAAAGGTGTGTACCACCACTGCCCAGCATATCTTATTTTTTGAGACAGTCTCTCACTAAGACCTGGGGCTTCCCAGTTAGACTAGGCTGGCAAGGAGGGGAACACCAATGACTCACCTACCTCCTTTGCCTGCCTGCCTCCAATCAGGGACCCAACTACCTCCTCTTCCTACTCAACCCCCAAGGAAACTTGTACCACTGGACCTGATTTCTTAGAAAAAACTCAGATTCTCATGCTTGCCTAGCAAGCAATTTATCAATGGGGTATTGTTAATCTCTCCAGCCCACTAAAGATGAGAGTTTTAACATCCACAAAATTTTCCTGTAAGAACTGCTAAAAGACACTTGTTAAAAAAAAAAAAAAAAAAAAAAAAAACTTTAAAAAAATGGAAACTGCCAAGTGCAGGAGCATATGACATTATTTAGTGCTAAGGAGACAGAGGCAGGCAGATCTCTGTGAGTTATGGACCGGGCCACATAGTTCTGGAAAGAAAGAAAAGAAGAAAAGGGAGGGATGGTGGAAAAGAAACAGATAAACAACAAGACAAGGTAAACAAGAAACAATCTACAGAAACCTAAATAAATAATGACCATAAAGAATGAGGGCAGGGCTAGGATCTAGCTCAGTAGTACACTGACTGGCTAGAGGCATGAGGTCCTTCCTGGCTATGTTCAGCTCTGTAAAAACAAAACAAAAAACACAACAGAGATCACTTTATGGCCTGCTTTATGCTGGGCGGTGGTGGCGCACACCTTTAATCCCAGCACTCGGAGGCAGAGGCAGATGGATCTCTGTTGAGTTTGAGGCCAGGCTGGTATATTGGAAAGGTAGTAATAAAATTGATCCATTTTGAAATAGCTGTCGATTCAAATACAAATTTAAAAAGTTAAGAATCACCATCTAAACAAGAGACTATCAGTTCACACACACTAGCGTGCTCACAAGATGAGGGAGCAGAGATGGCGCGTGGCTAAGAGTACTTGCTGTCCTTGCACAGAAGCCAACATCCACAAGGCTGTTTCACAACCAAGCCTTTAAGCCCAGCACTCAGGATTTCTGTGAGTTAGAGGCCAACCTGGTCTATATAAGCTAGCCAAGGCTAAACAGTGAAACCTTGCCTCAAAGACAGACAGACAGACAGATAGAATAAGATTTTTTAAAATTAACACCAACTATAAACTTACCAATCAAATCTTAAATTGAATTTTTAAAAGATATTCAAAATCGACAACAGAAAGGATAAATGTTAAAATTAGAATAGACACATAGCCAGCAAATATGAATTGAAAAAAAGGGTTTCAAAATATACAGAGAATGAAGCTGGAGAGATGGCTCAGTGGTTAAGAGCACTGACTGCTCTTCCAGAGGACCCAGGTTCAATACCAGCACCCACATGGCAGCTCACAACTGTCTAACTAGACACATGGGATCCAGTGCCTTCTTCTAGTATGCAGGTATACATGTAGACAAAAGACCCACAAACATAAAATAAGTAAGTCTTAAATTACACACACATACACGTAATATAACATATATTGACTTAATTTCATCAACACTGGAATGCTTATATTTGATTCCCATGTGTTTTGATTGCAGCCTATCATTGAAAATAAAAACGAGGGCTGGAGAGATGGCTCAGAGGTTAAGAACATTGCCTGCTCTTCCAAAGGTCCTGAGTTCAAGTCTCAGCAACCACATGGTGGCTCACAACCATCTGTAATGGGATCTGGTGCCCTCTTCTGGCCTTCAGGCATACACACAGACAGAATATTGTATACATGATAAATAAATAAATATTTTTTAAAAGAAAAGAAAAATGAGAAAAAAGTACATAAACCTCTCCCTAAAATAAAGTTGTTTTTTTTAAAAAAAAAATTAAGTTATTGTTTTAGTGAGGGGAGTAACTGCTCACACTGCATTTCTAGCATGTAGCATCCTGCAAGTACCCAGCCAAATTCTACATTGGCTCAACACACCAACTACAAAAGACTCAAGATTACAAAAAGGAACCAAACTGCATAATTAAATGTTTCTTTCGTTGTAGTAAATGACCTCTTCATTCAATGATATTAACAATGATGCTGAAGAAACCAGAAATAAGTAGAATTGTACATTCTACTCTTTCTTCTGGGATTTCCAGTTTGTTTCTTCTGCCATTTCTCCCTCGATGCCACAGTTGAGTCACTGAGCTCAGCTGACGCTCTTCCCTGCCTTGTTAAAACACCTCCCTGGACTTCAGCACTTGGCACCTTCCCTGTCCAAAAGTTAGTTCCCGAGCTACGGTGAAACAAGTGGAGAACAAAGCACATACCTTCCATCTTTCAGGGTGTTAACGATGAATCGGTTGACCTGGCAGATACAGTTGCTGGCCAGCTTCTCCCCCTCGACAAGAGGGTTCAGCTGTGTGGCCAACATGAATGCTGCAAAGCAAAGAGAGAACTTCAGCCCCCAAACCAATCCAGTCTTAATCTGAGAACTGATCACAGGGAAAATCATTACACACAGCTGTTTAAAACCCCTCAGCCTGCATGAAGTGTAGATCTGCCCCATGTTAAAATCATCGGCTGGTCCTGTATGTTATCTATTTCTCAATGACACCAGAACATTTTTACTGTCATTTCAGTTTCTTGGGGAAAATGAAAGCCATCTTTTCTAGGTATTTAATGCTGTGACTAGAGACAACAGCTAAATATTCTAGAAGCCATTCCCAACCCCCAATCTTCTTTTTACAGCTTCTAAGATAGAAATAAAACTCCTGAAAAAGTAAGTACAGGATGGCTCACCCATCACACTCACAAAATGTCAATACTATCCTCAGGGAAATTAATCAAAGAAAACATACAACACCAGTTAGAGAAAATTAATTAAGCTGAATGGCACCTTTCCACTACATCCAGTCTATTGTCAGACCGGCTCTCTGCCAGCACCAACTCTCCCTGAACAAAGACCATGGCCAACGTGGACTTCAGGTGCTCAAAACACTGCAATCAAAGGGTACAGTGTGCTGCTGTTATTCAAGTATTCCCAGAGCCTAGATTTATTCATCGTACTCACAGGAAAGCGTGTTCAATCCATCACTCATAAGCAGTCGATACCGGGGTGGACTATTCCCTGTAGTAATGGGACGGATGTTCTAGAAAAGTTGATAGAAAAGTTGATTCATTAACCAGGCTGTCTGCCTAATCCCTAAGGGTAAGTAAACCTAAGTGGCAGAAGAGAGAACCTGCCGTTAAAACAAGACGAACTGCTTGCCCATCCCCCTGACACCTAAACACAAATGAAAGAAAATTGGATTGATGGTTTTTCGCACCAAACTTTCTCCACTAACATTATTAAAAACAAAATAAACCGAGGTATCAATAATTGTGTGTTCTCTCTCCTATATCTCAAAATTACGTATAACATGGCACCTAACACATGCAAGGAACTGTTTAGGGAACATGCAGAAAATGCAAAGTAAAATTAAAAATGGAAAGAAAACAATTTTCCTAAAGCAACTCACAGCTGGTGTAGACAGAAGTAGACAGGATAGCATCTAGCACCACGTGGACAGAATGACTGGGGCAGAGCAGACACTGACCAGGCCTGAAGGGGGCAGTGTGGCTTCTGAAGGAAGCTGACTAAGCAAACACAGCCCAGGAGGGGTGACTATCTTCACCTACTGTTTCAAAATCTGCAAGAAATGGGGCTGGAGAGATCGCTCAGTGGTTAAGGGCACTAGCTGCCCTTCCAGAGGACCCGAGTTCAATTCCGCACACCCACAGAGCAGCTCACAGCTATGTGTTGTAGTTAAATCCCAGCACTAGAGAGGAATATAAAACAGGAGAGGATTCCTGGAGTCAGGATTGCCATTTTCGGATTGAAGTAGAGATAAGAGCCAGTAGCTGGCTGCTTTGCTCTTATGGTCTTCAAGTTGAATGCCAATATCTGTCTCAGGGTTTTTATTAATTCTGCTACATCCTGTAACTCCAGTTCCAGGGAATCTGACACCCTCATATGGGCATACATGAAGGTAAAAACACAAATGCACATGAAATAAAGATAAATAATTTAGGCCGGGCGGTGGTGGCACATGTGTTTAATCCCAGTACTCGGGAGGCAGAAAAAAGTGGAGCTAAATGAGTTCGAGGACAGCCTGGTCTGAAAAGCAAGTTCTAGGATAGTCAGGACTTTACACAGAGAAAACCTGTCTTGAAAAACCAATGAATAAATAATTAAAAAAAAAAAGCTGAAGGAATGATCCTGGAGTCTCTCTTCTGATATCTGAAATCCACATTACATTTCAGAATCTTAAATGATGGATCAATTAATTAAAAGAAATTTAAGTGGTAAAGCTCATCAAAAAATGTTAGTATCTATTTGTGTGTGGGGTGTGTGTATGTGAGAGAATGAGTGTAAGTGGATTCTGGGAATGGAGCAGAGAAAGTGCATGTGTGTATATATGTACGTGCACATGCGCAGGTAAGAGAGTGTGTGTTCTGGGAAGTAGACAAAATTGTATGTCTTTCACCAAATGCAATTTCTAATTACATATTAGAGCCAAAACATTTTTGCCATGCTTCAAACACATGCCGGTACTTACAATGACTTGAAGGACAGGCTTTATGGATGTATCTCCCTGTTGCATTATGGTCTGAAAAAGAAAACAGATTCTTATGAAAAAGTTGAAAAACAACTTAAAGATTTTATTTATTTATTTTGGACAGTTAGCTATTTAGAATAAACTAAAGATACTATCATCATAAGGGCTTGCCCCACCAGGACCATCATGATGGCTCAGTGGGCAAAAGTGCGCCTGCACACGCCTGAGAACCCGAGTTTGAACCCAGGAACTAGGAAGGAAACAACTCTTGAAAGTTGTCTTCTGACCTCCACGTGCTCTGTCATATGTGCAAACATGTCACACTAACAATAAGAGAAAGCCAAACTAAACTGAAGAGAACCTGTCAGAGGTAACCAGTAGAAAAGTTTTATCATTGGACAAATCATGAAAGTGCCAGTTTTCAAAGAAAGTACATTAATATGCGTTTCAAAAGTAGCGCTGTTTTCTTGGGGAACTGGAATGTTTGAACACTTACATTCTCTACCTTGAGCTTTATTATGTATTTGTTTTTTAAACTTGCTTACTGGTTTAAAGCTAGGGTCTCACGGAGCCCAAGCCTGCTAAGTCCCTGCGGAAGACTTCTAGCGCCCAACACTTAAGACTCTTCTCATGAAATCAGTGGAGATAGTAACATAATAGGGAATGGGGGCCCACCCTTGCTATGGATCTCGAGCTGATCTTGAGACCTTCCTGTCTCGGCTTCCAGTGCTGGAATTACAGGTGAGTGCCACCACACTCAGCATGAATATGAATTTTTGATTAAATAAAACATATCAAACGTGGAAGATCTGTAAAGTGTAATGAGCCAATGCTTTCCACATGACTAATGCATGCTAACAGAAATGCACAGCAGAGCATGGTCACACATGCCTGTAAATCTCCTATATTTTTGATTGTGAGCCTAGCCTTTAACGGCTGAGCCATTCCTCCAGGCCATGCCTGTAAATCTCAAGACCCAGGAGACTAAGGCAAGAAGATCATGAGTTCAAGACCAGGTCCTACATACTCAATGGATATTGTCAAATGCAAAAGTACCTCAAAGAAACAAAATTGGTGGTGTCAACAAACCACATACACAAAAGTAAACCCAAGACCGGGCTGTATGCTTGACAATGCCTGGTGACCTGAGTTTGAGACCCAGAACCTATGTTTTAAAATGTTCCATGTAGCGGCAGATGCTTGTAATTCCAGTGCTAGTGAGGTAAGGACAGGCAGAAACCTGGGGCTCATTGGCCAGTTAACCAGCCTAATATACTTGGTAAACTGCAGGTCACTGTGAGAGACCCTGTCTCAAACACCCAAGGTTGAATTCAGGTCTACACACCTATGCACATGGATATGCATACACACGCAGCACACATACATACATACACACACAGAATAATAACTAGTTAATTAACTAAGTTAATCTGAAATGTCATTGGTTTAAAAGCAAATCTAAAATTTTAGATATTTAGGAGAAAAATATGAGACAAAAGATTTGTAACCTAGAGATAAGTAAAAATTTAGAGTACGAAAGTGCAATTCAGAAAAGGAAAACTGGAGTTACAGTCTGTTGTAAGCAGCTATTTGTGTGCTAAGAATTAAACCTGGGTCCTCTGCTACTGAGCCGTCTCTCCTGCCACCATCCTGCACACCTTCAATCCCAGCACTCACGAGGCAGAGGCAGACAGATCTCTGGGAGCTGGAGGCCATTCAGTTACACAATGAGACCCTTCCTCAGAAAGAGGGAAGGAGGGAGCGGGATCACTAAAAGACGAAACCAATGAGATGGCTTAGGGTGGAAAGGCGCTTGCTGCCAAGCCAGGTGACCTGAATTCAAACCCTAGGTCCAACTTGGTAGGAGAGAAGTAATTCATGTTAAGTAGTCCTCTGACCTCTACCCATGTTCAGTGGCACACGGGTACACACACTCACATACATAAAAGCTTTAAAAAATGGAGAGGCAACTTGGGGGTGTAGCTCGGTAGTTGAGTTCTTGTCTAGCATGGAGCTCTGCATCTGACCCTAAAACCTTAAATGAAAAGGCAACACAGTCTGAGAAAAATAGTTGTGATATTTATATTTAACAAAAGACATACATAAAGCAAATACTTCCAATTCATTAATCTTTCAGGATCTGCTCTTGTTCTTATAGCTTATGCTAGCCTGGAGTTCCTGATCCCCCCCAGCTTCTCCTGAACGGGGACAGTCACATCTTACCACATGCTACACAAAACCAAATTCAAGACAACAAAAAATGTGGACACTTCACAAGCTACACAAATGGACAATAAAGACACCAAAGGATGTTCAATGTCATTCCTAATCAAGGAATACAAATAAGATGACAGTGAGCCAGCATTACACTTACACATTCATCAGGATAGCAAAACAGAGATGGACGGCACTACGCACTGGCAACAAGAATTTCCATAAACACTTTGGAGAAGCTGGAGACTTCTATCAAATTAAGCATTCACTTATCATATGACCTAGCCATTGCACTCTCAGATATTTATCTGTAAATATCTGGATTATTTTACATACACAAGGAATTTAATACATATTACATAATTTATGTATATATTATGAATAATTTATATGACATATTTAAATATTTATATTTATAAAGATCTGGACATAAATGTTCTAAGCATCTTCATTTACAATAGCCAAAACATGAAAATAAAGTTAGGCACAGGCCTGCAGTTCCATCTACTTGGCAGGCGGAAGGAAACAGGAAACGGCTGAGGCCAGGAGTTCAAAGTCAATCTGTGCAGTATAATGAGAATGTTTCTCAAAAAAGAACCAAAGCAAAACTGAAACTACAATTCCCCCCCCCCATGCTTTTTTGGGAGGGTCTCATAAAGACCAGGTTGGCGCTGAACTATGTAGATAAGTGCCAAGCCTCCTACCTCTACCTGTCAAGTGCTGAGATTACTGACAAAAGGCTGGCCACAGGTATAGTTTAGCAGTAGAGTGCTTGCCTAGCACACACATCTAAGGTCCTGGGTTTGATCTCCACCCTTGAGGACAGTTCCAAGCATAACCTCATTTTATGATAACTTCTGCCCCCAATAGTTCCATTTTCTGCTATTTGCTTACCCACTGGGGCCGAAAGCTTTTGTGCTAAAATGACACTTCTGTTAGTTAGTAACCAGGTAACCAGGGGCCTGCACACTCCATCACCATCAACACACTGAAACACTCCAGAGCCTGTCAAGGTCCCAGCACTCCCAAGGCAGAAGCAGTGATCTCTGTGAGTTCGAAGCCAGCCTGCTCTACAGAGAGTTCCAGGACAGGCTCCAAAGCAACAGAGAAACCCTGCCTTGAAAAACCAAACAAAACAGTAAAGGATCATTTGTAATTTGTCTTAAGGATACAAGGTGGCAGCCATAATGTTGATCACACCCTAGCTTCAACAGTATTACAAGCCTAAGGTAGTCAAATATTCCTTTGATTCTGACAACTGCTTTTCTCCTTCTCATTTTCTTCTAAGCTGGTTCTTTCCTCCGCCCTCCCACCTTTGTCCATTTCTTTCTACTGTTTCACTCGTTCATATAACTAGCAAACACTTATTAGGCACCTAAAACTTGAAGGAAGGGAAATGGGAAGCGGCTGCAGGCCTCACAGTCTCTACAACCTAGTGTTGGAAACACAAAGCAACTAATATTAGCCAAATAAACGTGTCTTTACATCTGTGATGACTACTGCATTAGCAGGCACTATACACAAAACCCAGAAACTATACTCCAACTAGCCCTGTGCAATGGGTACTCAACATTACCCTTGTTTTTCAGACAAGGGAAAGCGTTCAGAATGGTGCCCAAAGTCATACATACTATAATAGCAGAAAAAAAAATTTACAAGTTTCAAAATAAATGAATTCAATTCAGTTACTTTGCCGACCAACTCAGGAACAACTGAGCTGAACTGGAACATTCTGTTAGCAAAAGAAATAGCAATGGCCTCTAGGGCAAGAATTTATTTTAAAAAAGACAGAAAGACAGCCAAGGTCTGGCAAGGGGACAGTAAGCAGAGACTATGGGGACAGAGTGTGTTGACTGGAAGTGACCAGTTCAGGCGACAAATGATTGTTCCAGTGTGGATGGAAAGCAGATGACTCAGAGATCTGTGTGGAGTTAAAATAATACTTCAATTGGTGACCGACCAGGCATAACGTGGGAAGGATTCCTTCTAACTAGTTTAAATTAAAGGATAACGGTGTAATTCACCGGGACAGAGACATCCAGAAATCCAGACCGAGGGCCAGCAAGAACATGGCAATGTGGGTGCCTGCTGTGCAAGCCTGGATACCTGAGTTCAAATCCCCAAAACCCAGAGAAGTGGCCCGGCCCGAGAAATCTAACAATTTCATGAAGTTGTCCTCTGGCTTCCAAGGCTATCCCCACATCAAGGTGTCTATACCTACCTACACAGACACACACAAGTAATTCTTTCTCAATTCAGACTTAAGGACAGAATCTTCAATTGAACATGACTTTGAGGGCAGAGACAGTCCTTAAGACAGAAGGTAGCTCAGTAGGAATTAATTAGCAATTGATATGCAGATGAGGGCCTCTGTGCTGTGCTACAGAGGACCTTGAGTCAACACAAATATACAGAGGAGCTTGCAATAAGAAAAGCAAAGAGCAGACAACACAGAACCCTAGCAAGAGAATAGTGTTAGCAGAGAGAAGTTCTGGCCAACAAGCCCAAACAATATGATCAGCTGAAAACTGAAAAACGTCTTCCGGACTTGGCTACTTGGTGACTTCGGTCAACGTCTTCTCTAGTGACCAGAGAAAAGTCTAATAGGTGTAAAGCGTTAAGAAGAGGTTAAAAAAAAAAATAAATAAAACCGCCGAAAACAACTCTAGAAAAGTTTGGAGGCGATGGGAAAGGGAGGAAAGACAGGCCGCAGAAGGTAAACAGGTATGTTTATTTGTCTTATTTTCTTAGAAGAAACGTGAGTTTGTATGCGGGGACCGGGATGCCTCGTGGGGGGGTGGTGAGAACTATTGAGACCCCGGAAGGCTACCCCCGTGGTCACGCAATCTCCTCCCCGATGCTCTCCCTCCCCGTCTGCTTTGCACCGCTCCAGGTCCGTTCTATCAGAGCTATCTGGCCCCGCTCCGGGTCGTCTTCTTACCGCAATGGCCCCCTCGCTCAGGTGTCCCACCATGGCTGCACCGCTAACTCCCGCGCTCGCGATCCGTCACCGCCCGAGCCTCACTGCCGAGGGTCCCGCGGGCTGCTCAGTGATTGGCCAGAGCAGCTCCCGCCCCTGATGTGCGCGCGGTGCGAGGGGCGGGCCTAGGCGCCGGCAGCCACCGCATTGGCTACCGCGCGGCGAGCGGAGCACGTGATCCATCCGTGGCCGGGTTCGAGGCCTAGTGGCGGGATGGCGGGGACTGAGGGCGGGGCTCTGCACTACTGGGCCGCGGTGTCTGCGTGGTGCCGCTGAGTTGGTACCTTGCCAGCTGTCGGAAGTTTACCCGTCCGTTTGGCGGATGGACAGAATGGCAGCCCAGGGGACAATCGGAGGTGTTTCCTGATAACTCTGCTGCTAAATATAGTCTAAGCAGTGACCTGAATCCTTCATCCACGCAATGTGTGCCCGGCGCCTGCGCCAGGCCCAGAGCTTGCTTGACACTGTGGGATAAACAAGGTAAATCAGGCTCAGTCCCTGCCCTCAGAAGAGCGTCGTCCGTCCTGGGAGTTGTGCCCAGCCTAATGGGAGACGCGATTTGGGCCACACGCGTGGTGAAGCCCCAGAGCGGGGGGAGGAGGAGATCGATGAGGCTTTCGAGAGGAGATGCCGTTTAAACTGAGTCAAATATGTGCGGGAATTTGTCAGGTGGATTCCGAGCGAGGGTAGTGGTGTTCCTAAAAGCACGAATGGCCCATGGAAAAGTACTGGAGAGCCTAGTGTTGTCTGTAATCCCAGAACTTGGGACGTGGAGGCATCAAAAATTCAAGGTCATTCTTAACAACTTCGTAAATTCGAGGTCAGCCTAGACTACCTGAAACCCTCAAAAAATAAAAATTTGGGGTCCTGGCATGGTGGTGCTCAGGAGGTAGAAGCAGACAGATTTCTGTGAGTTTGAAGCCAGTTGGGGCAACAAGACTTCTCAAAAAGAAAGAAAAACAACAACAACAACAAACACCTGAGCCTATGAACTGAAGGAAAGATCTGGAGATTGAAACAGAAAACTGAAGCACCTTAGAAATTAAAATTTTAACTTTATAGTTGCTGGGGGTGTAGGCCTTGGAAATCTAGGGTAAACAGGGGTCTAGAAGGACTGGAATATGCATCAAATACCATGTTTATATAACCACTGTCTACATAGTTTCTCGAACAGTCTTCCAAAGACTATTTCTGAGTGACAGGATGTCCAGTGACTTGGTACCACCGATTATATCTCCTTCCATATATCAACAACTGTAGAAAAAGATCTGAAGAATTGATTTTGTTGCTTCTCAATTTTCTAGAATTGTGCATTTGGAGAAAGCTGAATCCTTGTTCTCTAACTTTGCAGCGTGAAGGTAGCATGGATCTGCCTGTGGACGAGTGGATATCCTACCTGCTTGACAAGTGGGCTTCATTTCCCAAGTCTGTGCAGGACACAGTTTCTACAGCAGAGACCCTGAGCGACATCTTTCTTCGTTCCTCTTCCCTTCTTCAGTAAGCAAATGGAAACTTGAGGGAAATTTTGATTTGGAAAACGGTTCTTGTCATTTGATATGAAGTTTTATCTTCTGATGAAAAGAGTAGTTTTATGTTTTTATATTATGGGGCGTTGAGCAGTTCTTGTCTGTTTTCACATTTCCAAGTCTATGATTATAGAATGTGTAGATATAATTATTTTCCTTTTTTGGTGTTGTATTTCGGTAATTTAGTGTCTTACTGTCGTGCTGAGGCCGTAAACCTTCCTGTCACTTGAAGGATATGTGGTACAGATTGTGTAGCTGCCCAAAGAAATTTGTTAAATACTATAGTTGGGAAAGAACCCTAGAAATCATATAGTCTGGCCCTAGTAATTTTCAAATTCTATGGACTACATTCATCGATAAGATAGACATGATACGTCACAACCTAGTAAACATATGCGTATGTAGAAAGCAGTAGACTTTCCAGTTTCAGCTATTCAATGTATATTATTTTTAATTTTTTATTTTCTGAAATTAAAAATACAGTTACATCATTTTCTCCTTCCAACCTTCCCATGTAACCCTCCCCATCTTGCTCTTGTTCTCTCTCAAATTTATGGCCTCTTCTTTTTAAGTTACAGTGTGTGTGTATGTGTCTGTGTGTTTCTAAATATATAAATGCAGCCTTCCATCCCATATAATGTTGCTTGTATGTGTATGATTTCAGGACTGATCACGTATTGCATGGCCAATTGGGGGCTGGCTTCCCTGGAGAAGACTATGTCTCCCACTCTCAACGTTCTTCAGTTGCGTGTAGTTCTTTGTCTAACGTTGAACCCCTGTGAGAACTTTTTCCCCTTTCAGGTTTACCTTTATATTGGTGTCATTCTTATTCAGGTCTTGTTTAGGCAGCCATGTTGCTGAGTCTTTATAGACGTAGCTTCCCTGGCATTTCTAGGAGACATAATCTCACAGCAGACTTTCTGTGGCTCTAGGAGCATCTTTCTACCCTCCTCTTTCTCCACGTTCCCTGAACTTTTGCTGCTAGAGTTGGATTGTAAATGTATTAGTTGGGGCTGAGCACCACCTGATCACTTGTTCAGTAAATATTATTGATTGCCACCGAGCACTCAATAACATTAGTCCTGTACTCTGGAGGCAGAAGCAGGTAGACTGGTCTATGTAGAGAGTTCTAGGCCAGCAAGGGCAATATAATGAGACTGTCTTAAAAAAAAAAAAAGTGATTACTTCAGCATCACAAATAATAAAAATTGGAACAAAAAAAATCAAATGACAAAGACCACCAGGAAAGGATGTGAATGTGCGTGCACTGAGCAGGTTCAAGCAATAGCAAGCAAGCTAGTCTGGATCACAACAGAATGTGTTGAGAGTAGAGAGGAAATGTAGGTAATGGGACAGTGGGCGCCTGAAAATCACAGGTAGTACAAATCATGCCATAAGAAGTAATGACCTCAGACAATCTCAGGAACTGACTTCCGCCAGCAACTCAGCCTGGGAGAAGGCTCTTTCCCATACCCTCCATAGAGTATTTTCAGCTTGTGAGAATCTGAGCAGAAAGGCAGCCAAGCCTGCTTAGGCTTCTGACCCACAGGGCTGTGCGGGTAATAAATGGCTGTTATTTTGAGCTGCTCAGCTTGGGGAGTCTGTTGAATAGCAATGGAAACTAGTTGGTGGAGGTTTGATGGGAGTGATATGAGCTGACTGTTTTCAAGCAGAGATGAGCAAACAGCCTACAGGATGAGGTTCCTCCAACTGGGTGTTCTTCTTTTAGGATGGTGTTACCCGATAAACATTTGCAGTTGATTTTAGGATAAGGAACACTGACCTTGAACCCTAATTAAGCAAAATAACATGGGTTTTGTTTTTGGCTTTTTTTGGTGGTGGTGGTGGTGGTGGTAGTTTCTTTTGTTTTTTGTTTTGTTTTTGTTTGTTTGTTTGTTTTGGTTTTGGTTTTTTTTTTTTTTCGAGACAGGGTTTCTCTGTAACTTTGGAACCTGTCCTGGAGCTAGCTCTTGTAGACTAGGCTGGCCTCGAACTCACAGAGATCCTCCTGCCTCTGCCTCCCAAGTGCTAGAATTAAAGGTGTGCACCACCACCACCTAGCTTACTCTGCTGTAACAGTTTTACTTTTGTCAAAAGATTTTAGAAATCTGCTTGCTATGTGAGTAACTATAATAGACTAAAATTTTATTCCTGGTTTGCAAAGCCTAAATACTCTAGCCTTCTACATGAAAAGTTGACTGAGCCCTGATTTTTCTTTTTAACGGTTTTCTATTTAAATTTCTTTCACTTTTGTGTATGTGTGTATGGCATACACATGCACATGTGGAGGTCAGAGGACAGCTCTGGGGAGTTGGATCTCTTCTACCACCTGGGTTCTAGGATTGAACTCAGGTCATCAGACTTGGCAAGAAGTGCCTTTAGGTCTGAACAATCTCACTGTTTCTGAGCCCTGTTTTAAAGATTCACTCAGCTGTGTTAAGGACAGACAGCAGCAGGAGCTATAGTTAGGGTAGGAAGAAGCATTTGGATTCACAGGTGAGTTTAATAGCAGTTCTTGAGATGAGATGTGTTGTGAAGGAAAAGTGACCCCAGGAAGAAGATAGAGGATGGCATTGCCATACTGGGGCCCACAGAAGGGGAAAGATAATCTACACTTCGTATTTGAGATGCATGTGTCCAGTGGATACCCAATGGCAATGTCCAAGCATGTTTGGGACTTGAGAGAGAGGCCTGGGATGGAGATACAAACCTGGGAAAGCTCTGTGGCTTTTAGAGCCGTCAAACTGCTTAAGTCGCCAAGCAAGAATGTGTGGATGCTCACTGCGTGTGCTGTGACAATTCGCCTTCTGTTTGCCTCATTTTGAAATGCTAATCAGAACCCACTAAATTCATTTCATGACCCACTGAATCATGACCTGCAGTTGGAAAAAAAAACGAAAAATGTCTAAAAGCAGTCTGCAGGATCTGTGGATTTCCTTTACAGAATTTCAAAAATGGTAAGGAACTGATGAAAGTCTGGATAATAAGCAGAATTTTGCCTAGATAAATTCATCTGATTTACTAACAGAATAATATAATAAAAAAATCATTTGAGTATTTGATGCATTGGCAGGAATATGAATTAAAGAGGGGGATTTGTCTGGTTGTTTAGAACAGCAGTTCCTCAAGACTGGCCTGAGCTTCCTTCCCATTCCACTTTGTATTCTCAACTGAGGTAGTTGCATTTGGACCAGCGACATCCATTTTCTCTGAAATGTCCTTAAAATATATCTTAAGCCCTGACCTCTTTTCTGAGATTCAAATCTCTAAATCTAGCTAACGTCTTGAAAATCTCAAAGATACTTAAAAATTCAGCATATCCAGAAACAAACACATGATTTTGCCATCAAAATGAGATTCCCTTCCAGTGGTCCCTATTCCTGTGAATTACAACAGCCTATCTGAACAACAGTTCAGATTCTAACCTGAAAACTTTAGCGCCTATTCTAGTTTCATTTCTGTTGCTGTGATAAAATATCCTGGCATAAAACAACTTAGAAAAGGAAAAGGTTTATTTGACTTGCAATTCTAGGATATGGTCCATGATTTCCAGGAAGTCAAGGCAGGGACTGAAAGCATCTCATCCACAGTCAAGAACAGAAAAAGAATGAACACCTGGATCCTGGCTTGTTAGCAAGCTTTCTTTTGTTTGTTTGTTTGCTTGCTTGCTTTGGTTTGTTTTTTTGAGACAGGGTTTCTCTGTAGCTTTGGAGCTTGTTCTGGAACCATCTGTAGACCAGGATGGCCTTGAATTCACAGAGATTCACCTGCCTCTGCTGGGATTAAAGGTGTGCACCACCACCGCCTGGCACTTTCTCCCTTCTTATACTTGAGACCTCCTGCTCGGGGAATGGTACTGCTCACAGTGGGCTGAGTCTTCCCACATTCATTAACAATCAGGATAATCCCTTACCAACATGCCCTTAGCCCACCCTAGTGTAGACTATCCCTTCATTGAGACTCTTCCCAGATGATTCTCAGTTACGTCGAGTTGACAATTAAAGCTAGTCATCACAGAGCTATTCTGTATTGAAAAACCAAATTGTGAGCTAGGCTGGTAGTGCATGCCTATAATGCCAACATAAAGAAGGAACACAGGGGCTGGAGAGATGGCTCAGAGATTAAGAGCACTGACTGCTCTTCCAGAGGTCCTGAGTTCAATTCCCAGCAACCACATGGTGGCTCACAACCATCTGTAATGAGATCTGGTGCCCTCTTCTGGCAGGCAGACATGGAAGAAATGTTGTATACATAATAAATAAATAAATCTTAAAAAAAAAAGAAGGAACGCAAGTTCAAGGTCATTAACAAAGCCAAGTTTCAGACCATCATAGACTACATGAGACCTTCCCTTCATAAATAAGAAAGAAATAACAAACTAGCTCATGGTATCCTCCTCAACCTACTTCAGATCATCTTGTAGTGTCTCTTATTGAACTGTATTAACATCTGTCCAGTAATATCCCAGAAACTGACTGATTTCTTTCCTTCCCCATTATACTCCACGTTAAATCTATTCTCAAATTTTGGTTTTGAAGTATATATTGACAAATGTCTTCACATTTCGCAAATAGAACTTCCACTTCCAGGTGGGATATAGCAGATAATATTCCCATACCACTAACAAAGTTCTACTGTAGCAAACACGTTTTACGGACATCAGATAGCAGCAAGGTCTAGATGTGCTAAAATTTCTGAAGGGAAAAACTGCTTCTTAGTGATCACTAGCTATTTTCTTTCCTGGGGGATAAATTGTAGACCAAAGAATGAGGATGAGCCCAGCAAAGTGACCACCCTGGAAGAAACAGAGGTTGGCAAAACTCTTGGCAGTTATTTGGGTCTGGTCCAGTGGATTGACAGTTGGGCAAATTCATAGCCCGAATACAAAATCGGTTTTCCCCAGTTCTCAGGAATGGAAAGTCAACTAAAAAGGTGGAATAAAATCTTCAGTATTATAGTGGAGAAGCAGAATCCCACTGCCAGAAAGGACACTTCAGCAAACACAAATGACCTCTGTCAAGACATTTGCCAGATGTTAAATGTCTGTGATGTGACAAGCCACAGATCCAAGTTCAGAAGCCCCTAAGACCAAAACTTTGAGGCCTAGAAAAATGGAGGGTTCTTTCTAGGCTCTCAGACTAAAGCTCAGGAGGACCATATCCAAGGACCAGTGAAAAACTAGCTATACAGAATTTTGTGGGGTTGTTTTATTTTTAAAGACAGGGTCTGTCATGTAGCTTAGGATGATGTCAGGTTTGTTCCTCCTGCCTCAGCCTGACTAGTGCTAGCAGAAGGAAACGTGGTGCTTAAACATGAAGACTTTGAGTTCAAACCCTGGTACCCACATATATTAGAGTTCTCTAAAGTAATAGAGTTGATTGAATGAATATTTGATTTTTGTTTTGTTTGGGGTTTTTGGGGTTTTTTGTTTTGTTTTGTGTAGCACCTTTTGGGTGTTCTGAAATTCACTCTGTAGACCAGGCTGGCCTTGAACTCAGAGATCCGCCTGCCTCTGCCTCCCCAGTGCTGGGACTAAAGGTATGTGCCATAATACCCGACTGATTATTATGGGTTTTATTAGATTAACTTACAAATACGGTGTGGGTGATCCCCCAGTGGCTTTTCTGACACTGGAGAGACTGAGACCCTAGTAATTGCTCAGTACTAAATTCTCAGTAGGCTGATGTCTTAGCTGACCCAGCTGAAAGGCCTTCAGTATTCCTGGAGAACTTCTGGACTTCCATCTAGGTTGGAGGTTGAAGGAAGTTGCTTGTAGTATCAGCAAAGGAATACCTCAGCAACAGTACGGATGAACTTGCCAGCAAGAGTGAAGGCAAACAAACAGGCAAATGGCAAAGTTTTCTTCTCCATGTCCTTTTGTCTGGACTCTCACTAGAAGGTACTATCCACATTTAGTGTGGGTCTTCTCTATTTAAATGGTCTGATCAAAAACTCACAGGGGGTTGGAGAGATGACTCAGAGGTTAAGAGCACTCGTTGCTCTTGCAGAGGATTTTGGTCAATTCCCAGAACTCACATGATAGTTCATAAATATCAGTTTCTCGAGTTCCATGGGATCCATCACTGTCTTCTGACCTCTGTGGGCACCAGGCATGGATATAGTACACATACATCCATGCAGGTGAAGCATTCATATGCATAAGATTAAATAAATAAGAAAATCCCTCTCAGAAATGCCAGCAGCTTGAATTTTAGTTGATTGCACATCTAGTCAAGTTGACAACTAAGATGAGCCAGACATGACTGCATGCATCAATAACCTCAGATGTTACTTAGATGTGGGGTGGAGACAGGTGATCCCAGGGACTCACTAGCCAGGGAGCCTAACTGAAAAAGTGAACTCCAGGTTCAGTGAGAGACACTGTCTTAAAAATTAAGATGAAGAAACAACTGAGGGAGACATTCATCCATCATCCTCCAGACTCCATATGCACTGGCACACAGATGCACACATTCATGCATCACATACACACACAGTAAAATCAAATTAAAAGTAAGACAAGTAGGATGTGGTGGTATAGACTTATAATCCAAACACTTGAAAGACAGACAGGAGCATCAAGAGTTGGAGACAGGGGCTGGAGATGGCTCAACTGATAGGAACATTTGCTGTCTTCCAGAGGACCCAGTTTCAATTCCCAGTACTCTGATGGCAGCTCACAACCATCTGTAACTCCAGTTCCAGGGGATCTATGCTGGCTAGTTTTTAGGTCAACCTGACATAGGTAGGATTATCTGAGAAGAAGGAACCTCAGTTGAGAAAATACCTCCTTTCAGATTGGCCTGGAGGTAAGCCTTTGAGATAATTTCTTCACTGGTGATTGATATGGAAGGGCTCATTCTACTGTGGGTAGTGCCATTCCTGGGCAGCTGATCCTGGGGTATAAAAAAGCAGGCTTAGTAAGCCAGGAAGTGGCTTTCCTCCATGACTTCTGCTTCAGTTCCTGCCTCCAGGTTCCTGCCACGAGTTCCTGCCCTGACTTCCCCCAGTGATGAAGTTGACCTGAGAGTTGTAAGATGAACTAAACCCTTTCCTCCCCAAGCTGATTTTAATCATGGTGTTTGATCACAGCAACATGAACCCTAACAAAAAAAGATCCAATGCCCTCTTCTAGCCGCTAAGGGCATCATGTAAGCATGTGGTGCACACACATACATGCAGGCAAAAACACCCATACACATAATAAATTTTTAAGAGGGAGCTGGAGAGAGGGCTCAGTGGTGATGAACACTGACCACTCTTGCAGGGCACCCAGGTTCAATTCCCAGCACCACACAGCAGCTCACAACTGCTTGCAATTCAAGCTCCAGGGGATCTGATGTCCTCATCCAGCCTCCTGTGATACCAGGCACATGCATGGTGCACATGAAAATAAATAATTAATTAAAGAGGAAAAAAATTATAAAGAGTTTGAGGCTAACCTAGGCTATATAGTGAGATTTTTTTTCCTCAGTGCAAATTAAAAAAAAAAAAACATTAACAGATATTGGTTGAATGACGTTTTAGGAAGCATATGAAATTCTGAGCTCAGTGACTTATATATTAATGTTCAAAATAACATATAAATAAGAATCTGGGATAAACAACTTCATGGGCAGCTCTGAGAACAGTGTACCCTGGTGCTCTCTTCTCCAGGGAAAGCCTTTCAAATATTTAATACATCCTGAGCACTTGGTAGCATATTGCTGATTCCAGAAATGTCCTTAAAGGAGCATTTTTGTCAGTGTCTTTACTACCAAGTACTATTTTGGGTTTTTATTGTTGTTGCTCGATTGGTTTTTTTCATTTGTTTTTTATTTTTTTAAGGCAGGTTCATACTATGTAGCCCTGGCTGGCATAGTACTTGCTGTGTGATCTCAAACTGGCAATCGTCGTGCCTCAGCCTCCAGAGTGCTGGGTGTATGGGCATGCACAACCTTGTGTGTAACTGGAGGTTTTTCTCTCTCTCTCTCTCTCTCTTTCTTTCTTTCTTAGATTTAATTATTATGTAGAATGTTCTTCCTGCATGTACTCCTGCAGGCCAGAAGAAGGCGCCAGATCTCATTATGGATGGTTGTGAGCCACTATGTGGTTGTGGGGAATTGAACTTGGGACCTCTGGAAGAGCAGTCAGTGCTCTTAACCACCGAGCCATCTCTCCAGCCCGAGATTTCTTTTCTTTATTCTCATCGTTTGTTTGGGGCTTATGTGTGGAGCGGAGAGGTAACTTGTGGAAATTGGTTCTCTCCTTCCTCCACGTGAGTCCCAGGGATCAAACTAAGGTGGTCAGATCTTTTTGGCAAGCACTTTCACATGTTGAGGCATCTCTCCAGCCCCAGTTTCGTTATTTGGTTGTTTGGGGGTCTAGGAATTGAACCTGGAGCCTCAGAAATGCCCCTTTTTTGTGGGTGTTTTTGGGTTTTTGTTTTGTTTTTGTTTTGAAACAGGCTCTCACTTTATAGCTCTGGATATTCTGGAACTATGTAGTCTAGGCTGGCCTTGAACTTACAGAGATCCACCTGCCTCTGCCTCCCAAGTGCTTTAATTAGAGATGTATGCAGCCACACCGGGCTAGCATTAATCTTTTTAACAACTATGCCTTCCTTGTCTATATCTTGACGTGTACTCCCATTGTGATTTGTTCCTTGTGTTTTTATCCTCTATTAACTGGTGGTTCGATACTTGGTTCCTAGTGGGTTCTTTTAATAAACTGTAGATGCTTTAAGATGTAGGGGTTGACTGACAGGTAGGTTGGTAGTGGTAGGCTGGTAAGGTCTAGGCTGCTCTCTGTTTCCTGGTCCAGCACACAGTGAACACCTGCCCTCTCCCACGCCCTCCTGCCTGCATGCAAGCTGTCCCAGCGTGTCTTCCCTGCTGTCACAGATAGAAACCCCTGAACCCTTTCCTCTGCTGCTACTTTGGCCAGGTATTTGGTCAGAGCAGCACAAAAGCTAGCTGTATGAACTAAGTTGTATACCCAGAACCGCTTTTCTACCAAAACTGTCCTCCAACCTTAATGTACAGCCAACTAAATGCATCTAGTATCATTCAAGCAGTAACCTGGCTGCCTTAAAATTCCCTCCAGTAGATTAATCATCACCTTTAAACTCGGCCTTCCACGAAGTCTCAAGGCATAACAAAATGTAGATCAGTCCTTTGTCACAATGTCACAGGAATGCCTTTAATCCAATTCCCAAGAAAGTGCTTATTTCAATCTGAAACTTCATGAGCACAGCCTTTACTCTCTGCATTCTGTCCACATGCTCCTCTCAGCTCTCACCAGGATAGGCCAGTAATTCAGTTCAGAACATTCCATGCTTTCTGTAGCCTGTTACTCCAAACTTTTCTTTTTTGAAAATTTTATTTGCATTTTATGTATATGAGTGTTCTTCATGTACACCTGCATGCCAGAAGAGGACATGAGATCCTATTGTAGATGGTTATGAGCCACCATGTGGTTGCTGGAAATTGAACTCAGTACCTCTGGAAGAGCAGTCAGTGCTCTTAAACTCTGAGCCATCTCTCCAGCCCTACTCCACACTTTTCTACATACCTCCTCTAAACCAGTTTCAAAGCATCTGAAGTCCATCATTAGGTAAACACCACAGCAGCCCTACAGTCTGCACCGCTTTTCTATGTTGCTCAGTTTTTCATCGTTGTAGCAGAATCCCTGGTAAAACTCAAGGGAAGAAGGTTTGTTCTGGCTTACAGTTTCAATACAGTCATCTGGCTGCATGGCTTTGAACCTGAAGGAAATCAGAGCATCATGTGAGTAGGAGGAGCTTGTGGCAGAAGAGGCTGCTCACTGCATGGCAGCCAAGAAGCAGAGAAAGCACCAATGACAAGGTAGACCTTCAAGGTGTGCTCCCAGTGATGACCTTCTTCCAGGTAGGCCTCACCTTGTTTCTGCCACCTCTCAGTAATGCCTTCCGATTATCAGTCTATCATTTAATTAATCCACTGATTAGGTCAGAGCGTTCCTGATCCAATCACTTCCTAAGAGTCCCACCTCTGTACTTTGCATAGAGGACCAAGCCTCCAACTCAGGAGTTTTGGGGGAACTTTTCACATTCTTCTTAGTCTTTTCAAAGATATATTGTGAAAGAGCTTTCCAATCCTTTTGTGTATTTGCATATGTTTGTACATAAATACATTATATATCTTTTTCTTTATTCTCCATTAGATTATATTGTGTGCATTTATCTGCAGGGGCTTTTTAACGTCACACCTTAATCTTCTTAACAGCCATATGATATAACTAAAATAGTATAATTATGTCTCAATTTAGTTGTTCTTTTTCCTACTGATGAGCAATTAAGTTTTTTTGCTGTTTGGTTTTGTTTCACTATTACAAACAAAGCTGCAGTAAACAAACTTTATGTGTGTTTTTGAGCACATACTTAAGAAATTAAGATAGACTCTTAGACAGTGAATTGCTCCACCCATGGTTATGGGCATCTTAAATGAATAGCTACTGCCATTTCGTTCACCAGAAAGCCTTTACCAGCTTACCATAAACAACATATGAGAGACAGTTCCCTCATTCTCACCAACATTCCAAGCAACAATCCTTGGGTTCAGTTTCCAGAACCACAAAATATGACAAGAACAAAGGCAAAAAAAAAAAAAACAAACAACAACAACAACAAAAAAAAACTGGTACTTAATTGAAGTGAAATATTCAGTATTCTTTTCCTGTTATCAAACTCATTTGCATTGCTTCTGTGAGTTATTTATTTATGTTCTTTGTCCATTGTGATAGTGGGTTATCTTACATCTATCTGTAAGTCTAGCTCTTTAAGTATTTTCTATACTACACTGTGTATGTTACTAATTTTTCTGAACTTTTTAATCTTTTTTAAAACTTTATGATATCTTTCATTGTACAATCAGCCATCCATATCCACAGTACCTTGGATGAAAAATATTAGGCAGGAAAAGGAATTCCAGCAAATCCTCCCACAGCAAGACTTAAATAGCATCACCTGCTGAACCCATGTACCTGACGTAGTATGTAGGCACACCCAGTTAAGCTTCTTGCTTGTTCAGAGCCTATCTCCAGCTCAATGTTTGAGCAATATTCTCCACATCTGGTGCAGCATTTGTGCTGTAAGCAGCCTTAGGATGCATCTGTACTGATCATATATAGGTTCTTTTTCTTGTCATTAGTCACTGAACCATACAGTATAACAACTGTGCATATGGCATTTATGTTACATTAGGTATTGTATGTAATATTTGGGGGCCAATGGTAGGGGTTTTACCTAGCATGCATAAAAACTTTGGCATGGTCCCCAGCACCCCCACTCGTATGTGTAGAAATGTTGTAAAGACTAAGGAAGGATTTGCATGTTTCATGCAAATACTATACTATATTATGTAGGGACTTGAACACTGGCAGATTGTGTGTGTGTGTGTGTGTGTGTGTGTGTGTGCATATTAACTATCATACAAACATATATCTGTTCTTTGGGTTGGGTTGTGGTTTTTTGAGTATGTTTTTTAGATTTATTTTATGTAAGTCTATGCACTTGTGTGCCTTCTGCCGTCAAAAAAAAGGGCATTGGATCCCCTGGGACTGGAGTTACAGATAGGTTGTGAGGTACCCTGTGATATCAGGAACTGAACTCAGGTCCTCTGCAAGAGCAACAGGTCAGTCTCTCTAGTCTCTTAGTTAGGTTTTTGTTTTTTGTTTTTTGAGTCTTGCGTTTTTCTATGTAAACATGTTCTGGAACTTGATATGTAGACCAGGCTGACGTTGAATGCATGGGGATCCTTCTGCCTCTGCCTCTCCAGTGCTTAAACTATAAGTATATATCACCACCCCAGCTTTTGTGCTTGTTTTTTAAGATAGGGTTTTGCTGTGTAGTCCTTTCTGGACTGGTATTTGTCATGTAGCCCAAGCTAACCTCAACTCATGGCTGTTCTCCTTCCTCAGCCTCAAATGCTAGGATTGCTAGTATACACCGCATACCTGGCTTGTCATATTCCTTTACAGCTTCTGTATGTTTTGCTTATAATGATCTATTCTACATCAAGATTATAAAATTTATTCTAACTTTTTTATAGTTTTATATTTTTAACTCTAGTCCATCCAAAAATTTTTCAGCTCTATCAACATATAATTGATAGATAAAAATTATATGTATCTACAGTGTTATCTTAGTGTTCTACTGCTGTGATGAGACACCATGACCAAGGCAACCCTTATAAAAGAAAACATTTAACTGGGACTTGCTCACAATTTTAGAAGACTTCAGTTCCATTATCATCATGGCGGGGAGCCTGTTGGCACAAAGGCAAGCATGGTGCTGGAGAAGTAGTTGAGAATTTTACATTCTGATCCACAAGCAGTTGAGGAAGGTAGGGATAGAGACAGAGACAGACTAAAAAGTCCTGACATGGACTTTTAAAACTACAACGCCCACTCCCAGTGACATACCTCCTCCAACAAAGCCACACCTCCTAGTCCGTCTCAAACAGTTCCACTCCCTAATGGCAGCAATGGAGTCCCTTCACATTCAAACCACTACAGGTGTACAGTGTGATGTCACAATACACATACACAGCTGAAATGAATGTTGCGTTTGGTTAGTTTTTTTCTTGTCAAATTGACACATACCTAGACATATGGGAGAGGTAATCTGAATTGAGGAATTGCCTCCATCAGATTAGCTTGTGAACATGTCTGGGGAGCATTTTCTTGATTGCTGATTGTTGTAGGAGGACCCATCTTACTGTGGGCAGCCCTATGCCTAGGCAGGTAGTTTTGAGAAGTGTAAGAAAGCTAGCTGTGTAGAAACCTGGAAACAAGGTGAAAGGTCGCCTTCCTCTGTGGTTTCTGCTCCAGTTCCTGCCTCCAGATCCCAGCTTGATGACTGCTATCCTGACTTTGCTCAGTGACTTGTTGTTATCAGGATGAGTGAGCCAAATAAACCCTTTCCTCCCCTGGTTGCTTTTATCAGGGTTTTATCATAACAGAGCCAAACAAGAATGACATTTTAATTTTTTCTTTTGGATAAGACAATTTTTCTACAGCATTTATTGAATGGCTGTCTTGTTTCCAGTACTTCAAAATGCCATACTTACTGAAAATTAAGTTCCCACATACTTTATAAATTTGTTTCTACATTCTTTGTGCCAAAACCAAAGAGTTTTAATTGCTATGACTTCATTCATTCTATTACATTTTTGAGTTTCAAGTTAACAGAAACCCAGCTCAAATTTGATATTTATAACTATGTAACCAAAAATTTCAAAAGCAGATAAATTTTCAAACTGCATGCCATCAGACTTCATATTTCTTCAACATTTAACAGACTTTGCATTTGGTAATGCTGTACTTAGCCCAGGGCACACCCCTTAGCTTACTAACCCCAGAGAAGGAGACCTTTTTTCTGGATAGTTTCATTGAAAAGTTCTGGGAATACTTTATTTTACTTTCCAAGAGAGGGTTTCACTATGTAGCTCTGGCTGTCCTGGAACTCACTATATAGATCAGGCTGGTCTTGAACTCACAGAGATCCTCTAACCACTACCTCCTTAGTGCTAGGAGTGAAAGCATACTCAGCTATGCCCAGCAGTGGGAACAGATTAGCCTAATTCTGATTTTCCCACATATTGCCCAAACCTGGTGTGATGTGGAGGTCAATCCTGTTTCCACTCGAGGAACAGTTTCCCACTGAGATTTACTAGTAGGAGGGAAGGGGCACTCAAGAGGCAGGTGGAGCTCTGTGAGGTTTAGGTCACCCTGGTCTACAAAGAGAGTTCAAGGATAGCCAGAGCTACACAGAGAAACCCTGTCTCAAAAAACAAAATAACAACAACAACAACAACAAATCAGGGAACCCTCCAGCACAAACTCCTAGTTGTCTAACTAGGCTAAGATGCACACATCTACAGGCACTACTCTTCTTCAGAACCTTTGTTATATAGTGTACATTTCCCCATGTGAGCTTTAGAACTGGCTTATCGAGTTTCATAAAAAAATGTTGTTGGGCTCTTGATTGAAATGGTGTTAAATTTATAGGTTCATTTAGGGAGAGCTGACATCTTTACAATATTAAATGTTTTCATCCAAGGAAAAGGTTGTCTTGCCACTTACTTGGGTCTTTTTTATGTCCTTAAGTAAAGGTTTATAGTTTTCTTTATATAGGTCTTGCACATTTCCTGCTAGATTTATTTTTACTTGTAAGGTTTCCTTTGTTATTGTGTATAAACATCCCCCCCCATTATATTCTATAATTGATGGTTAGAGGTTATAAATAAAAGGTAGTATTTTTTTTAAATTGCTGTATAAATGACTGCTTTGGTGTACTTCAACATTATCTCATTGTTATGCCAATCTACTTGGCATTTTTTGGTTAAATATTGGTATCTGTGCATAGTAACCCTCTGATCTGGTATTTGTAATTCTTACTTACTTTACCTTTGATAGCATAGGTGCACATCTCCTGCTGTGGTGAATGCTAATTTACTCTTAGGATAGTTACCATAGGCTTATAATGTACAGCTTGCTTCAGTTCAGGGAAGTTGCCCTATTTCCTCAATACTAAAGGTTTTTTTTTTTAATCACAAGTAAACATTAGATTTTATCAAATTTTTAAAACTATCTTGAGAAATGACCATTTTTTGTAATCTGTTTAAGATTTATTGACTATAGATATAAATAATATTAGCCTACATATTTCTTCTGTTCTTTTTGTCAACTCTTGGAATCAGAGTTGTGGTGGTCTCAGAATGAATCAGGAGCTTACTATCTCTTTCTCTAATCTTATGTCGCTTATATAGTGTAACGACAATGTGTGTATCTGCCAGCTAGATCTTACACACAAAAGACATCTGCCACACCTTACCAAAACAGTACTGCCAGTTAGAGATCATCTTCAAACACATGAGCCTTGCTGGGCGGTGATAGTGCACGCCTTCAATTGCAGCACTCAGGAGGCAGAGGCAGGCGGATCTCTGTGAGTTCGAGTCTGGCCTGGTCTACAGAGCGAGTTCCAAGACAGGCACCAAAACTACACAGAGAAACCCTATCTACAAAAACAAAAAACACATGAGCCGCCGCCTCCTCCTCCTCCTCCTCCTCCTCCTCTTCTTCTTCTTCTTCTTCTTCCTCTTCTTCTTTTTCTTCTTCTTCTTCTCCTCCTCCTCCTCCTCCTCCTTCTCCTTTTTCTTCTTCTTTTCTTATTCTTCTTATTATTATTTTTGGCAGGGTCTCACTATGACTAGCCTGGAACTTGCTGTGTAGACTAGGCTGGCCTCCATCTCCTGAGTGCTGGTATTAAAGGTGTACGCCTCCACATCTAGCCTGCACTTACTTTGAAATGGTTAGAGAAAAAATAGATATAAATATAGATGACCTCCAGTTACTAAATTATTATCCCAGTCTTACTTTGTATCTCATCTAAGGCAAAGGCAGGGATTTTTCCGCTTTGCAAGTTGGCTCCATTAAGAAGCTTTTCTTGGTCTCACTGGAGAGGAGGGAGAGAGAATGGAGGGAAGGAGGAGAGAAGTGGGGAGGGAGGTAGTTTGAATGAGAATGCCCCACAGGTTCATATAATTAAATGCTAGGTCTTTAGTTAGTAGAACTGTTTGGGAAGGATTAGGTGGTGTGGACTGGTTAGAAGAAGTATGTCACTAGGGGGTTGGGTTTTGAGGTTTCAAAAGTTCATGTCAGGCCTAATATATATACCTGCTGCCTACAGATCACGGTGTAGAGCTCTCAACTACTCTGGCATCGTGACTGTGTGTTTCCCACTGTGATGATCATGAACTGAACTGTAAGCAAGCCTCCAGTTAAATGTTTTCTTTTGTTAAGAGTTGCCTTGGTAACTGTGGCTCCTCATAGCAGTAGTAAGCCTAACTAAGACAGAGAAGGAAAGAATGTTGTGTGGCACTATTCCTGTGTCACTCAAAGCCCTCTCCAGCATGGAAAGCTCATGAAAACTAGAAACCTAGAGTGCACTACACAGTCTACAGGGCATCCCTCGGAGCCAGCCAGGGGTCTGAGCTCTTCCAGGCAGCTAGGCTCAGTTGATCTCACAGCGTCTCCCCAATCCTTACAGCTTCTATATTCTTAGGAAAAGAAAGGACATCTAAGTCCAGTCAGTTTCAGAGACTTCCTAAGCTGAGTTGTTTACTTCCTGAGCTTACAAGCTTCCTGCAGGATGAACTATTTCACCTCCCTATGGAGCATCCAGTGTTCAAGGAGCTTTCCCCAAGGTAGGAGCTTTTTTTTTCCTGAAAGAAATTGCTCCATGACAGAGATTAAGGCTGGAGGAAGGAATAGCTCTTTGTTACTAGTTACAAACCATATGGAAAAGGATGAAGTTAGACCTTTATACCATATCCAAAATTAAGCAAAACAGAATTTACAAACTTGAAGAGCTAAACTGTGAATCTCTTAAAAGAAAGTCTTCGTGTCTGAGTTTGACAATGATTACTGGATGTGTCAATAGCATGGCCGATGAAAGAAAAAATAAACTGGACTTCATCTAGATTAAACTGTTGAGAATCAAAAGACAGTACCAAGAGAATAAAACACAGCCCACAAAATGGAAGCAAGTACTTGCTAATCATTTTTATCAGAGTATTAAGATCCAGGGTTAATGAAGAACTCCCAGAAGTCCACAATTTTTTAAAATCCAGTTTTAAAAAACAGGCAAATAACTTGAAGCAACATTTCTCCAAAGATGATACACAAACATCCAATAAACATGTAAACTGATGCTTTACAACATTAATGCTCAAGGAAATGCAGTTCAACACTGAGGGAAGATACCACTTCGCAGTCATTAGACAGCTGCTACTCAGAAACAAAACCAAAAATGCTGGTGAAGATGAGTAGAAATGGAACCCTTCTCATAGCCAGTGGGGATGTAAAATGATAAACCATCATGGAAAATTGCTTGGACGTTAGAGAATTATTGTATGATGCAGTAATCCCACTTCTTGGTTTATAGCCAATGTGAGGAAATATTTGCACCCCAGTGTTCATAGAGTCATTATCCACAGTGGTTAGAAGTGGAAGCCACATGGTCTCAGTGTTCTGTTGCTGTCAAGAGACACCATGACCACAGGAACTCTTATAAAGGAAATCATTTAACTGGGGCTGGCTTACAGTTTCAGAGGTTTAGTTCATTGTCATCATGGCAGGGAGCATGGTGGCATGCAAACAGACATGATACTGAAGAAACAGCTGAGAGTTCTACATCCACATTAGCAGGCAGCAGGAGGAGAGAGTGACACTAGACCTGACTTGGACTTTTGGAACCTCAAAGCCCATGCCCAATGACACACTTTCTCCATCAAGGCCACACCTCCTAATTCCTCTCAAGTAGTACCACTCCCTGATGATTAAGCATTCAAATAAATGAGCCTGTGAGGGCCATTCTTATTCAAACCACCACACACATGAATGTCTACCAACACATGAATGGATAATAAAATATTACTCAACTGTTTCTTAAACAGTGAAATTCTGGGACATGCTGCAACATGTTGAACCTTGAAAACTTTTTGCCAAGTGAAATAAGCCAAACACACACACACACACAAAACAAAACAAAAAACAAATATTCTCCATCCAGGAAGGTTTGGTTCTAGAAACCTGAAAAAGGATAAACATATGTACAGAAAGACTGGAATAGGCAAGCTGTGCTCTCTGATGGAAGGCATCTACTATGCCACAACCTGGAAACTCCGCCTGTTTATTGTGTACAGTATAAGCATCATGTTAGCTAGGTTGATGGGCAGAGCCTCTGTAGAGGAGCAGTCTAAGGTTACAGTCATCCCAGATAAGAAAGCTGTGATTGCTAGTTTTAGGACACACTATCAGGATCAGAGGACTGCTTTGCCAGTTCCCATGGGTCTGAGGCACAGCCATGTCAATAGAAGACGTTCTCACAGAACTTCATCCATTCCCCCATAATATCATATGCTCTCTATATTATAATATATCTATATATCATAACATTATATGACCCTGTAATAGGGTCAGCAAGATGACTCTGTGGGTAATGGCACTTGGGACTAAACCTAAAACCCTGACCTCAATCCATGATAACCACACAGTGGAAGAAGAAAACCAACTCCCACAAGCTGCCCTCTGATCTCCACACATGCTCCCTGGCACACATATACATACAGATAAATATGTAAATAAAATTTAAAGACAAATGATGTAGACGGTAGAAAGAATTTACAAGGAACTGGGGAGAAGGCAGAATGATGAGTTAATGGTATATTTCCATTTGGAATGATGAGAAAGAGTGGTGAAGCTAGTCATTTCGCTCACCCAGAATCCCAGCACTCTGGAAGCTGAGACAAGGGGAAACAATTGCTGAGTCATAGGCTAGCCTGGACAGCAGAGGGAGAGACCCTTTCTGAAAGAAAGGGAGTAGGTGGGGACACTGAGCTGGCTAGTAGGGAAAAACATTTGTCATGCAAGTGTGACAGCCTGAATTTGATCCCTAGAACCCAAGGAGAGAACCAACTCCAGAAAGTTGTCCTCAGACCTCCATATGCATGTGTGGTGTACATGATATGCTTGGACACACACATGCACGAAGTAAATGTCTAAAATAGACAGCAGTGATAGCCAGCAGTGGCGGTACATACCTTTGAATCCCAGCATTCGGGAGGCAGAGGCAAGTGGACCTCTGTGAGTTCAAGCCCCGCTTGGTCTACAGAGTGAGTTCCAGGACAACCAGGGCAACACAGAGAAACCCTGTCTCGGAGATAGATAGATAGATAGATAGATAGATAGATAGATAGATAGATAGATAGATAGATAGATAGATAGATAAAAATAAATAATAGTTTTATCAACTTTATTATTTACAAATACGGGCCAGGTGGTGGTGGCATATGCCTTTAATCCCAGCACTCAGGAGGCAGAGGCAGGCAGATCTCTGTGAATTCGAAACCAGTCTTGTCTAAAGCCAGTGAGTTCCAGGACAGGCACCAAAGCTACAGAGAGAAACCCTGTCTTGAAAAATCAAAAAAAAAAAAAAAAAAAAGGAAAATCTAGAGTTTTGTTTGTAATTCTTTCTCTGACTGAAGTTGCCTAAGAGAAGTTTTACCTTTTCTTGTCTTTGGAGGGCATGAGTTACTTGTTTGGTTTTTGTGTGTTTAGACACAGTCTCACTGTGTAGCTTAGGCTGGCCTTGAACTCTATATAGACCAGGCTGGCCTCAGACTCACAGAAATCAACCTTCCTCTGCCTCCTGAGTACTGGCATTAAAGGCATATACCACCACACGCAGCATCTTGTCTTTTTTTGTTCTTACTTTTATTATTCATATTTTACTTTATAATGTTGTGTTACAAAAGTATAATATAGGTTATTCTATACTATTTCTCCTCATTTGAAAATATAATATTTGATAGTATGTAATTTGTCTTAGTTAGGATTTCTAGTGCTGTGAAGAGACACCATGACCATGACAACTTTTTTTGTTTTGTTTTGTTTTTCAAGACATGGTTTCTCTGTAGCTTTGGAGCCTGTCCTGGAACTAGCTCTTGTAGGCCAGGCTGGCCTTGAACTCGACCATGACATCTCTTATAAAGAAAAACATTTAATTCGGGTGGCTCACAGTTTTAGAGGTTTAGTCCTTTATCATCCCGGCAGGACATAGCAGCGTGAAGGCAGAAATGGTGCTGGAGTTGTATTATCTTGATTGCAGGAAACAGGAAGTGAGCTATCTTCCACATTGGTCATAGTTCAAGCTTAGGAGACCTCAAAGCCACCCCCACAGTGACACTCTTCCTCCAATAGGACCGCACCTACTCCAGCAAAGCCACACCTCTTAATAGTGCCACTCCCTTTGGGGGCCATTTTCTTTCAAACCACCACATATGTCTATTTTTTTACTAATACACCAGGTCAAATTTCACTATATGAGATATTTGTGGAGTGAAGAGAGGATTCAGCAGTTCTTTGCTGCTCTTCTGGAGGACTTGAGTTCAGTTACCAGCATCCACCCCAGTTGGATCACAACTGCTTGTAGCTCCAGGGAAACCAACACCCTCTTTCAGTCTCCATGGAACTTGCACACATGTGGCACATACACATACACATAAAAATATTTTTTAAGAAAATAAAAGCTGGAGCTAGAGAGATCATGGTGAAGAGCACTGGCTGCTCTTCTAGAGGACCTGAGTTCAATTCCCAGCAAGATCTGGTGCCCTCTTCTGACCTGCAGGCATACATTTAGACAGAACACTGTATACTGTATACATAATAAATAAATACATCTTTTTAAAAAAGAAAATAAAACCTTTTACCAACATTTGGGAGGCTGAGGAAGGAGGGTTGTGGGTTTGATGCTGGCCTGTGTAGCGCAAATACTCTGTGTCAAGAGAAAAACTGAAGCTGGGAGTAATAGCACGTGGCTTTCAAATTGTGGAAGACCCTTGGGTGAGCCCAGAGAAGGGAGTCTTGAAGTGGATGTGGAGGAGTTAGCACTTGGGCAGTCTGGAAGGGCACCATGCAGGAATTCTTTGGACTATGTTTGTGAGTAAACCTAAAGTTATTTCAAACTAGAAAGGTGCTATTTCATTTTTTAATTTACTTTTATTTTCTGTGTATGAGTGATTTACTTACATGTATGTATGTTCACTGTGTGCAAACCTAGTGCCTGTGGGAACCAGGAGAGAGATGTTGGATCCCATGGAACTGGAGGTATGGATGGTGGTAAACTGGGAACCAAACCACTGAGCCATCTCTCCAGTTCCCATGAATTATTTATCTGTTTATTTTGAGACAGTATATCACTGTGTAGCCCTGACTGTTATAGAATTTGCTATGTAGACCAAGCTGACCTCAAGTTCACAGATACCCACCTGCTTCTGCCTTCCACATTCCAAGCTTGAAGGCATGTGCCACCACACCCAGCAAGTATTTTTAATTATTTAATTTTTGTGGTTATGTGTGTGCACAAGTATGTACATGCCATTGTGTTCATGTAGAAATCAGAAGACAACGTGTAGTTCTCTCCTACCATCATTTGGGTCCCAGGATCAAACTCAGATTCCCAAGTTTAGCAACAAGTGTTTTTCTGAGTCAAGCCATCTAGTTGCCCAAACATACACACTTTTAACATTTGTGTGTGTGTGTGTGTGTGTGTGTGTGTGCGTGTGCGTGTGCGCGTGCGCGTGCGCGCATGCGCGCGCGCACACACGTCATCCTGTTTGAAAACTGTCTTGCTCAGGCTAGTCTTTTACTTATGGTAATCCTGTTGCCTCAGTTTCTTGATGGCTGGGATTACAGGTCTGTACCACCATGCCCAAATCTTCAGAATTTTTTTGTAATTTATTTATTGTTCTCAATTATATGCATGCTCCTGCATGAGAGTTATGTACACAAGTGCAGGTACCTGCAGAGGTCAGAGGTGTAAGATGCCCTTGGAACTAGAGTTATAGATGGTTGTGAGGCATCTGATTGATGTGAGCGCCAAGTGAACTCAGGTCCTCTGATGACCAGTATTGTATGTGTTTAACTGCTGAGCCATCTCCCTGGCCCATCTCAGTATTTTCAACAGTGTAACTGGAGAGCACTCCTCCGTGCAAAGATTCCGTGTGTTATATCATTCTCTACACCCAGGCTTTATTGTGATGTGTGATCCAAGAGATGATTCATTGACCACTAAGTATGAGATAAGAGTCAGAGATTAACGCTCTCAGTTCTAAATGGGTATCCCTGTCCCTATGTCTCTGAGAAAGGAAGAACCCTCCAGGTAGATTACATAGTGCATACAGTCCTGTGTGCACTGCTCTCAGCCTCTTGTTGCAATTTCACGTACAGTGATTCCAGAGCCTTACTTGAATAACAGATTTCTCCCTTTTGTTTGTTTCCCTATTTCTTCACAAAGACCCGAAGATGAAGTGTTTTTAAAGCGGCTTTCTAGTGCTTACTTGGTGGAAAAAGACTATGATGCTCCCCTTTTCTACAGACAAGAAGGAAACAAAAAATTCCAAGAGAAGGAATACACAAACGCCGCAGTGCTGTACTCTAAGGTAATGTGCGTCCAAGCCAGCAGCTGCGCAGGCGTGTTCTGCACAAGCTAGAGAATGGTGCTGTTTCGTGGCCAGTGGGTTTGTGTTTTGTTTTTCATCTACATTGATTGTATTTGGGGGGGAAATGATAGAATTTCGTTGTTGATTATATTTTCAAACAAAAGATAGTTTATATATCCTGAATTTTGGAAGATTCTCTCTCTATTCCTTCAGACACATAGTAGTCATAAGCTTGTTGGCCCTTTGCCCTACTTTACCAGGTGACAGTTCTCACTGTCACTTTTGTCTGAAGAACTGATAAAGTTTTAGCTTGATAGTCCTAATTTAGTGAACAGTTAGATGTTTTAGCTAGCCACATGCTAGCTTACAACCATAATAACTTAGGCTGAGCATGGTAGCACTTGCCTTTAATTTCAGTGCTCAGGAAGCAGAGGCAGGTGGATCTCTATGAGTTCAAGACCAGCATGATCTGCATATAAGCTCCAGGCCAGCCTCACTATGTAGTGAGATCATGTCTCAGTAAAATAAACAGCCAGAATGACTTAAAGTCAAAAAAGAAAACAAGCGGATCTGCTGTCGCCAACTAGACTAGGTTTCATTGGTTATAGTTGGTGTTTTACCTTTGGGGGCCCGCCACCCAGCTCCCCAAAAGATGTACAGAGACTTTTTCTTACTTATGAATGCTCAGCCTTAGCTTGGCTTTTTTCTAACCAACTTTTCTTAATGTATTTTTTTAATGTACATTGATGCTTTGCCTGCTTGTATATCTGTGTGAGAGTTGTGGGACCCATTGGAACCTGATTGACAGTACTGAGCTGCCATGTGGATGAACTTGGAAATTGAACCTGGATCCTCTGCAAGAGGAGCCAGTGCTCTTACCTGCTGAGCCATCTCTCCAGCCCCAGCCAGCTTTTCATTTTTGTTGTTGTTGTTTTGTTTTGTTTTTTTGAGACAAGGTTTCTCTGTAGCCTTGGAGCCTGTCCTGGAACTCACTCTCTAGCCCAGGCAGGCCTCGAACTCACAGAGAACCACCTGCCTCTGCCTCCCGAGTTCTGGGATTAAAGGCAGTACCACCACCACCTGTAGCGCCTGCACTATGGGACAGTATGCGAGCCAGGAACTAGGCTGGAGATTTAAAAACACACACACAGAGACAGAAACATGGGACAAAGTCATCCTTGATACAACAACTTTATTGTGTTCCAGGGAAGCTTATATAGGGATCCTTAACTGATAGCCACGCCTCAGCTCTTGGGATTTCCAGCTGTAAAACCCACCAGAATTCGCTCCCCTGCCCTCAGGAACTCATGAGGGTCTTGTGCTCAGAGCAGCTGCAGGCACAGGTAGACAAATTGTTTCACTCCAAAAGGCAAAGGGGTCTGAGGCAGGCAAAGAAAGTCAAGGGGCCAGGGGTCTGCAGCCTCCAACAACCACCCAGACCCCAGCCAACTTTTCTTAACTTATATTATCCTATCTACCTTTTGCCTCTTGGCTTTTATCTTTCTCTATACTGTATACCTTCCTTTACTTCATGCTTTCCTGTGTAGCTCACCCTGATATCCTTCTCTCCTTCTTCTTTTACTCCCCATTTTCTCTTCCAAGATTTCTCCCCTATTTATTCTCTCTGCCTGCCATCCCTGCTCACTTATCCTTTCTCCTGCCTAGTTATTGGCCAGTCTACTCTTGATCAGACCAATCAGGTATTTTAGACAGGAAAAGTAACACAGCTTCACAGAGTTAAACAAACACATCTTCAACTAATATTTCTCAACAGTTGGTCATCAGTTAACATGTTTTGTTTTGTTTTGTTTTTCTTTTTTGAGGCAGGATTTCTCTGTGTAGCCCTGGATGTCCTGGAACTCACTTCGTAAACCAAGCTGACCTTGAACTCACAGAGATCTGCTTGTGTGTGCAATCACTTCCTGGTTCATCAGTTATCCTATTGCTATTAGTGGCAGGCAAAAGATACTTTACATTACACTAAACATGACCAAGAGATGTTTATTAATTATTATTTTATGTGTATGTGGTTTTGCCTACATGTATGTTTGTGTACCACGTGTGTGCTTGGTGCCTGAGGAGGCCAGAAGAGGGCATCAGATCGACTGGAACTAGAATGAATTACAGACTGTTATGAGCCACCATGTGGGTTCTGGGAATCAAACCCATGTCTTCTGTAAGTGCAGCCAGTGTTCTTAACTGCTGAGCCATCTCTCTGCCCCCACCAAGCTAGATTTTGAAGTAGAATCATGGCTTTTAGCATTGTGTTACTCTTACTGACCTGTTCCCATGGTGAAATTGAATTTGAAATTGAAGTTTATGTCCTGGCTATGCTGAAGCATGCATGGGCAGCCCATATTTGGTTTCATGGTCTAAGTTGATGAGGACGACTGGCCAGGTCTCTTCCTCAAGAGGGCACCAGATCTCATTACAGACACTTGTGAGCCACCATGCATCTACTGAGAATTAAATTCAGGACCTTTGAAAGAGCAGGCGGTGCTCTTAACCACTGAGCCATCTCTCCAGCCCTATTTGCCACTTCTTGTCTATCAGCCTTTAGGAGTCTTGCTGCTGCAATACATGTGTGTGCACATGTGGTATGTATGGATGTGGAGAACGGGCATCTGTTCATTCATTTGTTTCCATGGTACCCTGAGAAAATTCCTTCTGCTGCTTTTTCAGAGATCTGTCTGGGCTTAAAACAAAACTACATCAGACTCATGATCTGTGATCATATATAGTAAAAGAATAGGGTGAGCCTAGTGTATTGGCATACTCCTGTAATCCAGGTTTCAGGGAAGGAGGAAGATCCAGAGTAGGCCAGTATTAGATTTGTAACAAGTTTGAGGCTAGCCTGAATTGTATGAGTCCCCTTCTTAAGAGGGGTGAAAAGAATGTAAGGGGGTGAAAGTGAGGTATAGCTCCATGTTACACCACTTGCCAACATGCATGAAGCCCAAGGTTTGCTTCCCGGCACTGGAAGTTGGGTATTGTATTCCTCCTGCACCTTTAAAAAGTCAATATTTAACACTTGGAATTAGTTTCCCAAAAAGTATTAAAGCTTCAATAGCCACTCTACAAACATATACAATCCCTACTTTATTTTTTTTAATTTTTTTAAATATTTGTTTCTTTATTATGTATATAATATTCTGTCTACATGCAGGCCTAAAGAGGGTACCAAGCCTCATTACAGATGGTTATGAGCCACCATGTAGTTGCTGGGAATTGAACTCAGGACCTTTGGAAGAGCAGGCAATGCTCTTAACCGCTGAGCCATCTCTCCAGCCCCCCATACAATCCCTACTTTATAATGGTGTAAAGTATTTGGCTTCAGTTTTATGCCTTTACATCCTAAACGTAATCCTATGGAAAGTTGTCCAAGGAAAACAGATAAAAAAGAAAGGAGAGACTGGAAGAATGCTTAGAGCTCAAGAGCACTTGCTGCCCTTGCAAAGGCCATGGCATGCTCTGGTTCTCCCACCTCCGGGATCCAAAACCCTCTTCTGGCCTTCACAGACACCCACACTCACACACGCACATAACTTGAAAAATAAAATACAACTTTTAAAATGAGCTCTAGAATGAGTTTGACATCAGCCTAGGCTATATGAGACCTTGTCTCAAGAAGGAAAAAGATGAAGGTTTGCTGGATGGAGAGGGAGATGCACTTCCTATTTCATGAAGCTGGTATTTTGGTGATTATGGTGCTTTGCAATTTTATAGAGAGCTGCTATTTTCTTTCTTTTTAAAGTAATGCTTGTTGTTTTTGTCCGTAAAAGTAATAAATGTTACTTTGGAAAATATAGAGAAGTATAAAGAGTAAAAAAAAAAGTCATAACCAGTGATAAGTACTGTTAACATTTCTGCTTATACCCAGCCAGCCAGCCTTTCTCCTGTGAGAATGGATTTTTCTTTTACAAAATTGGGATAATGCTGCACTTACTGTTTTGTAACCTGCTCTTTCCCTTCAACAATTTATTGTACCCATTTTCTCATGGTATTAAATTTTCTGCTCTAAGTAATTTTCCATAGCTAACTCAGTGTTCTATTACAGAGAAGAAATGTACTTAATTTAACATCTAATATTGGCATATTATTTGACATTATGATGCTATAATAAGCATCTCTCTGTATAAATATTTATGTACAACTGATTTCTGTTTAGGATGAATTAGTAGAAGGGTAAAGCGCTGGGTCAAAGGGAGCATTTTCAAGCTTTTGATGCTGATGCTGAATTGTTGTCCAGGAAAGAACTAGTTAACATCCATTCTGACAGAATATGAGAATTTATTTCTCCATGTTGTAGGTAACATTGGTTATTATTATATATTAATTTTTGTTAGTATCATACCTTTATTTTGGGGATAGGAAATATGTTCATATAGTTAAATTTCAAAAGTTGCAAGAATACTGGACTGGAGAGATGGCTCGATGGTTAAGAGCACTCACTGACTGCTCTTTTAGAGGACCCGGGTTCAATTCCCATAGCAGCTCACAACTGTCTGTAATTCCAAGATCTGACACTCTCACACAGACATACATGCAGGCAAAACACCAATGCATATAAAATAAAAATAAATTATTTTTAAAAAGTTGCAAGAATATGCAGTATGGTTTCTTTTTCTGTCCCTTAATCTAACCTCATTTCCATCCCCATAAGCTAGCCTTGTTAAATATACTGTATATAAAGCATATATAGGTGAATAAAAACAGCCCAGTATAGTGGCATTAATCTCCAGTAACTTGAGAACTGAAGCAGGAAGATCATGAATCCAGGAGCCAAGGCTAGTCTGGGCAGCATAGTAGCCCAAGCTGGCCTCAAACTCTTGTGCAGCTAAGCCTCATCCTCCTGCCACCATTTCCCAAGTGTTGGAATTACAGGTGTGCACCACCATACCCCATGCTCAGCTCATTCATTTTTTTCAGTAAAAAAGAATGAGCTTCACTGTGACATCTTCATCATATATGTGTGTGTATACATATGTGTGTATATATGTATGTATATATACATATACATGTGTGTGTTATATCATTGTGCCCTGGTCACCGCTCACTGTTCTCTTCTGTCCCTCTTCCTTTCCTTTGCTGGTCCTGTCCCCTCAAGTATCACCCACCCACCCCTTTTACTTTTGCATGGTGCTAGGAAAGTCATGGGTCTTCATGAGTGCTAGGCAGGAGTTGTACCACTGAGCTATATTGCTAGCCCCTCTTCATCGTTTTTCAGATCCTAGCCCTTAAAAAATTAAGAGTCAAGTAATGGTGGTACATGTCTTTAATCCTAGCACTTGGGAGGCAGAGACAGGTGGATCTCTGAGTTCAAGGCCAGCCTGGTCTGCATGGCAAGTTCTAGGACACCCAGGGATACACACAGAGACCCTGCTCAAAAAAAAAAAAAAAACAAGAAAAAATAAATAAAAATAGAACTGGCCTGGGCATGGTAATCTTACCTGTAATACCTGCCCTTGGGAGTTAGAGGCAGAAGGATCAAGACTTTGACGTTGGAGCTGGAGAGATGGCTCATCAGTTAAAAATATGTACTGCTTTTACAGAGGACATGACTTTGGCTCCCAATACCTTCCTGTAACTCCAGCTCCAACAGATCCTCGAACACTGCACTCAAATGTATACACATGCACATTTTATTTTTTAATGATTATCTTTTATTTATTTACTTTACTTATTTATTTGTTTTGGTTTTTTTCAAGACAGCTTTACTATGTAGCTCTGGAGCCTGTCCTGGAACTTGCTCTGTAGACCAGGCTGGCCTTGAACCCACAGCGATTCACTTGTCTCTGCTGGGATTAAAGCCATGCTCCACCAATGCCCAGCTGCACATAATTTTTTTATTATCATTTTAAGAGCTCTAGGTGAGCCAATGAGATGGCTCAGTAGGTAGAGGCAGTTATGTAAAGTCCTGGATGACCTGAGTTCAGTCTTCAGATTTTGTAAGATAACAGAAGCAAACCAACCCATGAGAGCTGTCCTCTGACCTCAATGCATATGCCTGGTATGAGTGCAGGTACACACATGCACACACATAAATGCAAAAAATATAGCTGGGCATTGGTGGTGCACACCTTTAAGCCCAGCACTTGGCAGGCAGATTTCTGAGTTCAAGGCCAACCTGGTCTACAGATCAGGTTCCACGACAGCTAGGGCTACACAGAGAAACCTGTCTGAAAAAACAAATACATATATAGTGTGTGTGTACACAGAGGAAGATGGATCTTTGAGTTTAAAGTGAGCCTGGTCTACATAGCAAGTGTCAGGACACCCAGGGCTACACAGAGAGAACCTGCTCGAAAAAAAGGAAAGAAGGAAGGAAGGAAGGAAGGAAGGAAGGAAGGAAGGAAGGAAGGAAGAGGACTGAAGTGGGCAGAAACCATACCTGTAATCCTTGCCCTTAGGAGGGATATATGTGTGCGTGCGTGCGTGCGTGTGGACATAGATCAGTTATAATGCTTACCTAGAATTCATGAAGCTCTGGCTTTTAAACCTAGCATTTTACCCCAAAATATTTACTATATATCACTAAATTGTATCACTAGTTATCAGACTAGCTTATTCTACCACTCACAGCGTAGTGAGAGTGCCCATTATCCCACTCCTTTGTCAAGTAGTCTGTTCTTGGTTTTATTTTTCTTAGACAAACTGATGGGTGAAAAAGTATTTCAGCTAGCCTAGAAGTCACAGAGAGCTGCCTGCCTCTGCATTCCAAATGGTATACACCTTTAATCCCAGTGCTAGTCTACATAGTGAGTTCCAGGACCACCAGGCCTGCATAAAGAGACCTTGTCTCAAAAAACAGAGTCATTTGTATATCCCATAAGAACTGTTGGTATCATTTGCATATTTTTATTGAATTATCAGTTGACTTGTTATTCACCTTTTGAAACTTGTTGGAGTAAAAGTTAGCTCTTTGTTTATAATACGAGTTACATTCAGCCTAATGTTTACATTTTAATATTGCGTTGATATGTTTATATTGAAAGAATACATATGCATATAAGAGATGATACAGTCATATATATACATGTGTATGTATGTGTGTATGTATATATATATATATAATACTAGGAATGGATCTCAGAGCTTACCATATGGTAGGCAAGCACCTTGCCACTAAACTTTAAACTCTATCTCCAACCCTTATGGACTCAAGTTTATTATCCTTTTATGATTTCTAGAGTTTTGTTCTTGTGGTTTTACTTTTTCTTTCTTTCTGGGTTTCACTGACCAGGCATAACCTCAAACTTTGTAGCAGAAACTGGCTTTGAACTTCCAAGCCTCCTTTCTCCACTTCCCAAGTACTAGGATTTAGGCATGTGCCACCATCCCCAACAACATCTGGGTATTATTGTTGTAGAAAGGAATTCCTTGGGGCTGGAGAGATGGCTCAGGGGTTAAGAGCACTGATTGTTCTTCCAGAGGTTCTGAGTTCAATTCCCAGCAACCACATGGTGGCTCATAACCACCTGTAATAAAATCTGGTGCCAGCTTCTGGCCTACAGGGACACATGCAGGTATAACATTGTATACATAATAAATAAATTTAAAAAAAAAGAAGGGATTCCTCCAACAATTACTTTTGACTCTTCATAGTTCCTTCCAGAGTTATTACACTTTCATTTGTTACATTAAGAGTTTGGTCCATTTACACTGGACCTGGTGGCACAGGCTTGTAATCCCAGCAACTTGGAAAGTGGGGTCATAAACTCAAAGTTAGCCTGGGTGACCGTGAGTTCAATCAGCCTAGATAAACTGATAGATGTGGCAGAAACTATGTCTGATGCTACAATATACAGTGTTGAATCTTTACTTTTCTCATTGATCTTCAGAGATTTGCTAAAAGGTAAAAAGTGAAAAAGAAGTAGCTGGAACAGAAAGAGTCAGTAATTTTATTTTACAATTCCATTCAGTCTTTAGCAGTAGATCCCTCATTTTCAGAAAAGATTAGAAGCACTACTTCCCGTTTGTTTCTTTGATCAGCTCATTGTTTTTCAGGGAGTGTCGCATTCCAGGCCTAACACTGAGGATATTTCACTGTGCTATGCCAATCGCTCTGCAGCCCTCTTCCATCTGGGTCAGTATGAAGTGAGTATTGAGTTACCTGGTGTCCTGCCTATGTCCTATCTGCCTCTACTGCGCACCTGAAATTAGTTACCTTGGAAACACTAACTTCCACCAAACTCATTCTTTCTTCTGACTCATGTCCCCTTTCACAGGTGACCATGAAGAACAGTGTTAGTTGACAAGAAAAGCTGTGGCACTGTTCACAGGCCATGGGAGGGGTGTGTGTGTGTGTGTGTGTGTGTGTGTGTAAAGTTTGAATTTGGGGAAGCTTTAGCTGTGCTGTCAGCTTTGGAAAAAAGCATCCCAGTTTACCATGTTAAATTGGCATTGTACAGGCATCAACAGCCATATTGGCCTAGGCACATTAAACTTAATTTTTCTATTTATACATATGTAATGCTCTGAATTAAATATTCAGTCTTATCTACATGAGTTTGATTACAGAAAATTACAAAATATTCTCTAAATAATAAAAAAAGATCCAAGATTCTGACTCTGGGTCCTATGGAAGAAAGACTGGACTCCTAAGGACAGGTTTAGGAGAACATAGGAAGCATTTATTCCTTTGTCACTTTCCTATATTGATCGTCTATTTTACTTCTAATAATGATGACCATTTATTGGACACATCCTTAAGTTCCTTTTATCATTAAGACATATTATTTTATCTCATCCCTAAAATGACCTGTTGATGTATCATCTCTTTCAGATGAGAAAACAAAAGACATTACAAAACTTAACTTGCTTGCATAAGATCACACCTAACTTTTTACTCATTCGTAGTGAATACATGTTTCTTTGGCTTCAAAATATATTTGAAGAGAAAAGGGAAGAGGGAAAAGATGTCAGGAAGCAGAATGGGGGTTGTAATTTAAGGCCTAAGCTCTTGGTTGAAATTATCCACTATTGTGACCTGTGGTTTTCCAGTTTTCAGTACATAGGGGAAAGTAGAAACTGAGAGTCATTCCGGAATTACTTTTTGTTTTCAGGCATGTCTTAAAGACATAGTGAGAGCAGGTATGCATGGGTATCCTGAAAGACTGCAACCCAAGATGATGCTGCGTAAGACAGAGTGCCTGGTGAACCTCGGGAGACTGCAGGAGGCGAGGCAAACCATCACTGATCTTGAAAGCAGCCTCGCTGCCAAGCCAACACTGGTGTCTTCATCTTGTCAGCTTCTGCAGAGGAACCTCCATCACCTGAAAATGAAGATCCAAGAGAAGGAGAGTCTCCCAGAAACCTTCCCAGCAGTTCTCACCAGAGCCTTTGAGGATATGGCCCTGGGGGAAGAGAACAAACAGATTTCTGGGGCATCACTGTCTGTCAGCTTACACATGGACCCTTTGAAAGGCCGCCATCTAGTTGCCACAAAAGATATTCTCCCAGGAGAACTCCTGGTGAAGGAAGATGCTTTTGTAAGTGTCCTTAACTCAGGAGAAATGCCGCCACTGCACCATGGCCTAGAGACCAAGTGGGATACTAGAGTTACCAATGGAGACCTCTACTGTCACCGATGTCTGAAGCACACTTTGGCCACAGTACCCTGTGGCGGGTGCAGCTATGCCAGGTATTGCAGCCAGGAATGTATGCAGGAGGCATGGGAGTGCTACCATAGCACAGAGTGTCCTCTAGGGGGGCTGCTTCTTGTGCTTGGGATCTTCTGTCATGTTGCCCTGAGGATGACTCTGTTAACCAGATTTGAAGATGTTGACGGAGTTGTAAGGATGCTTTGTGATGAGACTGGTGACAAAGGTATCTGTTTACCTGAAAACAAGAATCCAGTCAAGACATATAGGTGCACAGATCAGAGGGAGAGTGAAGAGAACAGCAAAATAGGTGAAACCCCAGTTCCTGGATGTAATGTCAATGGCAAGTATGAAAGTAATTATAATGCTGTCTTCAGCCTTTTGCCTCATACTGAAAAACATAGCCCAGAACACAAATTCATCTGCGCCATCAGTGTCTCTGCCCTGTGCAGGCAGCTCAAAACAGCCAACGTGCAGGCCCAAACCATGTCCTCCAAGTGGAAAGCAGTGACCCCAGGATTGTGTGCAGATGTGACTATTTGGGGACTAGCCATGTTGCGACACATGCTGCAGCTGCAGTGCAATGCCCAGGCGATAACCTCCATACAGCACACAGGTAAGATGAAAACCTGTTTTTTGCCTTACATTACTGTTTTTTCTAGAGCTAATGTTTAGGGAGAAAAGAACTACAAAGGAAGACTAGTATCAAATGAATCAGTAACCCAAAAGGAAAACACAGCTCTCTTGTATTATCATTCTACCATCAAGAAGCTTTGTGTGCACTTCTGTAATTCCAGAGCTTGGGAGATGGAGACAGAATGATTAGGAGTTCAAGACAGCCTCAGCTATATAGCAGGTTTGAGCTTGGTCTGGGCTACATGAGACCCTGTCTCTTAAAAACTTAAGGAGCCAGAGCCAGGTGATGATGGTGGCGCACGCCTTTAATGCCAGCAGTTAGGAGACAGGCAAGCAAATTTCTGAGTTCAAGGCCCGCCTGGTCTACAGAGTTCCAGGAAAGCCAGGGCTATACAGAGAAACAACTGTCTCAAAAACAAACAAACAAAAATTTAAGGAGCCAGAACCGAACAGTGGTGGCACACACTTTTAATCCCAGCACTCGAGAGACAGAGGCAGGTGGATCTCTGAATTCAAGACCAGCCTGGTGTTTATACCAAGATCCCTGCCAGCCAAGACTACATAGTGATATCCTGTCTCAAAATTAATAATGATGTTAATTAACTAATTAATTAAAATTTAAAAACTAAAATATTTTTAGATTTCTATTTATTTTCTGTGTGGTATACATGCCACAGCCATGGGTGTCAGTTCTCCCCTGCCATGTTTGTCTTGGGGATCAAACTCAGGTGGTCAGGCTTGGCAGCAAGAGCCATTTCCAGTGTTTTTATTGAGTGATCTTCATTTTATCAGAAAATGCCTTTAAAGTCTTGGGGAGATGGCTCAGTGGTGATGCACTTGTTATACAGCATGAGGCCTGGAGTTCAGATCCCCAGCACCCAGGCAGATGCTGAGCAGGCATGGCAGCCTGCCTGCGATTCCAGCACAGTGAGATAAACGGGATCCCTGGAGCAAGCTAGCTAACCAGATTAGCCAGATTGGTAGCTCTGGATGTAAGGGAGAGACCCAGGCACAGTGTATGGTGGAGAGTGAGTGGTCGAGGGAAATAATTGACATCAGTTCCTGACCTCTATGGGTATGCTCACACCCACACCCACCCACAGATATGCAAGAACACCACACAAATACCTGCAAGGGAAGAGAAAAGAAAGTGCTGTTTAAGTTCTTTTGTTTGCTTATTTTGTTTCTTTTTTTTTTTTTTCCAAGTGTGATGGCACAGTCCTTTAATGCCAACATTTGGGAGGCAGAGACAGAAGGCTCTTTGTGAATTGGAGACCAGCCTGGTCTACATAGCAAGCTCCAGGACAGCCAGGACTATATAGAGACCCTGTCTCAAACTAAAAAGCAAGAAAAAGATTTATATGTATGAGTGTTTTGTGTATGTCTGTGTACCACATGTGTACTTGGTATCTGTGGAGGTCAGATCAGAGGGCGTCAGATCCCCTGGAACTGGAATTACAGACACTTAGGAAGCACTGTGTGATGCTGGGAATGAAATCTAGGTCCTCTGGAAGAGCAGCAAGTACTCTTAACCACTGCGCCATCTCCGAATCCCCTTTTCTAGGTAATCTGTTAAGTGAGGGGAAAGTACATAAAACCTAGGATTTATTGACAGATTTATTGACTCTGTTAACCTAACTAAACTATGGAAGCTTACTCTTCAGCTTTCTCATGTGGCGTTGTCCAAATTTTGTTTTCTTTTTTATATATATATCTACAGATCTTAATTCAGTTGCTAAATTATGCAGTATGTAGGCATTCTTTGGGACATGTATCTTTTTCTCATCTCAAGTTAGTCTGTTTTCTTCTCTGCCTTCTATGCCTCTTCAAGCCATTGCTCTAGAAACATCCAGGTCTGGGCCAGGAAGACGACTCCACCAGTCATGGTGCTTGTCTCTCAGCCTGAGGGCCTCAGTTGTTTTGCTTTGGTTTGGTTTTCAGTTTTTCGATACAGAGTTTCTCTGTGTAGTCCTGGCTGATCTGGAACTCACTCTGTGGACCAGGCTGGCCTCAAACTCCGGTCCATCTGCTTCTGCCTCCTGTGCTGGGATGAAAGGCGTGCACCACCACCTGGCTGAAATCAAATATGGAACACTTCAAATTCGCATGTCATCCCTGCACAGGGGCTGTGCTGATTTTCTCTGTATTGTTCTAATTTTAGTAGATGTGCTGCCGAAGCAAGTATGAAGACCTGAGTTGTAGCCTCAGGATCCATGTGGTAGAAGGAGAGAACCAGTTCCTCTCACCCTCATACACATATGACATGTGCCCCGCCCCACACAGAGTACATAAACATTGGGATAGCCAAAATCTCTGCAATATAAGGGGTTGCTACTTTATTTTTTGAGGTTCTCTGTGTTCTTAAATTAAGAACACTAATCACATAGTGGACAGTATGCTAGTAGTTTTTGAAATTGTGTGATTGTGAAATTGTGAATTGAAATTTTTAAAATCATTCATTCTAGGGGAAAAAGTTTTTAAACTTTTGTGTGTAAGAAAGACAGACAGGCTGTGTGAAGGCTGCAGTACATGTGCACAGGTTAGGAGACAAGATATTCAGTAGTTGAATTTCTCCCTCATTTCTGCCCCTGTACTTCATACATTAAACTTCTATTTCTACCTCTTATTTTACCCTAAGCATGCTGAGCTTAGAGATGCCAGCACCTCAGCAGTGGGCACTAGGATCAAGCTAAGGGCATCTGGCATCTGGCTTAAATGGCAGACTCTTTACCTCGAGTCATCTTGCTAGCTCCAGAATATGTATTTTCACAAAGCAAAAGATAATCAATGACCATGAGTCTGTCAGCCTGGTGGTGGTGGCGCATGCCTTTAATCCTAGCGCTAGGGAGGCAGAGGCAGGCGAATCTCTGTGAGTTCAAGGCCAGCCTGGTCTGCAGAGCAAATTCCAGGACAATCAGGGCTGTTACACAGAAAAACCCTGTCTTGAAAAAAAACAAAACAAAACAAAAAGCAAGTAGCAGAACTCAAAAGTAAGATATATAATAAATCAAAGCATTTTATTTTTAAAAAGGAGACTTTCCATACTGAAATATATTATCAGTGTTAGCTCTCAGAAACAGAGATTGTATCTATAAAACAAAAATGGCTAAGTGTACAAGAAGGAGCTTGGCAAAACTCCTTTGCTGTAAGAAAATTTAGTATGCCATTCTGACTTTGACTGGGCAAATAAATTAAGGATCTAGAAACTAAGATTGCATAATAACCTGGGGATTTGGTGGATATATCTATCAAAACTTGTATCCCGTAGATCAGAAGTCACAAACTTTGTGTGAAGCACCAGATGGCATAAACATTTTAGGGTTTGCAGGTCATATGCTCTGTTGCAACTGTGTGCCTCTGCCTTGTGGCCTGAAACAGTTGTGGTAATGCATAGGCACAAGTGAGCCTACCCTGATTTCATTCCAAGTTCATTATAGACACTGAAATCTAAATTTTTGTAATTTTCCACACTCAGAATTATTCTGGGTTTATTTTCAATTACTTAAACATTAAAAACAAACAAATTTTTTAAAAAAGCTGTAACGATATGGGCCATGCAAGTGTGAGAACCTGAGTTCAGATCCCCAGGACCCACCTAAAGCTGGATGAAGTGAGCCATCTGTAACTTCAGTGCTCCCATAACTAGACAGGAGACAGAGGCAGGAGAAGCCCTGAAAGCTTATGGGTCAGTTGGCTTGGCATACACAGTAAAGGACAGCAAAAAGACCATGTTTCAGGTGTGTCTTAGGGTTATTAATGCCGTGAAGAGACACCATGACCACAGCAACTCTTATAAAGAAAACATTTAGTTGTGGTAGCTCACTTACAGTTTCAGAGGGTCAGTCCTTTATCATCATGGTGGGTAGCATGGTGGCATGCAGGCAGACGTGGTGCTGGATCTGGGAGTACTACATCTTACAGGCTACAGGCACTTTACTGACTGACTGGGCAGTATCCTGAGCATAGGAAACCTCAAAGCCCGCCCCCACAATTGCACACTTCCTTCATCAGGACCATCCCACTCCAACAAAGCCACACCTCCTCATAGTGCCACTCCTTATAAGATAATGGGGGCCAGTTACAGACGATGAAGACTGACACAGTTGTCCTCTGACCTCCCTCACACGTGTGCACTCACGTGTACGCTTACACCCACACGCAGACAAAACTGCATAAGCACAGGCACACACACAAGTGAAAACGATTACAGTCTATACAAAAATAGGCAACAGGTAGGAATTAGCCCACAGGCTGCAGTTTAAAGATTCTTGATAAAGTCAAAGATCTGGCAAACCTAACATTCTCTGGATAGGGGCTGGGGACATGACTTGGTAATATTCTCTAGCTAAGGAATTTTACCAGAAAACTCGCTCAGTGAGCTGTGTATGCTGTACAAGTGTGAGGACCTGAATTCAGATCTGAAGCACCTACATGAAAAGCTGGGTGTAGCTAAAGCATACTCCTATAATCCCACCACTAGGAGGCAGAGGCAAGCAGATCTTTGTGAGTTTGAGACCAGCCTGATCTACAGAGTGAGTTCCAGGACAAGCTCCAAAGCTACACAGAGAAACCCTGACTTGAAAAACTAGATAGATAGATAGATAGATAGATAGATAGATAGATAGATAGATAGATAGATAGATAGATAGATGGATGGATGGATGGATGGATGGATGGATGGATGGATGGATGGATGGATGGATGGATGGATGGATGGATGATAGATAGATAGATAGATAGATAGATAGATAGATAGATAGATAGATAGATAGATAATTGATAGATAGATATATGGATGATAGATAGATAGATAGATAGATAGATAGATAGATAGATAGATAGATAGATAGGCAGGCGGGCAGGGGCAGGCAGGCAGGGCAGGCAGGCAGACAGACAGACATAAGGTAGAATACAACCAAGGAAGACATCCTCGCTCAGCTTCTGGGCCCAGTAAGCATACTTATAGGTACACGCATGCTTGCATTTCAAAGAATTCTCTAGTCAGGCCTGGTAGTACAGACTCTGTATTTCCAGTTACTAAAAGAGTGAGTCAATGGTTAAAAGCACTGGCTGCTTTTCTGGTTTGATTCCCAGCACCCATATGGTGACTCACAACTGTCTGTAACTCTCTCAGGGGGATCTGACACTGTCTTCTGGCCTCTGTGAACACCAGGAATACACATTTTTGTGCACAGACAAAAATCCAAAGGAAACACTTATGCAGATAAAAATAATACATTAAAACTGAAAAAGAAGCAGCAGCTACTGCTTCTGAGTCAGGAGGATCGTGAGCCCAAGACCTGTCTGAACTAGAGGGAATTCAAAGGCAGCCTGAACAGGTCAGTGAGCCCCTGTCTCAGGAATGGAAAGGGGGCTGGGGATATGTCTCAATGGTGAGACTAACCCAGCACATGTGAGGCCCTGAACTCAGTCTCTAGTGTGAGGGTGGGAGAGAGAGGACACCTGTTTGTCTGTCATCTGTCTGTCTGGGGAGGAAAACTTCCACAGAAAGATTAACACCTTCAGCCAGGCATCGTGACACATACCTGTAACCTGAGCACTCAGGAAGCTGAGGCAGGCTTGAACAAATTAACACTAGCACACTTGTCTACACCCACAGTTCAGCTACTTGGGAGGTTTAGACAGGATCATTTGAGCCTAGAGCTCAAGGCCAGCCTGGACAACATAACAAGACCCTGCTTTTTAAAATTTTTAAAAATTATTTAATTTTAGGATGCTAAATTTAAGAATGTTACATAGACCCAACTTTTAGAAAATATAAATTGCCTTAATTGTTCTAGAAGCAGAAAAACACTTTGTTAAAAACAAACAAACAAACAAAAACAGTAATTGCAAAGAATCAGATTATCAAAATAGTTCTGTAAGGGTCTGAAGAGCTAGCTCAGTGGTCCCAAGTTCAATTCCTAGCCATCCCCATGGTGGCTCTCAGCCACCTGTAACTCCTGTCCCAGGTGATCCACACCCTCTTCTGACTGCTGTGGATACTGCATGCACACAGTGCATAGACATACATGCACTGAACAGGAGAACCTGTTTCAGGTCGATGAAGACTGACACGGAAGTTGTCCTCCGACCTCCATTCACGTATGTGTAGGCAAAATATCCATACACATAAAACAAACAAATCTCAAAGCTGTACCCTCTGAGTCATGTGAGGTCTTAAACCCCCTTTTTTAAAATTACTATTTTTTCAGTGCTAGTGATTGAACTGAGGGCCTTGCACATGTGGGCAAGTACTTCAACACTGGGTTACAACCAAGGCCCTAGTACTTTTTATTTTGAAATTTGCCACCAGGCTCATAAGTTCTTCAAAACTTTCGTGAAACATATTTAACCATAATTCTACAAAAGAAAAAGGAACGGGCTGGAGAGATGTCTCAGAGGCGCTTCTGCAAGTCCTGAGTTCGATTCCATACCTTGGCTCATAACCATCTGTAGTAAGATCTGGTGCCCTATTCTGGCTTGCAGGCAGAACACTATATGCATAATAAATAAATCTTTAAAAAAAAGGAAAAGGAGCACACCTATAATCCCAGCACTTGTGAGGTAACGAAAGAAGAGACCAAGGTTAGCCTACACTAGGTAAAAAGTTCAGGGCCAGCCTGGGGTACACGAGAGTCTGCCACATGTGCAATTTAAAAGGGGTCTGTCTAATTAGGTCATTTCCTGGGGCGCACACACACACACACACAGATTGGGGAGTTGCTAGAGAGATGGCACATCAGATAAAAGTACGCGCTACTCTTGCTGGGTGGTGGTGGCGCACGCCTTTAATCCCAGCACTCAGGGAGGCAGAGGCAGGTGGATCTCTGTGAGTTCAAGGACAGCCTGGTCTACAAGAGCTAGTTCCAGGACAGGTACCAAACCTACAGAGAAACCCTGTCTCGAAAATCAAAAAAAAAAAAAAATTATGTACTACTCTTGCAAAGGACTTAGGTTTTTTACACACATACACACACAGTATATAGACATCCATATAGGCAAACACTCATACACAAAAATTAAATAAATTTTTTTCTTTATTTTGAGACAGGGTCTCACTGTATATCCCTGGCTGTCCTGGAACTCACTTTGTAGACCAGACTGACCTTGAACTCACAGAGATCTACCTCTGCCTCTGGAGTGTTAGGATTAAAGTTATGCACTACTATACCTGGCCTATTTATTTATTTTTAATATTCTTATTATTTATTTTAAATATGAGGGTGTTTTGCCTGCTGTGTGTGTGTGTGTGCTCTACCTTCATGCATTCTCAGAGGCCAGAAGAGGGTATCAGAACTCCTGGAGCCACCATGTGGGTGCTGGAATCCTGAACTTCTGAGGTACCTCTCCAGCCTCTATTAAAGATTTGTTTTATTTTATTACTTTATGTGTTTGGGTATTCACTATATATCTGGTTTCATGCCACTTGATTGCCTAGTGCCAAGGAGTACAGAAGAGGGCATTAGATCCCCTGGAACTGGGTTACATATGTTTGTGAGTTGCCGTGTAAGTGCTGGGAATTGAACCCAGGCTCTCTGGAAGAGCAGCCAATGCTTTTAACTGCTGAACCTTCTCTCCAGCCCCCTCATCTTCTTATTAGAAAGACTGTAAAGTGTAAAACTGGCCATTTCTCCACATTAACCTCCTTATCTTAATGCAGTTTCAAGAAAAATCACAGTTGAGTGTGTCTGCAACTTAATATTGTTCTAAAGTGCATCTTGGGTGAGAATTGCCATTTTGTTGTTGTTGCTGTTTTGTTTTTCAAGACAGGGTTCCTCTGTGTATCTTTTTTTTTTTTTTAGTTATAAAGGGAGAGTGGGCATGTGCATGTGAGTGTATTTTGTCGACAGAAGCAAGATATCCCTGTAGAATTGGTTACAGGTGGTTGTGAGCTGCCTGATGTGGGTGCTGGGGATCGAACTCGAGTCCCCTGGAAAAGGAAATAGGTGCTGCTCACCGCTGAGCCACCTTTTCCACCCCATCCTCCTCTGTGTATCTTTGGCTCTTCTGGAACTCACTCTGTAGACCAGATTGACCTCAAACTCACAGAGGTCCTCCTGCATCTGCCTCTCGAGTGCTGGGATTAAAGGCGTGCGCCATCATGCCCCGCAAGGATAACTATTTTAAAAAGACTACAAAAGGGTCTTGAAACTACTATTTTTCATACCATCATTAAAGCTATAGTGATTAGCCGGGCAGTGGTGGTACACTTGAAGGCAGAGGCAGGTGGATCTCTGTCAGTTCAAGGCCAGCCTGGTCTACAGAGATAGTTCTAGGACAGACAGGGTTACACAGAGAAACCCTGTCTTTAAAAAAAAAAAAAAAGCCACAGGAAATAATTAAGAACAAAATGGAAAGATCAAAAACACTGATGACAACTTATGCTGGAGAGGTTGTGGGGAAAAGGGAACACTCCTGCATTGCTGGTGGGAATGCAAGCCGGTACAACCCCTTTGGATGTCAGTGTGGCGATTTCTCAGAAAATTAGGAAACAACCTACCTCGAGACCCAGTATACCACTTTTGAGTATCTATCCAAAGGATGCTCAATCGTGCCACAAGGACATGTGCTCAACTATGTTCATAGCAGCATTGTTTGTTATAGCCAGAACCTGGAAGCAACCTAGATGCCCCTCAACCAAAGAATGGATAAGGAAAATGTGGTACATTTACACAACAGAGTACTACATAGCAGGAAAAAATAACGACATCTTGAATTTCACAGGAAAATGGATGAAGCTAGAAAACATTATTTTGAGTGAGGTAACCCAGACACAGAAAGACGATTATCACATGTAGTCACTCATAGGTCATTTTTAAACATAAAGCAAAGAAAGCCAGTCTACAAACCACAGTCCCAGAGAACTCAGACAACAATGAGGACACTAAGAGAGACTTACATAGATCTAATCTACATGGGAAGTAGAAAGTGTAAAAAGACAAGATCTCCTGAGTAAATTGGGAGCATGGGGACCTTTGGGGAAGGTTGAGGGGGGAGGGGAGAGGCAGGGAGGGGAGCAGGGAAAAATGCAGAGCTCAATAAATATCAATTTTTTTAAAAAAAGAACAAAATGGAGGAGCCATCAAGATGGCTCAACCACTAGAAGCACTTGCCACACAAGTCTGGTAACTGAGTTTGAATCCTAGAATCCACATGGTGGAGTGAAGGAGAAAACCACCTCCACAGCCTCCATATGTGTACCAACACACATAATAATAATAATAAAGTTTTTTAAAGGGAATGGATCTCTAAAAAATAAATTGAAACCAATACAGAACAGTTGTGCATCCCTATAGTCAGTACTGGGAAGGCTGAAGGAGGACCACAAATTCAAAGCGAGGGGACAAAAACCGACTGTTAGAATGCTTGGGTGCGATGGCTCACACCTTTAATCCTAGCACTCAAAAGGCAGGAAGCAGGAGAATAACCACGGGTTTGAGGCCAGCTTGGTCTGTCGGCAGCAAATCCCAGGTCAGTCAGGGCTGTATGGCAGGACCTGTGGAAAAGAAACAATAGCCAGCAAATACCAGACCAATGAGGACTACACTGTGAGACCCTATCTCAAGCAAAGCAAAACAAATATATATGGAGCTTGTGGGAGTCAAAAGTTAAATATGCTGGGCTTGGTGGTACATACCAGCACTTGTGAGGTAGAGACAGGAGAAAGTTCCATCTTCCTTGGCCATATAACTGAGTTTGAAGTCAGCCTTAGATAAATGAGACTTTGTCTCAAAAAAATTGTTTTAATTATGTTTTTAAAATGAGGAGCCTCGCCGGGCAGTGGTAGCGTACGCCTTTAATCCCAGCATTCGGGAGGCAGAGGCAGGTGGATTTCTGTGAATTCGAGGCCAGCCTGGGCTACAAGAGCTAGTCCCAGGACAGGCTCTAAAGCTACAGAGAAACCCTGTCTCGAAAATTTAAAAAAAAAAAAAAATGAGGAGCCTCTAGGAACTGGACAGATGGCTCGGTTGGTATGCTTACTATGCAAGCGTGAGGACCTGAGTTCAGATCCCCAGCACTCATGTAAAGCCAGGTATTCATGATGTGTGTCTGTACTCCCAGGGGTGGAGAAGCAGGCAGATGTCTAAAGCTCACTGGCTAGTGAGCCTAGCCCTCGTCGGTGAACCCTACATTTAGACAAAAGTCTGTCTGAAAAAATAAGCCGGGACTGGCAGGATAGCCCTGGGGGTAAAAGTGCTTGCCTGACCACCTGGTCTTATCCCTGGTGCTTATGTGAGGTGGACAGACAGGACTTATTCCCACATGTCTGTCATGGCACATGTGCACCCATACTGTCTTATACATGATAATAATAATAAAAAAAATAAGAAATTTGAGAACATTCAGTGAAGGTACCCAACATAAGCCTTCAGACTCCACATGCACGCCTGTTCACATGTACTCCATATCCACACAAATCAATCCACACACAAAAAAGTATATACATCCTCAGTGATGGACATGCTGGCAGCACACTGATGATCCCAATATTTGGTACAATGAAGCCGAAGGATTACAAACTCAAAGCCAGTGTACGATATATAGCAAGACCGTGTCTCAAAAACCCAGCCTTTGAGACAGAGACAAGTGGATCTCTGAGTTTGAGGCCAGCCTGGTCTACATAGTGAATTACAAAGTATTCCAAGGCTATCCAGTAAGACCCTGTCTCAAAGAAAAATAATTTAACAAAAGTGAAGAGCTTCTGGTAGCTGAACACATGGCGTCTCCAGTGGATACCCAGAGAGAGCCGAAGTGTGGCTCTACTTCCCCCATCATATCTTCCCTTCATTTATGCCTTTTATCTTCTGTGATATGCTCTGTGTAGAAACCAGTAAACATGTTTAGCGGATTCTGTGATGAATTGCTAAGAAAATACCATAGGCTTTGCTCTCTTCACTGACAGCACATTGGAGGGCCACTCCCACAGTTAGAAATCAGAAAGCAGGCTCACTAGGGTCCTGCCTATCACAGCCCCCAGGAACCTAGCTGACTACTGCATGATTGATGCAGACCCTGGAAGAGGAATACAATGAGCATGATGTCTGCCAAAAAAAAAAAAAAAAAAAACAGATAGATAGTCTGCAAGAAAAGATGTACAACATTAATTTCTAAGTGGAAAAAGAAGTGTAGTATTCAGAGTACAATCGTATTCTGTGAAATAAAAACATGTGTCTGTACATGGCCAGTGAGATGGCTCATCTGGTAAAGGAGCCTGCTCCTGCCAAGCCTGACGACCTGATAGAAGGAAGAACCGACTCCCCAAAGTTGCTCTTTGCCCTTCACATCCGTGCCATCACACTCACACATAGATAATGAAACAAATAAGTGCAATAAGAAAACAATTAAATGTGTGCCCAACTTGTTAATTGAGGACTCAGGCCCTCATGCTTATGTAGCAACTATCTCCCAACTGAGCCTTCTCCTCACGCCCTAGAAACTGCTGCTGCTGCTTCTTTTTAATATTTAACTTAAGGGAGCTGTAGAGATGGCTCAGTGGTTAGGAACACTAGCTGCTCTTTCAGAAGACTTGGATTCAATTCCCAGCAACCACATGGCAACTCACAACCATCTGTAACTCCATTTCCAAGGGATCTGACACCTTCTAGCCTCAAGGGCATTGCATGCATGCATGCAAGCGAAACATTTATAGACATAAAATAAAATAATAATATTTAACTGGAAATAAATTTGTGAGGCAGAGTCCCTCATAGCCCAGGCTGGCCTGAAACTCATTTGCATAGCTGAGGGAGGCCTTGAGCTCATGAGCCTCCTGCCTGCACTTCCCAAGTGCTGGGATGCACTACCATGCCTAGCAGAATTTAACTTGTGTCTGTCATGCATTCTGTATATTTTTGTTTTGTTCTGGGTGTATACATAGTCAGAGATCAAACATGGGGCCTTGTACTTGTTTAGCAACTGAGCTACACCCACAGCCTCTTGATGAAACCTTTATAAATGCACATGAGAAAGCTCATCATCCTAATAAAAACATGGTCAGTCTATACCCACTCTATAGAAGTAAATTGAGATGCCATCTTGCCTGTAAGATTGGCAGTCATTTTGTTGATGTCCTGATTAGTTTTTTGTTAACTTGGTGCAAACCAAGATACATCTTGGAAGAAGGACTCTTAATTGAGAAAATGCCTCCAGAAGATTGGCCTATAGGAAAGTCTGATTAGTGATTGATGTAGGAAGACACAGACCACTGTGGGTGGTGCCGCTCTTGGGCAGGTGATCTGCAGCATATACAAAAACAGGCTGAGCAAACCAGGAAGCAGCATTCCTCTATGGCTCCCACTTCTGTTCCTGACTCCAGGTTCCTGCCTTGAGTTCCTGCCCTGACTTCCCCCAGTGAAGGCTTGTCACCTGAGAGTTGTAGGAGGAAATAAACCCTTCCTTCCCGAGGTGACTTTTGGTCATGGTATTTTATCTCAACAATAGAAGCTCTAAGATAGTTGGTTTGTGATATGGGATGTACTTCTGTATATGTGTTGCTTTCATTGGTTGATGAATAAAAGTATTTTAGCCAATGGCTTAGCAGAGTAAAACCAGCAAGAAATCTGAACAGAGATACAGAGAGAAAGAAAGTGGAGTCAGGGAGACACCATGTAGCTGCTGAAGGAGAGAGACACCAGAACCTTACTGGTAGGCCACAGCCTTGTGGTGATACATAAATTAATAGAAATGGGTTAATTTAAGATGTAAGAGCTAGTTAGGAATATGCGTAAGCTATTGGCCAAACAATGTTGTAATTAATATAGTTTCTGAGTGATTATTCGGGTTTGGGTGGCTGGGAAATGAACAAGCAGTCTCCATTTACAAGTTTGCTTTTTAATTACATTTTTAATGCATTTTAGAGCAGGGCATTTTTTAAATAGCCATGGTATATTATGTGAAAAAAAGTAACTTACAAATTATCATATACCGTCATCACAAATTATGTTAAAAATTCCATACAGCAGGTATGATGCCCCATGCCTACAATCTCAGCACTCATGAGCCTAAAGCAGGAGAATGGTGAGCTCAAGGCCAGCTTGGGCTATCTAGCAAGATTCTGTCCAAATTATAATAATAGTAATAATTCCATACATAGAACTAGAAGGGCCACTGCAAAGACAATACATCAAAACATTGGACTTGCCTAATTGGGTTTTGGATGGCAGTTCTTGTCTCTGTAATTTTCAGTTTATAATTTTTACATAACTACCATGTATTCTTTTTGTAGTTTTAATTAGTTTTTTATAATAGAAACGATCTAAGTGCTAAGAATATTTCCATAGGAGCATTTTTAAAGCACTCGATACATACTGCAAATTTGCTTCCAGGTGAGTCGTACCAGTTCCCAGCCACCAGCAAGGCTCACTCTCATTTTCTTGCTGTCTAATTCTGTTTCAGTCTGTTCATAGTTCTAATCTCGTTATATCCCTTCTTATTGTTTCTTTGGGGTTCCAACACCTCCCAGTTTAGTGTTCTCATTGAATTTCATTAGCAGCTGTTTCATTAGTGGCACAGAAGAAGGATTAAAGTGTTAACTAGGATAGACTTTGACAAAAACCTATAAAAATGGATGTTATTATCTTCGCATAAATTCTTTTTAATCAAAGTTCCTCAAAAACCTCTCTCCCATCTCAAGGGGTAGGTCTGGCCACTGATGATATTCTTGGTATAGGGGGTGTGTGTTTCTGTCCCCGTGAGAAGGGCACATCTGTGTTGCATCTGGATTCATGTCTTCACAAACCTTGATGAGGATTTGTGTGGTCTTGAATCAGCTAACTGCCCTTTGGTTTACTTCGGTTTGACCTGATCACCTACACACGCTTCTCATTTGCAGACTATTTATCAGGGTAGCTATGTCCTAGAAGTACAAATGAGTCTTGCTGTTATTTTTCTTTTACTTAAATCCCATTTGAAATGTACCAGAGACACTTTTAAATCCAAGATACACTTTTGCTAAAGAATCACTCACACTTATTTTTATATCCAAAATGTCACCCATTAAATTTAGTTGATAACGTGTGTACATACCCTTTCTTCCTATTATCTCCACTAATAGATGACTAATGTAAAATATTGAGTAATTTTTAAAAATCAATACTCAATTTTTTAGAAATAATTAGAGAGACATTCAACTCTGACACCGGTACCCCACTCAGTTCCTGAGCCTGCTTCTGCTGGAGGGTAACCTATAAATAACTCACGATGCTGACATTACTCACTGTGTTGCAATCATTTTTTTTGGAGGAAATTTTAGCAACTGTTCTAATACAGACTGCCAGTTATCTGTAGTTGAGAATGCAAGTCAACTTTTAATTATGCAGACGCTGATTATTCAGACGACAAATTGTTCGTGCCCTGTTCTGCTCCTTCCTGCTGCCTACCTTCTAGCATTTTCACTGCTCATTAGCACATATTCCAGAAGGTAGGCTTCGGGAGCCAGCAGAGGGGCGCAAATCAGCTAAACACTTAGGAAAAGCTCTGATGAAAGATTTTAAATGCAGTTTGTAGAACTGTTGACTAAAATTGAGTCATTTGGATTCCCTGTGAATTGTATTTACATGTCCTATGCTTGTCCCCCATAGCAACAGATAATAGAATTGTCTGCAGAAAAACAACATAATTCTTATATTTAATTTTCCTCTTGTAAAACATGCTCACATGATGGTTCGTGGTGTTTTCTTTGCTCATTACACTTGTATCCAGACTAGTTACTTCTCTGATAAACGACTAGTTGAGATTCCTGGCACGTGTACAGTGGCACCAGTTATCTGATGTTTTCCCAGTTTTTTTAGGAAACTGTTTCCCTTTAAGTATCAGTGTTTTTCACATTTCAACCAGTTTGTTGGAAATATGATTTTCCTCCTGCTTAAACTGAGGCTATGATCTTAATGTAAGCCTTTTTAGGTAGCTAACATTATATGTATCATACCTATTCCTGGCTTATATTTGGCTATTACGAAAACCGTTGTAGATATGCAGTCCCTCTAGAAGCCTCTGGTTAAGTGAAATGCTGCATGCGTGATGAGACTTGAGTGGGAATGGGGCTTGTTTGCCTAGGACTGTTGTGTTAGTCATAGGAGTTTCCTGCCTCCTCTACTCTATCCCTGTCTTTCTTGCCATTATCAAAAAACCCTGCCATATATTCCCACATCTTAGTTCTCTGCTTCTGAACTTCTTTGGCCTGAGAAACTGCATCATTAAGTCAGTTGGCATTTTTGTTTGAGGAGCATGTAGGCTGTCAGAGTTTTGATCTTGCATGTCGCCCACGGTTCCTTTTGCTAAAGCCTTGAGCACCATTAACTTGTGGGCGGTAGGGAATAGTAGAAGGAAACCTCTCCAGCGCCTCTTTTGTTGCTTGTTTTGGTTGGGTTTTGGTTTTGATTTTGTTTTATTTGAGCCAAGATCAGTTATATGGCCCAGGCTGATCCTCCTGTCCTAGCTGCTCAAATACTAGGGTTATAAGCATGCATCAGTCAGTTTACCTTTCCTTTGCTTTTTTAAAAGTGATTTTTGTCATAGCAACAGAAACCCAACATGAGCACAGCTGTGCGCATGAGTATGAAAAGCTCACGTGTGCATGAGCTGGAAGTTCACACAGACCAGCATCACTGCCTAGAGGCCCTTTTTCTTCCTTTCATCTTTGCAGTGTTGTGAACTGGTTGAGTGTACCGCACTCTGGTACTCTGGTACTCTGGTACATCTCAGGCAGTGTCTGGGACGTAAGACTGCCTTCAGTAAAACAAGTACAGACGGTTTGCTTACATGAGACTGCAGAGCAGTTGCCAAAAAGATTAGACAAAGGGCAGGGTGGAGAAGGTGGTGTAAGTATATAAAGTATGCTGCACTAACTAGGACAGTTATTCCAATAACCAGCCAAAGCCAGTTAAACAAAAGCAACCGGACTTTAGAAATCGTCGGAAGATAATCTCAGGGATACTATGATTCTGCGTCCTTTGAACATTATGAAACTCTAGAAAGTGTCTTACTGATAATCCCTTTTTGATTCTTTTTAATAAATTCCAATATTGGGTTTTTTGAGTGGCATACAGGCATAATGGTTAGACTCCAGTGGACTTTTCGTGCACTCGTTCATTTTGCTTCCTGGGGACCAGAGTTTGCTATGAGTCATGTTCCATCCGATTTATATTGGATCAGGCTGCAGAGCCATGACTCAGATGGGCTTCAGGCCCAGCTGCTCGGTTCATCTTCTGAGAATAGATTAAGGACTGGACAAATGTCCTGATGCGTATTTCCTTCTGTTCGTGCGTTGTCAGGGTCTGAAGAGAGCATCGTTACCAACAGCAGGCAGGTCCGCCTTGCCACAGGCGTCTTCCCTGTTGTCAGCCTCCTGAACCACTCCTGCAGCCCCAACACCAGTGTGTCCTTCACCAGCACTGTCGCCTCCATCCGGGCAGCACAGCATATCCGAAAAGGACAAGAGATTGTGCACTGCTATGGTGAGCCAGCCTTCCTTTCCACGGCCCTGCCCTGCCCCACCTGAAAAGGATAGGTGCACAGGAGTGAGCAGGCCCTGGGCCAGTGCCTCCACTCACCTATGTGTTGTTCTGAGCCAGAGCCCCGGCCCAGCTCCCTCCTTCCATCACATGATATCCCAGCCTTCTGTTGAGTAGACTTTGACTCTCTGGATATGAGTGGTAACTGTGGGTGATCTCTCTCCAGGACCGCATGAGAGCCGCATGGGTGTTGCTGAGAGGCGGCGGAAGCTGAGTTCGCAGTACTTCTTTGACTGTAGCTGTCCAGCCTGTCACACTGAGACACTCAGAGCAGCTGCAGAGCCCAGGTGGGAAGCCTTCTGCTGCAACGCATGCAGCGCACTCATACAGGTAAACCTTCTCTGCTGTTCCCAGAGATCAGCGCTCCAGCCCAAAGGAATCACGAGGGCAAGCCTCCGGGGTTTATAGCGAGCACTGGTATCACTTCCTTTTAGTAAGTCATCCAAACATGCTGCCCGACCCGGCGAACACGCAGGGTCAGGTTGGATTTAGTAATGCTTTCCTTACAAATGACACAAAGTCTTAACTTTGATCCCTGTAGGAGAAAAAAAAACTAGAAATTTAGTTGCTCAAATAAATCATTAAAAGTTCTGTGTCAGACCTGGTACTTGGCTCATGCCTGTAACCCCAGTACCCAGAAGACTGAGGCAGAAGGATCTCAAGTCTGAGGCCAATCTCAAGTGAGACCCCATCTAATAAAATAACATTCCAGAGAACTGTTTTGGGTTCAGCTTAATCTAGGGACTCAGGTAACATTGCCAACCCCCAGATTTTCTGTCTTCCTAACCCCGTTCTCTCTGCTAACCTCATTAGACATACTCCTCTCTCATGGTGACAAGATGGTTGCCATCACCTCAGCCTCCTTGTCCACCCAGCCCAGTGGGATGAAAACATGTCCCAGTCCAAAGTCAGTCTGAGCGGAAGTCTTTTCGTGTGTTATCAACGCAGAAACTGTGGGAAAAATCAGACTCAGATAGTTTTCCTTCAGCCGTTTGACCCAGAGGAAGGAACCACATCTGAACCCCTCAGCGAAGGACATTGACCTCGGGAGAATAGGGCAGCTCCTTAGAGAAACTGGGTGCTAGTGCTGGATAATGGCATAGACATTGGAGTCTTCACCATTCATGCCCAGATAAAAATTTTCTCCACTTCCAGAGGATGGCCTTCTTGTTAGGAATACTGTAAGTGGAATTAGTTGTATTGAAAAGCTACAATTGTAAACCCAAGGGTTAAATATGAAGCCTTACCTAGCACTTTTTTTAAAAAATTATTTATTATATATGCAGCATTCTGCCTGCATACAAAGGGTGCTAGGGCCATACACACCAGAACGGAGCACCAGATGTCATTATAGATGGTTGTGAGCCACCATGTGGTTGCTGGGAATTGTACTCAGGACCTCTGGAAGAGCAGCTGTCAACCTCTGAGCCATCTCTCCAGCCTACACTTTTTGTTTTGTTTGTTTTTTAGGCAGGGTCTCACTGTGTAGCCTTGACTGGCCTAGAATTCATAGAGCTCCATCTGCCTCCCAAGTGCTGGGATTAAAGTTGTGCACCACCATGCTGGGCCCTAGCGCCCTTTGGATTAGCTCTCCCCCTCACTCGTGCTCTTTTGAGACGGGGTTTCATTGTGTATCCCCAATGTCTTAGGGTTACTATTGATGTAAAGAGACACCATGACCTTGGCAGCTCTTAGGGGGAAAAAAAAACATTTAATTGGGATGACTTGCTTAGTTTCAAAGGTCCTCGTGTGGGGGAGCATGGTGGTATGCAGGCAGATGTGGCGCTGGAGCTGAGAGCCCTACATCTTGACTCAGAGGCAACAGGAAGTTGGCTGTCACACTGAGTGAAGTTTGAGAAAAGAGACTTCAAAGCCTGCCCCCTGGTGACACACTTCCTTCAACAAAGTCACAGATTCTAACCACTTCCTTTGGGGGCCATTTTCTTTCAAACCACCACACCCAACTAGCCTAGAATTCATTTCATAGCCCACGAAGACCTCGAACTTGAGATCCACCTGCTCCAACTTCCCAAGTACCAAAATTTTTTTTAAAGGTTTATTTATTTATTTTGTTTACAGTGTTCTATCTGCATGTATGCCCCCATGCCAGAAGAGGGCACCAGATTTCATTACAGATGGTTGTGAGCCACCATGTGGTTGCTGGGAATTGAACTCAGGACCTTTGGAAGAACAATCAGTGCTCTTAACCTCTGAGTCATCTCTCCAGCCCTAGTACTGAGATTTTTTACAGGCCTACACCTGACTTTCTTCCTCAGTAAATGATTGAGGATTTGAATCCAATAGATTCTTTCTAAAAATTATGTTTTACCTGCATGTATGTCTCTGTGAAGGTGTTAGATTCCCTGGAAATAGAGTTACAGACATTTGTTAGCTGCCATGTGGGTGTTGAGAATTGAACCCAGCTCCTCTGGAAGAACAGCCAGTGCCCTTAGCTGCTGAGCCATCTCTTCAGTCCTTCCAATAAATGTTTTTATCCTTTGAGCCATATCTCTCTTCTCTTCTGCTGCTTCTCTCTCTCCTCCTTCCTTGCAAGAGTGGCCTAGAACTCATTACATAGTCCTGGCTGGCCTCAAACTTGTCATCTTCTACCTCTAGTCCCAAGTGCCACTTTTACAGCAATGTGTCACCACGTCCAGCCTTCTATATTGGTTTTCTTATGGCTTTTTAAAACACCCAATATACATATGTCCATCATCTAAAGGCTATTCCCAAAAAGAGAAGAGGGGCTGTCGGGTTGGATCGTTTCTGTCCCAAAATTAAATCCCAGAGTGGGAGCGGCTACTGCTTTCACCAGAATTGCTATGGACCAGGTTCACTCAGGCCTTGTTTGCAATGGGTTATTGCAGGAGTCTCTTTTCCCCATCAGGTCAGAGACCCTGTAGCTCAGGTCCATGCGACATGCAGTGCTGATAGCTGTCCTGGCTTAGGAATAACGACAGAACTGGGCTTCCACAGGGAGACAGTGTGCTGAGCTGCAGCAACCAATCCTGCGGAGAATCCGTCAGCAGGGCCCGCCTAACCTCCCGCCTCCAGGACCTTCAGCAGCAGGTGCACGAGGCCCAGAAGCTTCTCAGAAATGGGAAACTAGGTGAGACTGGCTCCTGCTGGTTTCCCAGCCCCTTCCCATTTGTTTATTCTGCTATCACCTTGCTCTCATAGTCCTCAGTAAATGATTGAGGACTGGAATTTCATTATCCCAGCACCGGCCACAAGGTGGCTATATAGGCCAAAGAGACCAAACCCTAACCAGCTGTCTGGTGTCCTTGAAAGAGTACTGGGTGGTTTAAGCTGTGTCTTCTGTGTCTGATAGTTCTAGTAGCTCGAGACCAGAAAGACTTTCCGACTTCTGTGAGCTTTGTGTGTCTCCAGAAGTCCCATGTCATTTATTCTAACTCTTGAGCCTGACACTGACCGCTTGGGAAGTTTGTTCTGCCCTCAGCAGCAGTGGATCCTGCTCTGGGCTGGTGCTATGCCTCAGGGGCAGAGCTTACATGGCCCCAGCACTGAGAGAAGGAGCAAGGAAAGAAAGGGATTTGTGAAACTTGCTGTTAGGCTCTGACATGGTAGGACTGTTTCACCTGTTTTCACCTACACTGTGAAGTTGACCTTTAGCCTAGAGTCAAGGGAAGTAATCACTACAGGAGAGCTGTGGAGTTGGTTATACTGGAAAACAGGTGTTAGGAGCACGGGTCAATGTGGGGGGCCTCATCTAGTGCCTTTACTACTGGAAAAGGAAACATAAGAGACAACAGCTTTCCTGGGATGCTGGATCGTTGACTGAGGGAAATAGGGGGTATTTCCACACCGGCTTAGCTGATAGAAAATTGCAACCTGGACTCTCGTTTCTGGGTCTGTGTCTGTTGTGAAGTGCTTTTCCTTTGACTCAGTAGAGCAAGCTGTCCAGCAGTTGTTGGGGTGCCGGGAGGCTGCCGAGAGCTTCTTGTCCACAGAGCACACCGTGGTGGGAGAGATTGAAGATGGCCTGGCGCAGGCGCATGCTGCCTTAGGTACGCTGCGGTCTTCCTTCCCTGCCTGGTGTTCAGCTGTGGCCCTTGCCTTGTCTATTTGGCTCTCCATTCCTCTCTGCTTCCCTCACCCTGAGAGCCTTGGGCAGATAGCGGGTCTTTCTGGAATGAGACTGTTCTCCCAGGAGACTGGCGGAAGTCTGCTGCCCACATACAGAAGAGTGTCCGTGTGGTTGAAGCTCGCCATGGTTCATCCAGTGTTGAAATCGGCCATGAACTCTTCAAACTGGCCCAAGTCCTGTTCAACGGGTAGGTCTTTCCTCTTCCTAGCCCTTGGCCAGGGCACGTACCGTTCTGAGTTTTACTAGGCACTTCTGTGGAGGACTTCTGCTGCAGTGCTTTTAAGCATGTTGAAACCTTCTATTTCCTCTTTAGGAAAAATCTTTGCCCTCTGCTTCACTGACAGACTTTAAGCTTTGAATTTCCTCCTGAGAGCTGTGGAGAAAGCTCTCAGATGTGAATTGAGTTGCCCAGGGAGGACTTCCAGGCAGCCCCACCCGCCCTCCAGCATTCCTCTGGGCTCACTCACACCTCCCTTGGCTGCTCCTTCCCAGCACTCTAAGCTCTGGGGCTCTGCCTTTCCCCTGCTTTGCATCCTCTTCCTTTTAAAGCAGTTGTTTCAAAGCAGAAGGAACTCTGCCTGCAGATGGCCTGGCCAGTGTCTGGAGACAGCTGTGATCCTTGAGAACCAAAGGAGGGCACTGCCAGCATCCAGTGGGTAGAGGCTGACCCTGCACAGGACAGCCTCCACGGTGCAGTACCCAAGACAGTTACTTCAGGGTTGAGAAGCCCTGCTTTAAAGGTTAGAAAAGGAAGCCAAGGGAGTGTCTGAGTTGGTAGCAGACTTGCCTAGCATACACAAGGCCCTAGGTGTCGTTCTTGACACTGCACACACATGCATGCTCACACACACACAAAAACACACACACACAAAAAGATAAGAGCAGAGTTGATGAGCTAGCTGATCCTTTGCCCGATTTTGCCCGAGATCCCCTGAAATGAAGTATGTTCCCAGTTGTAGTATTTCTGTGTGGATAGCCTACCTCCAGCCTTGATTAAAAATTCAGTATTGTGCATTGCTAAAGGAAGGGTCTGAAGCTCAGGCCTGATACTGACATGGAAACAGCATGTGTTCTCAGAGAGAAGGAACGACATGGGCACCCTAAAATGAACACCTGTATAAAGTTTTCATAAATGTTGATTAAGGTTTTAAAATGTGCCCATTTTTCTCAGGATCCTGGAGCCCCTCTCTCTCTCTCTCTCTCTCTCTCTCTCTCTCTCTCTCTCACACACACACACACACACACACACTTTTCTCAAACTCTGCTTTTCAGTGTGCTTGTGAAAGTTTCTTTTATACCCGTTTAGATGGTAAGATCCTGGAGGGCATGGTGAACGTAGACCTTTGTTGCCTCCATAAGACCCTGGAGGATGGAATGAACTTTATCTTTGTCCTCTGTCCGGAAAGGAATGAGTAACCTGACCAGCTTTCCTCCCTTGGTCCAGGTTGGCAGTGCCTGAAGCTCTGAACGCCATACGGAAAGCGGAAAAGATCCTGTTGGTGCACTGTGGCCCTGAGAGTCCTGAGGTCCAGGAGCTCCGGGAGATGAAATCTTGTTTATTGGACTTGTCATCCATCCCTGTGGGGCCCTCGGTGTAGAGTGTGCATTCTAGTCCGCAGGAAGGGAGCTGGCAGATGAGGTAAAGAGGCCATGTTGGTTTAGAGCTGTCATCAGAAAGGACAGGCCCTACCCAGCTGTCCTAAGCTGTGTCTTGATGGCAGGGAGCACTTAGGACACATAATAGTTAAGAGTCACTGTCCTGATGGCTGCTGCTTGCAGGAACTAACTGCCCTCGGATAGATTCCCCATCCCCAGAAAAGACTTACGCCCGTGTCTGTGGGAGCTAAGTGCTTTAAAGGGTCTCAGCTGATCTGCAGGCAGCTGATACTAGCCTAGGGCTTTGGCTTGATTTCATCTAACCAAAGGATGAGAGTCTGTTTCTCTGGAACATTCCTGTGGTTTCTGGTAGCAATGAAGTGCTGTGTACTACTCCAGCGGGAACTTCAACTCTTAGTCTTGTATTGTAATTGAAGAACAATGTACAGCAAGAAATCCGTGTGAGACACACAATTACAGTTACAATATCCCGCTTTCTTAAATGTTCCATTGAAACTGGTGGTGTGTAATTTGTGAATGGAGAAATAAACACTGGACTGTCTCATTGTTGGGCAGTTTCTTCCTGGGGATGGCAACTCTATTTGCTTCCTACCAGTTTTCTAATTCTTTTATTTATTTGTTTGTTTATTTGTTTTAATGCTCATTGGTGTTTTACTTTCATGTATGTCTATGTGAGGCTGTCAGAAGCCCTGGAATTGGAGTTACAGACAGGTGTGAGCCACCATGTGGATTCTGGGAAATTACCTGGGCCCTCTGGAAGAACAGCCAGTACTCTTAACCTCTGAACCATCTCTCCAGCCCCACAGTTTTTTAATTTTATTCGCTAGCTTTCATTGAACTTCCTGAAAAATTCACTGTCCAGGTACTAATAAAAGTCAGGCTTGAAGGAGTGACTTTATAACACATATGCCTCCTTTCTGAGTCATTCATTAGCAAACCTGGAAGTAGACTACTCGGGTTGTTTATTTGAAGACAGGGTCTCACTCAATAAGCCAGTCTCGCCTCAAACACCCTCCTACCTCAGCCTTCCATGTGCTAGGTTTGAAAATAATGGGTACAAAGAAGAGAATCAAGAATCCACTGAACAAGAAGCTAGAGGTATAGCTCACTGGTAGGGTGTGAGGCTTGTGGTTGCATCCCCAAATGTGCCCCCTCCCACCCCCACAAGTGTTGAGGTTGTAGACATTGCTGCTTATGATTTCAAACTGAGACAGAAGGGAAGAACGGCCGCCCCTTCCCTCAAGGATGTGTAGTGGTTTGGAACCCCAGCGTCAGAGAACGGTCTGATTTTCTGGCTGATCCTTATTACGTTATTATTGCTGACCAGTCTGTTCAGATGAGTTAGTGGGAAAGAACACCAAGTCCAAGCAAGGCCGATGATGGTGCATGTCTTTAATTCTTGCACTTGGGAGGCAGAGGCAAGTAGATCTCTGTGACTTTGAGGCCAGCCTGGTCTACAGAGCTAGCTACAGGACAGATAGGGCAGAGAAGCCTGTCTCAAAAAACCAAAAAAAAAAAAAAAGGAAGAAAGACCAAGTCCATACACACTGCTTTTGAGGACTTACCCATCCTGACCATGCCCAAAAAGTGACTGTTAGTTGCCATGGCATTACAATCAGTAAATAAATAGCCCTGAAGATGCCTGAGAACAACTTTTCAGGAAGCTGGGTGATGAAAGATAGCATTCAAACATTTGTAGAATGAAAAGTGGGCAGAATTTGATTCTTCTGTTGTCTATCAACTTAGTCTGAAAAGAGGTGACCTGTAAGGGTTTTTTTGTTTGTTTGTTTGTTTGTTTGTTTTGGTGTTTCAAGAAAAGAATTTAGTCCTACACACAGCTCTATTGTTATTCCAACCCAAACACATACTGTATGTTTTGTTCCTAAGAGCCTATACACTTTGTAAAGTAGGTTCTCTCAAAGGATGTGTTTAGAGTTTTACTTATTAGGCCTTATTTTATATATATACATGTAGGCTTTTTTTTAATGCTTTGTAAAATAAAGAATTATTTCCTGAAGTTATAAAGTATGTCTCTCAAGGCTGGAGAGATGACTCAGTGGTTAAAGGTGTGTACTGCTCTTCTGGAAATCCTTAGTTTGATTGCCAGTACGCACATGGCAGCTAACAGCCATCTGTAATTCCAGTTTCAGGGTTCTGTTGCCCTCTTCTGGCCTCTGTGGGAACTGCATGCACATGATACACAGCTATAAATGCAGGCAAAACACTTATGCATAAAATAAAAATAAAAAGATAAATCTCGGGGCTGGAAAGATGGCTCAGAGTTTAAGAGCATTGCCTGCTCTTCCAAAGGTCCTGAGTTCAATTCCCAGCAACCACATGGTGGCTCACAACCATCTGTAATGGGGTCTGGTGCCCTCTCCTGGCCTGCAGGCATACACACAGACAGAATATTGTATACATAATAAATAAATAAATATTAAAATAAATAAATAAATAAATCTCTTATTGTCTCTTATGACCTATGCTTGCATTAAAATCTAGCATGACTGACCATGGTAGCAACACACCTGTAATCTCAACACTCAGAAGACTGAGACAATATGTGAAGATTTAAATGGCAGTCTGGATTGCAAAAGACCTTGTCTCAAAATAATGCTGGGTGGTGGTGGTGCACACCATTAATCCCAGCACTCAGGGAGGCAGAACCAGGCAGATCTCTGTGAGTTTGAGGTCAGCCTGGTCTACAGAGCAAGTTCCAGGACAGCTAGGACTGTTATATGGAGAAACCTTGTCTCAAAAATCAAAATAATAATAATAATAATAAAAGGGCTGAGTCAGGTGTGGTGGTAGACGACTTTAGTCTCAGTATTCAAAAGGCAGAGGCAGGTGAATCTCTGCGTTCTAGGCCAGCCTGGCACATTTCATGACAGCCAGAACTTTGCGGAGAAACCCTGTCTCAGAAAACAAAACAAGGGCTGGAGAGATGGCTCAGTGGTTAAGAGCACTGCCTGCTCTTCCAAAGATCCTGAGTTCAATTCCCAGCAACCACATGGTGGCTCACAACCATCTGTAATGAGATCTGGCGCCCTCTTCTGGCGTGCGGGCATATACGGAGGCAGAATGTTGTATACATAATAAATAAATATTTTAAAAAGAGAGAGAGAAATAAAATGAAACTTTGCATTTAAACTTGACACAGTTTTAATCCCAGCATTCAGGAAGCAGGCACAGGCAGATCTCTGAGTTCCAGAGTCCCCTAGTCTACATGAGTTCCAGACCAGCCAAGGACTGGAGCGGTGGCTCAGCAGTTAAGCATATGCTGGTCTTGCAGGAAACCCAAGCTCAATTCCTAACCTCATGGCAAGCTATTCTAATTCCAGTTCCTAGTGGCAAGCAACTCAAAACCACCAGTAACCACAGTTCCAAGGGGGTCCGATGCTTCTGACTTCTGCAAGCACTTACTCTCATATGCACATATTCACACACAGACATACATATACATGTAACCAAAAATAAATATAAATCCTTTTTTCAAAAATAAAACCACATGAGCCTGGTGGTAGTGGCACACACCTTTAATCCCAGCACTCTGGAGGCAGAGGCAGGTGGATTTCTGAGTTCAAGGCCAGCCTGGTCTACAGAATGAGTTCTTAGGACAGCCAAGGCTACACAGAGAAAGACTGTCTTGAAAAAAAAATAGTAATTAGTAAATAAATAAAACCACAAAAGGCATCATGGCACATGCCTACAATCCAAGCACTTGGGAAGTGGAGTTTCAGGAGTTCAAGGTCATTCTGAGCTATGTTAGACTATATCAAAGATAGGGGCCCGGCTGGTGTGGTGGTGCACATCTTTAAGAATTCAGGATCTTGCCAAGCGGTGGGCACATGCCTTTAATCCCTGCACTTGGGAGGCAGAGGCAGACAGATCTCTGTGAGTTTGAGGCCAGCCTGGTCTACAAGAGCTAGTTCCAGACAGGCTCCAAAGCTACAGAGAAACCCTGTCTCAAAAAACAAAAAACAAAAACAAAAAAGTTCAAGATCTCTGAATTTGAAGCCAGCCTTGTCTACACAGCAAGTTCCAGGCCAGCCAGGAATACATAGTGAGACCCTGACTCAAAAAAATAAATGGGTCCTGGGCAGTGGTGGCACATACCTTTAATCCCAGCACTTAGGAGGCAGAGGTAGACAGATTGCTGTGAGTTCAAGGCCAGCCTGGTCTACAGAGTGAGTTACAGTACCACCAGGGCTATACAGAGAAACCCTGTCTCAAAAAAACCAAATAATAAATAAATAGGCCCAATTGGTAAAAGTTAGCTTGTCCTCCAGGCACAAGAACATAAGGTCAACCCCCAGAAACCATATGAAGAGAAGCAAGTTGTGGCAGCACAAGCTTGCAATCCAACATTGGTGAGATGGAGACAAATGGATTCCAGGGGCTCACTGGTCGCCACTAGCCTCGTCTACTTAGTATGTTCCAGGCCGGTGAGAGACTATAGTAAAAAACAGGGTAGCATGAAGTAACAGGAGATCTCAGCAGGAAAAGACACTTGCCTTACAAGCTTGGCAACTCCAGTTCAGTCCTCAGAAGCCACATAGAGGTGGAAGGAAAAACCAATTCCACAGAACTGTCTCCTGATCTCCATATGTGTGCCATGACATACACACACACACACATACCATGCATGCATGCATACAAATAATCATTTTTAAATGTTTGAATATGACTATTTTGTCTGCATGCGTGTCTGTGCGCTACATGCATACAGTGCCTATGGAGGCCAGAAGAAGGCACCAGGTTCCCTGGGTGGAGTTATACACGGTTGTGAGCTACCACGTGGGTGCTGGGAACCAAACCCTGGGTCCTCTCCAGGCTGGTTAATTTGTTTTTATTTTTTATTTTATGTGCATTGGTGTTTTGCCCACGTGTATGTCTATGTGAGGGTGTCAGATCTTAGTATTACAGACAGTAGTTTTGAGCTGCCATGTGGGTGCTGAGAATTGAACATGGGTCCTCTAGAAGAGCAGTCAATGCTCTTAACCACTGAGCCGTCTCCCCAGTCCCCCTAGTTGGGTTCTTTAGGAACGTATGTTATCATTTAGGTTGTGAGTCCCCCAATATCCCATGTGGTAAAAGAATGGTCCCAGTGTGGCACTACTGTAAGACAGTAGAATTGTTAAGAGGTTGGGCCTAACAGGCGGATCTCTGTGAGTGTGAGGTCAGCCTGGTCTACAAGAGCTAGTTCCAGGACAGGCTCTAAAGCTACAGAGAAACCCTGTCTTGGAAAAAAAAAAAAAAGGAGGGGGGTGGGCCTAAGACAGATGTGGTGGCCTATGCCTTTAATACCAACACTGCGGATACAGAGGCAGGGCGGATCTCTGTGAGTTCAAGGCCAGCCTGGTCTACAGAAGGAGTTCCAGGACAGACAGAACTATTACAAAGAGAAACCCTGTCTCAAAAAAGGGGGTTGGGAGGTTGTGCCTAATGGGAGGTGGGCAACCAAGGGGATCTCTGGCCTCTTTCTGTTTGCTTTCAGGTCATAAGACAAGCTGCAATGCTGCTTCATCAAAGGCCCAAAAGCAAGGGCCCAGTCATGGGCTGGGGCCTCTAAAACAGCTGTGGATTTCCCCAGGCGTGTGTTAGAGTGAGAGAAAGCTGAGCAGCACCACAGCAAGCTTCAGTAGTTGTGGGGTGGGGGTGTCCTCCTGGGAGGCGGGTGCGAGTCCTCCTCATTCACCAGCACCCCCAGAACAGGAACGGGTGAGTTTCTGCAGGCCTTGAGCAGATCCAGTTATGAGTATGTAAATTTATAACGACTGGTTTTTCTCCATACTAAATATAACTTCAAACAGAAGGAAGAAAGTAGCAAAAATTAAGGAAAAGCTCTTTTATTGCGAAGGATACATTGAAGCTATGGGCAGCCTTCCTGGAATGTATAATCAGCAACCCCTCTAGGGTTTTCTCCTAGAGCACACTGAGTAGAAGCACTAAGTGCTCCTGGGGTCCAGAATTTTGCCTATGAAGAGAAGGGCCCCTGTGTCTGTGTCTCTCAGGACAAAGATGAAAGGCTGGTTAAGGTGATAGTCTAGCGGGAAGGTGAGGCGGACAGGCTGGAGGTCTGGGTTGGGGCTGCTTTCTGCCCCCTCCTCATTCCACTCAAAAGCAGCCCTGTGTTCCACTTGGGTGAGCTTGACAGGTTTGCCTGTGATCTTGCTGAAGTCAGGTGACTCAAACAAGGACTGTAGTTCTGTAGAGATTGAGAGAGATTTCATTAAAACCTTCCTTGTCCAACTCTCGTGTGTGCGTGCACACACACGCGCACACACAATCCTGGCTTGTGTAATCTGAATCTCAAGAAAGCAAGCTAGGAGTGGAGCCCTGCTTTGCCCTGTGAGGTGTGAGGTGCTCTGAGCCACCACAGGCTCAGTGCCCTACTTGAGAGCAGAGCCTGCAAGGGAAACAGGCCTGGCCTGAGACAATATATTTTGGGCTGTTATAGGATGCATACTCATGGGACCAAGGACTAAGTCTGATGGGAAAGTGGTTCTGCGGACCCCTCCCTCAGAGTGTAGCGAGTTCGCAGGGCCACCCTACTAAGTTCTGTCAGCAAGGTGGAAGGCCCAGTTCCAGCCCCCCGCGGCAGAGTGGTCCTGCAGACATACTCATCTCCTGCAGAGACTTGGTAACTTCCCCTTCATAGCTCAGCTTCAGCTTGGGGACGGTCAGCACGGCTTGGATCGTCTTCAGTTCTCGATCTATGTCATGGATGAACTCAGAAGTTAGGCTCTCCTCTATCATGGTCAAGTTCTGGGTCACCGTCAGGGGCAGGAAGAAGATGATGCTCATGCTTCCGGTCAAGGGCAGCTGGGCAATCTAACAGCAGAGGGCAGGTGAGCTGGTTCTGATCCAAGCCCCATACACCAGAGCTGTCCCCTCTCCTGGCACAGGCCCCAGCCCCAGCCTGGCAACAGTTGGCCTCTGCCAGTCCTTCAGGGGTAGGCAGTTTTCTCCTTGGCTTAATACCAGTGGAAGTTTGAGGAGAAATTTCTAGCTTGTGGTTTATCTTAGTTGGGATTTCTATTGCTGTGATAAAATGTAACCAAAAGCAACTTGGCAAGGACAGGGCTTATTTCGTCTTAGAACTTTGAGGTCACACTCATCACCAAGGGAACTCAGGGCAGGAACTGAAGCAGAGACCATAGTGGACTGTTGCTTTCTGGCTTACTCCCCCAGGGCATGTTAGCCTGCCTGTTTAGACCAGCCAGAACCACGTGTTCAGGAGTGCCATGGCCCATGGTGGACTGGGCCCTCCCACATCAGTCATTAATCAAGAAAACGCGCCGCCACAGGTGTGCCCAGAGGCCAGCCTGCTGGGGGCATTTCCTCAGTTGAAATGCCCTCTTCTGAATGCCGCTGACACTAGCCAGGACCTAGTTCTCAGGAGCTGGAGTTGAATGTCCTCCAGAGTCTCCCTGCCAGCGTTTACAGAGCCCTGGACTAGAAATGAACACTAAAGCAGATAGATCCTTTGACCTAAGTAAGGCCCATGGAACACTTACTGTCAGGGCTTCCCAGAACCCATTCTACCATATTACAGAAATGTCATTTTTCTGGACTGTATCAGGTTTTTTGTTTGTTTGTTTGTTTGTTTGTTTGTTTTGAGACAAGTCTCTCTATTATGCTGCCCTGGAACTTTCTATATAGACCAGACTGGCCTCAAACTCACAAAGATCCACCTACTCCTGTCTCCCAAGTGCTGGATTAAAGTGTGCCACCACAGCCCACTGTTTCAGGCACTTTTGTCAGATTTCCAAAGAAACCATAGTCTAGAAGGGGTTAGTAACTACTGATTTAGAACTGAAAGAAGTCAGGGACACCGAGAGCTTTAGAATGTCAGTGTGTGACATTTGTGACAAGCTGTCAGAATCTGGCTCTTAATTCTAAGAAGAGGCGCTGTCAGGAAAAGGCAGCTTTGGGTTGGGCACAGCGCAGTTAGAGAGCACGTGCCTAACCGTCGTGAAGTTGTGGTTGATCCCTAGCTCCATGTTAACCAGAGTGGTGGCATACGCGTACAATGCCAGCCTTTGGGAGGAGTTCAAGGTTATCCTCAGCTTGTAAGTTTGAGGCCAGCCTGAGTTACATGAGGCTCCCTCTCAAAAAGGAAAAAGGAAAGAAATAATCAACACCCGAGTGCCAAGTCTTTTTCTTTCTTTGTTTTGTTTCTGGCTGTACTAAGGATTAAACCCAGTGCTTTGCTCGTACTGAACAAAGACTTTACCACTGGTACACCCCAGTGAGTGCCTAGTCTTTGTTTGTTTCTTTGTTTGTATGTGTATGAGTGGTGGCCTGTGTCTGTCTGTGCACCACACATGTCTGATATCTGCAGGGACCAGAAGAGGGTGCTGGATCCCCTGGAACTGGACTTACAGACAGTCGTGAGCTGCATGTGGATGCTGGGGAGTAGGACCTGTCTCCTCTGGGAGAGCAGTCAATGCCCGTAACCACTGAGCCATTGTTCCAGCCCGTTTCTGTTTTTTGAGATGGTCTCAAAGTACAGACTGGGTTCTTGATCTCCCTACTTCAGCCTCCTGACTGCTGGCATTACAGGTGTCTGTCACCATCCCCAGCTCTGGGTGCCAGATCTTGAAAACCTGTTTTTTTATGACCTTGATTCTTTTAACAAATTCTTGGAGAGTAAGTTCTGATAACTACTTCTCACTCCACTTCAAGAAAAGGAAAAACACCAGACAGTGGTGGCACACACCTTTAATCCCAGCACTCAGGAGGCAGAACCAGGTGGATATGAGTTCAAGACCAGCCTCACCTATAGAGATAGTTCCAGGACAACCAGGGACACACAGAGAAGCTCTGTCTTGAAAACCCAGAAAAAAAGAGGAGGAGGGGGAAAAGGAAAGACCCAGAAATATTGTTAACTTGTCAAAAGTCACACAATAAAATTAAGATGCTTGGCCGATGTCAGTGGCATCCATTCCAAACCACCCTGCCCCTCTCTGCCCCCTTCGCCCCCATCCCTACAGACCTTGCAGTTGAGATCAGAATCTAAGCCGTATCGTAAGATGGCCTTGGGTTCTGACATCATGGGGACTTTCACAGTCCTGTCCTCATCCAAGTGAAAATCCTGGAGGGTCGTCTTTTTTGAGTCAAACTTTGTTACCCACTGTCCTGGAAGGAAACATACGGAGCTTCTGAGCCACTGTCACCAGAAAGGCCAGGGAACCAGGCTGGGTCTCCACCAGCCAAAGGACCCTGAGCTGTCAGTAGCATGGACACAGGAGCTGCTGGGTCCCAGCATGTGTGGTGTAGACCACAGGATCCATGGACCGCAGATGCTGGCTGTCTTCTCTAAGGAAACTTGGGTGGAAATAAGTGAGTGTTGTCACTGTGACTGGATCACCAAGCTCCTTTTGTCTAAGGTGGCCTTTCATGTGCTGGGTTGTACCTGCTCTCCTATCCCCTGTGTACTTGGAGCAGGAAGCCCCGGGGCCTCCCTCTAGGTTTGGCATCCACTCTTGCTGCTACTCGGTAAGATGGTCACGTCTTAAGAGGGAAATTAGCCAAACCATTTCTGCCACAAGCCCTTTTCTGAATAAAGCAGACCTCATGTGAGGCCTGTGGAAGGGTCTCCTGATGCACTACTGCTGCCTCCAGGAGTGTTGACAGATCACTGGAAGCAGCTTCCTGAGCACAGGTGGGGTCTCAGGAGGACAGGGTCGCTGTGAGAACAGTACAGCATATATTGTACAGAGTGTGAAGTCGATGTGTAATTGTCACAGGAAAGCTGAGGAGACAGGCGGCTCAGAAGAAACTTAGACAGGGCTCTGTGCTCACAGGGCACAGCCACAATTCAACCTGGTCTGAGTTGGAGCCAGAGATCTATGTCCAGCCCCACTGAACTGTTTCACCTGCTACCGAGTTCAGAGACACGTGGTAAATGCCAAGCAGAAAGGCAGGCACACATGGCTTTCATATCTTCCTCTGGCCTTGCACCTGCGTCACGTTCAACACACACACACGCTCACACACTCTACCCTCTCTTGGCCAAAGAGAAGTAGAGAAGCCCTCACCCTTGAAGTGAGCCACACCAAGGAGGAGGATGCTGATGGCACTGGGCATTTCCCTTGTGGAGCGAGCGATTTTCCCTTTCATCTGGGCCTGCACCCAGTTGTTAATCTCCTGGAGGTCTATTCGAGAGTTGCCAGTGAGGATTCTGGGCCTGGTCCCATAAGACTTCTCCAGAGGTGCAACAAAGCTGGATTTTACTCGAAGTTCTTGAGAGGGAGCAGATCAAAGATTAGTGTATGAGAGTGGAGCCAGCGCCCTCCCTTTGAAAGCATGCCAGACCCCAGCTTCCTGCCCAGCATCTTCTCCTGACTTGCTGGAGCATCTGCTGGCTTGCCGAGACCCTGGACCAGGAACAATGGATTCTGCCCATTGCAGTCCCCCTCATGTTACTGCCCTCCCCGGACCCTCCTGCTGTCTCCCACAGCCCATTTCCTCTTTCCGATCCTCTGTGGTCTCACAGGCCCCTTCCTGCCCACCAGTGCCAGGCCCGGCCTGAACACACACAGTCTATTGTTCAGACAGAAGCCCCAGCCTGGAGCTTATAGATGACTCGGGGCCAGAAAAGCAACCTCGTGCCAGGCATGATGGCGCGTGTCTGCACTTGGAAAGCAGAGGCAGCACTATAAGTCACGGGGCCAGTTTGGACGACATAGACTTTAAGGGGTGGGATGGGGTGGGCTACTGACTCCTCTCAAACACAATTCTGGAGGCGCTCTTGAGGCTCTTCTCAGGGGCAGTCACAGAGGCAAGGAGTTCCTTGTAGGTGCCGTGAATGTCAGGGTTGCTGAGCAAGTCGTAGTAAAGAGCCCTGTGTATGACGGACTCTGTTCGCTGTTCAGCTCCTGCCAAAGAAAAGAGGAGGGCGGGCTTCACAGCTGCCCAGGGTACCCACAGCAGACAGGGGGATTCTATACCTGATCTTTTGGCTTTTGAGAACCCTAGGAGGCCGGATGTTGCAGGCATTGTAGGTGGACAAAAAGCTTTAGGGAAACTGACTGCATTGCTAGGAAAAGTCTCTAAACTAGGCCAAGGCCATCAGACCTACAGAGAGATGGCTGGGATGCAGTCTCTGAAGTCCATCATTACCTACACCATTCTGAGGAGGAGGAACTCCGGCCTGCTTGTGGCAGCTGTACCCCTAGATCCTGGGTAAATGACTAACACAATAGGGGTCCACTTACAGAACCACAGAGAGTGTCACTTTCCTAAAGTGATAGGAAGTGTGTGTGTGTGTGTGTATGTGTGTGTGTGTGTGTGCATGCGTGCAGCGCACACAGCCAGGGCCTGACCAGGACTGCAACCCCCACTTTCCCTTTCCTGCTCCCCTGGCAGCCTGGGCATGGAGGCTCAGGATGGGGAAATTCAGGTCCACCTGCAGCCCCCTTCGGCTGACACTCACCCAGAGAAAGAGCAGACAGGGCTGTGGCCACGCTGAGTGGAGACAGCAGAACGTTGGCAGTTGGGCTGGCACTGGATTTCAGGCGGTACAGGTCATAGCCAAAGTTGGAAACGGCTGCTGCCAGCTTGTTTACAGGGACCTTGAAGAAGGGGTCCTCCTCCTCCACTGGCTCCCCTGTGCTGTCGGGGGCTGGAGAGCCCTGGGTCAGAATACAAGGACCAGTGGGAAGGCACAGTGAATGGCATCACCTCCAGCTTGGGACCATTAGTCTAAGGTTGGAATGAGCGTGTGCTCTCCGACTGTACATAACCTCTGTGCTGGGGAGAGGCAACACCATGGCTTGCCAGGCTTGACCTGTGACCTGAGAGCAGGAAGAGCTGGCCTGCTTTAAAATAAAACTGGTCGGGCTCAGTAAAGTACTGGCCTGACAGCCATGAGGACCTGGATTCAATCCCCAGAAGGCATGCAAGAAAAACTGAGCATGGTGGCGCACACTTGTAACCTCAGCACTGGGGAAGAAGAAATGGGCAGGTCCGTGGGGCTCACTGGCCGGTGAGCCTGGACTAGTCAATGTGTTCCAGGCCAGTGAGGGGTCCTGTTTCAGAAACCAAGGCAGACAATACGAGGAATGGGGTCAACTCTGGGTTGACTTCTAGCCTACAAACACTCTGTCTCTGTCTGTCTCTGTCTCTGTCTGCAGGAGACCTCCCCACCACCAAAGAAACCTGTCCTCAGGCCACATAACACACTCTTCTCTGCTCACCGTTTCGGACTCTTCTGAGTCTATCTCGGTTCTGCTATGACACTTTCCCTATCTCTCCTGACAAGCCCTAACCCAAACTCAGAACCCACAATGCCCAGGGCCATAGCTAGTATATCCAACTGGCTTGTCCCTTGTGTGACAGGACCCTACTCCTACTTCCTCTGTACAGCAGAGGCTTCTCCATACCCAGAAAGGTGAGGTCTTGCTGCTAGAGGAACCAAAGCCCAGAGGAATGAAGGCAAGAGCCCGCCCTGGACCCAACACTGTGGTCCTGTGCTGGTTCCTCTGCTGCCAGCTGAGGAGGGGCTAGAAAAGCTGCTGCCCACACCTGCCCACCCTACTGACCTCAGAGCCGCTGGCGACACTCTGGCTGCTGCCATACCCAAGCAGGGCTCCAGTCCAGAGGAGTAGCACCAGGGCCTGCATCCCGGAACTACAAGAGAAAAAAGAGGGCAAGTGACTCCCCTCCCCCACACCCTGCCCTGCCACCCCACTGCTCACAGGGGCAAGAGTCAGGCAGGAGGAACACTTTCCTTCCAGCTCTCGACCAGACCCTGAAGTGGGCTCTCAGCTTGAGGCTTGCTGTCCCACCTGCACCTGCCATTACATATGAGCTGTGCCTCTGAGGTGGCTCCTGTCGGGAGACCCACCTTCCAGCCTAAGCACCAGAGTAGTGAGGACCTGCTGAGGCCTCTTCTGGCCCCAAGAAACTTGTCTAGATCAAACATGCACCAAGGCTTTTCCATGGGAGCATACAGCCATCTCATTTGGTAGGATTTGGAGCTTGTCTCAGGATGGGAGCAGAACCCAGGTCTTTAGAGACTCACAGACCATCTGGACTAGCCCTGCTAGCCACCAAAAGTTTTCTGGCCAAAAACCTAGGATAAGGACACTCTGTCCTGTGTATTTGTACCTCACCTTTTTTTTTCTTAAGATGGGATCTTGCCTATGTAACCCAGGCTAGTCTTGAACTTGCAGCTACCCTCCTCCATCTGCCTCCTGAGTGCTGGAATTCCAGGTGTGTGCCACCATGCCTGACTTGGCCCCATTCTTCCATCTCAAGAGCACTTCCTTACTTAGCTAAGAGGGTGTAGACTGCCTGGGCTCTAACCCTGATCTCATAGCTATCCAAAGAATATATCCCTCCTGGCATAGTAGTTCTTACCTACTGTTAAGAGGCTTAAATTATATAACCCCCCCCCTATTCTTTTTTGAGGCAGTTTTGCTATATTTAGGCTGGCCTTGAATGTGTAATCCTCCTACCTCTGCCTCCCAAGTACTGAGGTCACAGGTCACAATCACATCTGCCTAGACAATATCTTAGCAGCCCTTAGCAGTGCCAGGGGTTGGGAAGATCTCAGCTGTCTCTTCCGCTGGCATCTCTTCTGAAGACCCACGACTCCCCACCCCCCACTAGCATGAAAACTGCTCTTAACCCCAGAGCCTGCCTGCCTACCTGCCTGCTTGCTGCCTGCTACCTGCCTGCCTCTCTGCCTGCCTCTCTGCCTGCTGCCTGCCTGCCTGTCTGCTGCTGCTACCTGCTGCCTGCCTGCTGCCGCTGCCTGCTGCCTGCCTGTTGCCTGCCTGCTGCCTGCCTGCTGCCTGCCTGCTGCCTGCCTGCTGCCGCTGCCTGCTGCCTGCTGCCTGCTGCCTGCTGCCTGCCGCCTGCCTGTTGCCTGCTTGCTGCCTGCCTGCTGCCGCTGCCTGCTGTCTGCCTTCCTGTTAAACAGCTCTAATCTCTGGTGGGACCTACCACCTCCCTAAGCAGCAACCTTTCTGCCCAGACTCTGGCCTGGCACTTGGACTACAAGGTAAAATTGAAATCTGGGCTGCGGGTCCTCACGAATCATTCCTGTGCTCCCCTGACATCAGGTCTAGGGGTGGGGGACAAGGTCCACAGAAAAACTCATCCTAGAGTCAGAAAAGACCACTGTCTGTCCTGGCATGCCCTGCACCCATCCTACAGCATGCACCCCCAGAAGTGCCCCCTCATTTCCACCATTATCCTGTCACATACACTTACTTGCCCTCCCCCACCATACACACATCACCAACTTTTCTGACTTCCCAGAACAAACTGGATCTGAAATGTTAGGAGTGCAGGCTGGGCCTGTTGGCTAAGGTCCTTCAAGTTAAGTCAGATCATTCACTCACTAGACAACTGTAGCCCAACAAGAGAAAGGCTCTCTGCGTTTGCTCTGCTTCCAGCAGCACCACCAGCAGGAACCGGCCTCCCTCTTTCAAACTCTTCCTCTCTGGCAGATCTCCCAGTGGAAATTCTAGGGACCCCTGTGTTCTCACCCAGGGGTACTGCCTCCCAGCTTTGTAGGGAGAAAACCCGTTGGCACAACAGAGAAAGTGATAGACTGTAGGCCACCCCACTCAGCCCCACCCCTCACAGGCAGCAGTCTTTCTCTGCTGAACCCCAACAGACTGATTTATCAGAGATGCACAGAAAGCCTCTGGTCCCTCTGGGTGGGTAGCAACTGAGAGAAGGGAGGCAATGGTCACCCTTGGCGTCCTAATCCAGGAAGTAAGTGAGATACACTTGCAGATGGGACCTCCTGGATTTCCTCCAGGTCTAAGTGGCAGGTCATTGCTACCACGTGGGTAGACTAAGAACTGAAGCTGAGGTGGGGAACCTGGTAGGCGTCGGGAGACACAGGGGTCCAATGCTGGCCCAAGAGCTGTAAGCAGGAACAGGTGTTAGTAGGCTGTCTGAATTCTCCACCTGAAGTCACAGGTATGAAAGAAGTGGCAGGAAGGACTGCAGCAGTGGCTCCATAGGACACATGCAATGCTCTGGGAGCCAGAACTGGGCTGGGTAGGCAACTGTTGGCTAGCCAGGGGCACCAGGACAATAATGCCATTCTGTCCAAAGGGCAGTGTCCAAGCCAGATTCCTGGGCTACAGGTGGGGGAGGACATGGGAAAGGGTCGAGAGTCCCCCCTCCGAGCCAAGGTCTGCTCCAAATCAAGAGGCACAGAAACTGGGCTGTTGTGGTCTCGAATCTGAGCTGGGATGGCAATGGGAGCCAGTACATGTGTTTCAGATTAAACCCCTCCGGGAGACAAACATGTTTGCTCCTCCTCCACTGCCGCCTCCTCCCAGAACCAAGCAGCCTTCGAGCCACACGGCAGTGGACATGTGGACAGTACAGGGGAGGACACCTCCCTGTCCACTAGCCGAAGGACTGTTTCCAGGGGTCCAGTCTGGCTGGCTCATGGCTACACCATTTACCTCCGGGGCAGTTTTGTTTTGTTTTCTGAAATCTTGGAAGCTGAAACACTGCATAGCTACACCTCCCAACACCCCAGAAAAGCAGCCCTCACCCATCCCCCTCAGCCTGGGAGCTGAACTGATGGGCAGCTAAGGTCCAGACAGTGGCTGGCACTTGGAAAACCTGTCTCTTTTCTTTGACCCAGACTACTCTCTGCTGTGACTTCCTCCGGAGGTAAGGCTGCAGCAGGACAGCCAGACCCCACACACCAGCTCGGCTAAATGGTACTTATTGTTTGCAAGAGGCCATGACCTCATTTGTCTTCCATTCGCTTGGTAATGGAGAATGGGTGGGGACTGGACAGAGGACCTAGCAGGCACCCATGCCAGCAGGACTCAGCTGCTCCTTGCTGGGGTTGGGGGAGGTCAGCACCAGTTGACTGTGCAAAGCAGCAATATGAGTGAGTGGAGCCAAGCTGGGCTACAGGAAAACTACCTTCCTTGCTCACTGCTGGTGGAAGCAACTCCGGGGAGAGCTCTGCCTGTAGGATGATAGCCCCTTTGGGATACTGTTCAGACCAAACCCAGAGCGTAGCTCCCCCACTTCCCACTGCCCACCACCACCACATTCTTTCCCAACTCCATTCAAAACCCCGTCTAGCCTCTCCTTTTGTTGCAGTGGGATATTATAGGGAATAATAGCGTCCTGGCCCTCCGTCCCCCAATTCCCTCTTCCCTCTCATCTCTTCACCTTGGTCCCTAAACTGCAGAAGCTACTGTATCCTTACCTGCACCCCTCTTTTCTGCTCTTTGGGGTGCCCCTGCTCCTCCCAGTCCCTCAAGCCAGGGGGCCTCTCCCATCTGTCTTCCCCAGGCTAGACCAGGAGCTGCCTTACCTATGGTCCGCTGCAGCTCCTCTCGCAGCCGAGGTCCCTCTCAGCCTGCACCCTGAGGGGGCTCTAGCAAGCAGTGGAGTGAATAGCTGCCTCCCAACCCAGCGTCCAGCAGGCTTCAGATTACAGCTACTCCTTTCTTAAAGTGACCTGACTCAATTTGAACTCTGTGATTGCATCATTGTCTGGTGTTAACTTTAACCCACTGCTGCCCTTCCATCATCTGTCCCCAAGACCACGCATTTCACAGTACCCTCCTGTCCACCACATCTCCTTTAGGCCTTCATCTCTCCTCAGTGGGACTAGCCACATGATGGCTAACTTCACAATGCACTTGGGCCAGCCTGGGGTAGGTCATGGGTCTGAACCTGAACATCAGAAAGGATTGACTGAATGGCAGGCTACATGGAGAGAAAGTGAGCCGGTGCAGGGATGCGGATCTGCCCAGGCCCAGGTGGTTGCCTCTGGCTCTACCTGCAGTTGGGGAGCAAGACAATTCTCCCTCTCCTGGAAAATGATAGTGTTGGAGAGATGCTCAGAGGTTAAGAGCATCAGTTGCTTCTGCAGAGGTCCTGAGTTCTACTCTCAGCACTCACCCCAGGGATTCACAGCTGCCTGTAATGCCCGCTCCAGAGAATCTGATGCCATCTTCTGGCCTCCTCAGGTATCACGTGCATACAGAAACCCAAACTCTGCCACACAGACACACATAAATAAAATAAAATAAAACCTTTAAGAAGAAAAGAAGGAGGGAGGGGGGAGGAACTTGAACTTCCCACAGGGCAGGAAGCCCTGACTGCCCTAAGGGACGAAGAGGGAGGAGGAGAGGGAGTGGGGGGGAGTGGGAGGGTGTTGGGAAGAGGGGCGGAAATGGAAACTTTCATAATTTAATAAAATTACTTTAAAAAAAAAAAGAAGAAGAAGAAAAGAAGGGACGGTGGGGGAAACATCTGGCTGGAGGAAGAAATGGGGTGTACAGTGTACAGGACCTGTACTGAGAGATGGCCCACACTAGAGGTTGGCTGTACAGGAGAACACTTGCATTCAGCTTGCCAGGGGTATTAGAACTCAATGCAGTTTCAAAACTAAAGCACTAACATAAGCGATAACTAGAGATTTCAGATTGAATCCCCCTTATCTGAAATACTTAGGACCCCCCAAAAAAACAGTTTTGGATTTGGGATCTGGAATATTTGCATCTGCCTGAGAGATCTTGGGAATGGAACCCAGTTCTAAATGTGAAATTCACTGCTTCATATAACTCTGAAAACACACAGTCTGAAGGAAATCTTAATATGTGCATTGGTGTGGTGGCCCCAATTCCAGCACTTGGAAGGCGGTGTTAGAAGTTCAAGGCCAGTCTTGGCTACATAGTGAATTTGAGGCTAGCCTGGGCTATGTGAAACCCTATGTCATAAAACAATAAAGAAAAGAAAAAGTGGCCAGTGAGGTGGCTCAGCAGGTAAAGGTACTCCCTGAGTTCTGTCCACAGCACCCACATGGGAAGCGGGAACCAACTTCAGCATGAGTTCCTCTGACTTCCATTTGTGTGCCGTGGTGTGTGTGTGTGTGTGTGTGTGTGTGTGTGCGCGTGCGCACGCGCACACACACACCTCTGTGTAGTCCTGGCTGTCCTGGAACTAGCTCTGTACACCAGGCTGGCCTCAGACTCACAGAGATCCGCCTGCCTCTGCCTCCAGAGTTCTGGGATTAAAGGCATGTGCCACCATTGCCAGGCATAATGATTTTTTTCTAAAGAACACTATTTTTGTTGCTCTTGTTCATAGAACAAAGTTTGTGCACATTGAACTGTTGACCGTGTGGCACAGGATCCACTCCAGAAAACTGAAGGTTGTGGAATGTTTTGTATTGCAACTACTCTGTTTTAAAATGTTGCTTTCTAAACTTACACAACAAATGGGTTTTTTTAAAGACTGATTAAGGAAGCCTGATAGCCCATCACAGAAGGAGAGAAAATTTGGGGGACTCTGCAAGTATTCTCGAGGAAGCCACAGAAAGCAGGGCTTCGGCAGTGAGACTTTGCAGTGGGCAAGGGTCAGCTTTATAGAAAGAGTGTCAACAATCAGAGTCCAGGCCCTTTCTACAGAAAAAGCAAACTGTGGAGTGACTGTAGGCAAAGTGCTGTGTTAGCGGGTAAAGCACTTGTGGGCTAAGCCTGGCAATGCGAGTTCAATCCTTGAAACTCTAGGTGAACGAGAGTGCTGACTCCACAAAGTCGTCCTCTCACACACACACACACACACATACACACATACACACACACATACACACACACACACACACACACACACACACACACACACACACAGTATAAGCAACAAAAGATGTCCAGTGAAAATTTCTCGGTTATTCTCCCCCTTCCCCCTCCCCCCAGTGCCAAAGCTGATATTGAGATCTTCCCTGGCTGACTGGCTTGGTTGGTTGGTTGACTGACTGGCTAGCTGGATGGATGGATGGATGGTTTGCTGGTTGGTTGGGTGGGTGGGTGGTGGCACACGCCTTTAATCCCAGCAGAAGCAGACAGATCTCTGTGTGTTCCAGGACAGCCTGGTCTACAAAGCTAATTCCAGGACAGCCAGGGCCACACAGAGAAGCCCTGTCTCAAAACAAAACCCAAAACAAACAAAAAAGAAGAAGAAACAAACAAACAAACAAAACCAGCCACACCAAAACATTGTAATGAGAAAACCAGAAACAATTCAAGATGTGGAGAGTTGGCTCAGCAGTTAAGAACATTTGTTACTCTTGCAGAGGACTCAGCTCAGTTCCCTGCACCTGCATGGTGGCTCAGAACTCCATAACTCCTGTTCTAGGGGATCCAGTGCCCTCTTCTGACTTCTTGGGCACCAGGAATGCATGTGGTACATATACTCAGGCAAAACACTAATAAAATAAATCTAACAACAAATTTTAAATAAAAAAACAATAAGAGAAAAGTAAGACCAGCTCATTCATAGCAGAATCCCAAGTGGTCAAATGCATACAAGGAAGTTTCATGAGGCTGGAAGCATGGTTTAGCAGTGCAGCACTTCCCTTGGCTATGAAAAGACTCCCAGCTGGGCACAGTAACCCTAATCTCAGCTCTCAGGAAGCAGAGGCAGAAGGATTTCTGTGAGTTCAAGACCAACCTGGTCTATGTAGCTAGTTCCCGGACAGCCAGTGGAAAATAATAAGAGAGACCATGGCTAAAGTCCCTCCTCCCCCAAAAAAACCCAAATTACCAAGAAAAAAAAAGAATGTTGTCATTGCTAATAATCAAAGGAATGCAACTTAAAGTCATAGGAAGTCCTATGGTTACATACTCATAGTCATAAGATTTAAACATGTGACAACATCAGTATTGGAGGGTGTGGAAAATGAACTATGCTCATCACAAGTGTATGTTCATATGACTGATATGACAGTAAATACCAGCATTGCGTGTGGTCGCATGCATCAGCCCTGATAGTGGACAAGGCCAAAGCTAAAGCCCAATCAATATTCTACTCCAAAAGACCCTCACAGGCCTGGAGGCATGGCTCTGATAGGGTGCTTGCCTGGCATGCATGAGGCCCTAGATTCCATCCCCGCCTCCACCAAAGCATAAAATGAACATGTGCATACAAGGAATTATTTGCAGGACCACTATAGCTGCATTGTTTCTAGTGATTTTGTTTTTTTAAAGGAAGCTTCTAGAATGACCTCAATTCAGCTGCTGCTACTCTAGTGCCAGTGCCTCCCAGGGCTGCGCCTGAAGAAGGGGATTGGTAAAGAGGGCTCTCACATCTCCCGCCAACCACCACAGATGCATGATGGGAAAGCCTTCTGGAAGCAACTGACTGCCAAAGGCTCTGACAAGAGTGTTCCCTCTACTGGAAAAGTGGAACCTCATTGTTCCATTCTTGGTTCTGTGGAATTCCAGAAAAGGAGACAACATCCAGTGTTCACCCAACAGGCTCTCAGACTCTCCCTCCTCTCCTGCTACAAGAAGTTCCTCAAGGTTTCAAAACGGGTCTGCACCTCCAGGGCACAGCTCTCGGTGCTTGCTGCCAAGCCAGACAACACAGAGAGAGTCCACTCCCACAAGAGGTCCCCTGACCTCTACATGTGTGCTAAAGCATGTGTGTACACACACAATAAACAAGAAAATGCCAAAAACTGTAAAGACATCACCTAGGGCTGGAGGTGTAGCCTAATGTAAAACACTTCCCCAGCATGAGCAAAGACCCTGGGTTCGATCTGGACATTAAGAAAAGGAGAAAAAAGAAAAAAAGAAAAAGGTTGATTATCTGAAAGTCTCTTTTTTTATGATACTCCCCCCAAAGTCCCTGCCCGTTTCCCTCACAGTTGTGATGTGAAGAGCTGTTTGCTCTTATGTCTGCACAGTTTCTGCTCCCACTTCCTCTTCCTCTCTGTGCTTCTGTGCCCATCTTTTCTGAAACTGCTGTTGTCACCTTGGGGGTGACTGGTGTTGATTACCACATGGAAACCTCCATCCTCGGCAGCAGGCCGCAGAGTATTCTCCTTCTCTCTCGAAGTCCTTTCTCTCGACACTGCCCATGTTCTCCCATCTCTGTCTCTGTTGTTTGATCCATTAAATCGTCTTCCATTAAGGGACTGCTTCCAGTTCAGTGTCTCCCCACCCCCACTGGGGATGAAACCCAGGACCTTGCACATGCTAAGCAGGAGCTCCACCCTGCCCCTAGCTCCATGACATAAAGCATCTCTGTGCTGTCAAATACACACTCCCACTGCCTACCAAAACATTCAGTCAGTTCCTTGACATTTAAAATAGGTAAACTCAAAACCATCATTAGCAATTCCATGTCTACCAGATCCACACGGTAGGCCAGTTACGAACTTACAGGACACTTCCAACAGCAAGACTGGATGCTACTAATTAGCTCAACTGACAGGAATAACCCTAACTTTCCCAGGTAAAATGGGACACGTGATTGGCCTGTATTCACAAAACATTTCCATTATAATGTGTTTAAATTGCAAATCCCCCATCCACCCCATAATCATTCTGCTTCCCAGCTCAGCCAAAGGCACCACCCTACCCATTCCTTTACAGCAGAAACCCAGGAATTGCAAGGCCAAATCCCAGCATCCTGAGTGCTTCCTCCTCCCCACTCCCACGCTCTGTGGCTTTGATCTGCACTCTGGGTGGGCCAGCCAACTAGCTTCTTATTCCCACCTCATCCCTCTCCATCCAGAAGCCACAGGAGCCTTCCAGAGCCAAACTCAGATCCAGCATCTCCAAGTCCAAGACTTCCAGGTGAAGGAGCATTGTTGGGCACAACACAGGCAAGTCTTCAACACCTGAGGCTGAGTGCAGAGTCAAGAGAATACAAAGTGAGCCAGAAACAGCTCAGCGGTGGGGTGTTTGCCTCCTAGGCAAGACCTTCGGTTCAATCCCCAATACTGCCAGGCCGGGTCAGGATACAGGAACAGAGTATAAGACTTTATGGTTCAGACCTGAAGGGATGGCTCAGTCGTTAAAGGCTAGGCTCACAACCAAAAATATAAGAGTTCGGTTTCCAGCACCCACGGCTGTCCCTCCAGGTACTAAAAAAAAAAAAAAGTCTTTATGGTTCATTTATACAAAGTTAAAAGCCAGGGGAAAGGGTCACCAAGCTAGCTAAGCAGGTGAAAGAGCTTGCTGCCAAGCCTCAGGACCTGACTTGGATCCCTGAAACCCACATGGTAGAAGGAGAGAGTGATACCTGCAAATTGTCCTCTCGCCTCTACTGTGCACTATGGCACAGGCACCTGTGCGCGCACAATCCTAAGTAAGAAGATAAGTACTAAGTAAATTGTGAGGTGTGGTGGATCCCGCCTTTAATTCCAGCGCTTGGGAGGCAGAGGTCAGCAGAGGTCAGCAGAGTTCCGTGAGTTTGAGGCCAGCCTGGTCTACAGAGTAGGTTCCAGGACAGTCAGTGCTACCCAGAGAAACCCTCTCAGAGAAACCCTCTCTCGAAAAACCAAAATAAACCAAGAAGAAGAAGAAGAAGAAGAAGAAGAAGAAGAAGAAGAAGAAGAAGAAGAAGAAGAAGAAGAAGAAGAAGAAGAAGAAGAAGGAAAAAGTCAGGAATTAAAAACACTGGCTGCTCTTGCAGCAACCCAGGTTCGGTTCCCAACATTCACATCATGTCTCGGAACCCTGTAACCCCATTTCCCAATGATCCTGATCCGATGCCCTCTTCTGGGCTCCGTGGCCATTGAAAACACGTGACATCCAAAGATGCGTTCAGATAAAATACTTAAATACACAAAATAAAAGTAAACAGCAAATCTTTTCTTTAAAATCTTTGCATGGTCCTTTTCCAGTTCTTTCCCCACAACTACTGACTCCCTCCCCTCCTCCCAGCACCAAGCTCAGCACATCTTGAACTTCTGCGCATGCTCTCAGCCCAGGCCTTCTGCTCTTGCTTTTCCTCTTCCCAGCAGCTCTCCAGTTCTCTTCCCAAAGCTCCTGCTTTGACTGCTGTCACTTGCTGAATGGACAGACCTTCCCTCCTAGCCATGCCCGCTCCACTGTTCAAGTTTCAATTAGGGTCCTTATCTCTGACATTGCCCTCTGACCCTCAACCTCCGACATCCCACACATTCCCCGCCCACATTCCACTTCTCCCGCACCCCCCCTCCACACGCTGCAGTTCAGCAGCATCAGAATCCCACACCAGCGCTCTCTTACCCCACCCTCATTGCGTCCCTCCCCTTGGGCACATTAGGGCTCCAGAGGGCTACTGCCACATGGACACCCTGCACTCAGATAGGCGATCCCAGCAGGGAGATGTGCCTGCCGCAGAGGGCAGCCCTCACCACCCACATGGACACCAGTTCTGCCTTCAGCTCCTGCTCTCTCACAGGAAGTAGCCAGCCCGGTGCCAAGGTATCCCCAACTACATCCCCAAAATCCTCAGACACTGCCAGCCTCCAGCTGTCAGCCTGCCCCCGGCTGGCGGGCGCCTGCTCCTGGCAAAGCGGCTGGGGTGTAATTAGAGACCGTTAGCTCCCTAATTGCCAGTTCTGAGGCATCCTTGTTACAGGCTGCCTGAGGCACACACAGAGGGAAGGGCTAAGAGCTGAGCCAGGCTGGCATGAAGGTAGACCTAGAGAGGACTGGCATGTGGCCAGAGACCAAACGTGGCACAGAGAGGACTCAGTGCAATCTGCCCTCTGGCTGCCTCCCCGCCACATCCACTTGCCCAGAATTGTGACGTCAAACCAGCCCAGCCCATTCATGCTTTATTCAGGTGGCATAAAAGTCACTACAAAAACTTTATAAAAGAGTCTTGGGAGCTAAAGAGGCCCTTCCCTGCCTCAGCCCCTGAGCTTCCTGCCAGAGGAGGACAAGAGAGAGGAAAGGAGGAGACTCCTGGCAGTGTTGGCATCTCCAAAGACCAGAAGGGTGGCTCGGCTGATGGCACATGGGTGGGGGCTTGGATGTCATCAGCAAAGCATATCAGAGTCAGGGTAGGTCAGCCTCCACCCACAGAGGGCAACACCAAGGCAGGTGTCTGCGTTCGGGGTGTTTGGGGACATGTAAGCTTCTGCTTACAAATATGAAGGTACCCCAACTAAGTTAGGGGCTGGCTTAACCCACCTCTAGTTAAAACTGTATCCATGAGTGCCCAGTCCACAAAAGGGTCACCCCCTGAGCTCCTTTGGAAGAAATAAAGATTCCTTTTGCCTGCCTTCCTCTAGGCCCCACCCCACCTCCTACCCCCAGGAGCTGTTGTGAGAGAAGGGCTCCTTTCCCTGGAGACGACCTCCCCAGGTCCCACCCTGTCCCACAAAGCTGGTCGGTAAGAGTCACAGGAGTTAGAGGCTGATCCAGGTGGGGACTCAGGATGCTGCTCCTCCTCACTTGGGGTTGCTAAACTGAGGATACTCCTCCTCCAAGAGGGGTGCAAGTTTCAAATCAGGACCAAACGTCTTGTCTCGGTGGAAGTCAGCTTTTTCGTCCTGGAAGACTCTGTTGTCAGGGGAATCTTGCTGCTCCTGGAGCTGGGGCTGTGCACTAGGGTTGGGGTTCCTCACGCTGCCCACAAAGAGGGGTATGCCTAAGGTTTCCTCCATGATGAAGAAGAGGAAAGGTCGGTTCACAGCAAAGGAGGAGATGGACATCCGGTTCATGGCTGTGCTGGTGGCTGCGGCTGCCTCCACACCAAGCTCACTGAGTTCCACGGTAGACTGATGCTGCACGCTAGACACCACCAGACCCTGGTCAGAGATCCCACGCAGGTCTGGGCCCTGGAACAATTCCTGCAGGCCTGCCCAGAGCAACAGATGACAGGTCAGTGCTGCCCCCAGGTTCCCTGGACCCGTCTGTCTGGCACACTGGCTAAAGGATTGAACCTACAGACTGACTGGCAGCTGTTATACCTTCAAGTCTCAACCTAGACACCACTTCTAGGAGCCTTTCTTTCTTTCCTTTTTTTTTTTATCCAAGTCTGCACTGGGTACCAGTTTGCTACTCTCTAGGATGAGCTGGAGGGACAGCCTCTGACTTACATGTGCCCGCTCCATTAGACTGAGCCCTTTGCACACGGTGCCTCACGCAGAGTAGCTGCAGGTCTCTAACCCTGGAACCCCAGCTTCTCCTCGTCCCCTGTCCAAGCTAGACAACAAGGTTCACATGTCACCCTGAACTCTTTACCCAGGATTCTTCATAGTACAGGCACCAGAGTAGTGCATCTCAATTCATCCCAGGACGGAAGGTCTAGGGGAATGTATCAATTGCTCCCATCCAGGATGCAGGGCTACCTCTGACTCAGACACGCTGCCAGCTCGAGACCTCTCCTCATATGCCCTGCCAGAGCACCTGGGGCCACCCTATTCCCAGCCCCCTTACCCAGCTGGCTGAGGGTGGCCACCAGGTCCAGTTGCTGCTTCAAATGGAGTTTCGGCAGCCACACCTTGGTGGGCTTCTCCCGCAGTGAGGGGTGGTAGAGGGTGTCCAAGCTCAGGTTGGCTAGTACCTGAGACACGTTCCAGTCAAAATGAGTGGGCATCATGACCACAAAGCTCATGTTGTTCTTAAATGGGAAATGAGCCACCTACAGATAAAAAAGGAGAGAACATGAGGACCAGACAACACTAGACCTTTTTGGGGTCTGAACCAAAACTGCTCCATACTTCTGAGACCAGAGCCAGAGGTTCGGGTTCAGTGTGCCTCACTTCACCGGTGAAATATAATACTACTACTTGCCCCTTTGCACGTGACCAAATGAGACAATGCTTTGAAATAAATCTCTGTGTGTGCATAAATCTGTATGCGTGTTTGTGTGGCTGTGTGTTTGCACACGTGTGTGTGAAGGCCAGAGGTAGGCTGGCATGAGTTGTCCCCCTAAATCACTCTCTACCTTTTTTTCAACCCATCTTTTTGTTGTTGTTGTTTCTAAGCAAGGTTTCTCTGTGTAGCCTTGTCTATCCTGGAATTCACGATATAAATCAGACTGGCCTCTAACTTACAGAAATTCTCCTGCCTCTGCCTCTTGAGTGCTGGGATTAAAGATGTGTGCAACTACACTCCTCTCCCACTTCCCAGCTTTTGAACACAGGATCTTATGGATCCCGAGATGGCTTTGAAATTACTGTTTAGCCAAGGATGACTGTGAACTTCTGATGCTCTTGCCTCACTTGCCTCCTGAGTGCTAGGATTACAAAACTGTACCATCAAGCCCAATTTTCATTTTGCTTTGGTTTTTAGACAGGGTTTATGTATCTCAGGCTGTCCTCAGACTCACTGTATAACTCAAGATGACTTTGAATTTTTTTTAAGATTTATTTTTATTTTAGGTGTATAGGTATTTTGCCTGAATGTGTGTCTGTGCTTCATGTACTTGCAGTGCCCTCAGAGTCCAGAAGAGGGAGTCATATCCCCTGGAATTAGAGTTACAGATGTTTCCAAGTGCCTCGTTGGGGCTGGGAATCAAACCCTAGTCCTCTACAGGATCAGCAAGTACTCTTAACTGCTGAGCCATCTCTCCACCTTGAGCTTTTGACCCTCCTGCTTCCTTCTTGAAAGAGCATCACTGTGCCTGGTTTATGTGAGGCTAAGGGTTGAACAAAGGACTTTGTGCATGCTAGGCAAGTACTCAGCGGAGTCATATGTCCAGCTACACTTTGGAATTTTCTAGGAGCGTTTTTGCTACAGACTGAGTTCTCCATCTGCTATCAGTTAGGGGTACACACAGGCTATGAACCTTCCCATCTCTGCCTTTCAGCTCTCCTGGTATATGATAGGTGTCACCTCTGGCTTTCAAAAGGACACGGAGAGGAGCCACTGGGAAGGGTAGGAGCCCTGACTCTCTTGCCTTTCCCCTTCACACAATGAGATTTTGCTGCATATGCCAAGATTCGGAATACAATTTATTTTCCTCTTTAGATGGAGTCTGGTTATGTAGCCCTGACTATCTTCAAACTCTCAATCTTTTGAGTGCTGGGATTATGGCGTAACCCACCACACTCAGGTCACAAGACCCTTTTTGAAGATTACTGCAGTTACAACAGCATGGAAACCACCAGGCTCAAGACTCTTAAAGCCGTGCCTCCCTGAGTCCCAGCACAGGCCTGCAGGTAGATCCTCTGCTGGGGAGAGGTGAGTGCCTGGCCTGGCTGCTGGGGCCTGCCGACTAAAGGTCAAAGGAGGGTGGAGGATGAAGGAACAGTGGGTAGCACAGGACTTTGAGAGAGGCAGAAATGGGAAAATGAGCAGCTAAGGGGAGCTGAAATGAGCTAGAGAGAAGCCAAGCTGCCCACAAGGCTCTTTCCTGCGGAGCTGGCGCTGTGCTCTCCTTGCCCAGTGAAGTCAGTCAACAGAGTGGGTAAGTAGATATGGAGGCACATACCTGGAATCCCAGCACTCAGACAGCTGGGGCAGGAGGACCACGAGTTCAAACCCAGCCTGTGTAACACTGTCAGACACTAAAGCAAACAAAACTAACTCATACTGCATGTCAGCCACAGATAACGGGCCCCAGGGTCGCTCTCCCAGTCAAAGAGTCGCGGTTAGGTTGGAAGCAAGGGAAGCCTCAGCTGAGACAGCTTGGCGCAGAGCTCCATCCTGAGCAGCACTGGGGGGAGCGCCTACCTTCCCTTAGGAGCAGGGCCCTGGTCTTCCAGAGTGCCACTAAAACCCCAGTGCAGAGAACAGTGTCCGGCATGTGACAAAGCTCGCTCTATTTTCTTTGAGCCAATGAACCTCAAAGAGTTCGTGTCCTGGGTGGGGGCATGATAGGCCCTTCCAGAGCTTCCAGACCCCAGGGACCAGGCTTCAAAGAAAATGGGGTACCCTTCACCCCTGAGGTCCCTACACAGCCTTCCATCCCCTTCCAGCAGCAAGCCGAGTTTGCTGGGAAAGCCGTGGGGACCTGTATCTCAGGTTGCTCCAGCAGGAACCAGCGCAGAGGGTACGACTGTGCTTGCATCATGTCCACAGGCACCGTGAACCGCTCGTCCAGGTGGAAGGAGTCTTTCTGGGTGAGGCTCTGGTCAAACTTGGTCCTCCAGAAACCTGCAGCCAGGCAGAGGGCAGGAGCCATGTAACTTAAGACCAGCTTCCGGCCTATCCCACCTAGAACCCAATCAAGGAACAAAGCTGGTGGTGGTGGCGGCGGCAGCGGTGGCGGAGCATGCCTTTAATGCAGAGGCAGGTGGATCTCTGTGAGTTCGAGGCCAGCCTGGTCTATAAAGTGAGCTCCAGGACGGCCAAGGCTGTTACACAGAGAAACCTGGTCTCGAAAAAAAAAAATGTGGAAGCCAAGCCCTCAGTGCTGACACCCAGTTAAGCCTAGGTATTTTTCCTACATCTGGGCTTGCATTTCTCCATCCCTCTGTAACCCCAGTTTTCTCTCAGGATGGTCTGTCCTCCACAGCTTCAGCCAGCTTCCGAGTTTCCTCCGCACATGCCCAGACAACCCTTCATGGCCTAGTCACCTCAGAGCAAAGCTTGCACAGCCCCGCTCAGCCTACAGGGCAGGGGGGCTGTCAGGGTGGGGGGATTAAGAAGAAGAGTGCACCATGAAAGTGGATGGCATTGAGGAGAAGCAACACGGTGTTATCTGGCAGCTCAGAGAGGAAATCCTCAATCTTCCCCTCCGTGGCCTCCTTCATCCATTGGTTGATGTTTGCCAGGTCTTCCTCCTGCTTTCCGGTCAGTTTCACGGGCTTTGCACCAAAGAGCTGTTCCGATTGCTCCAGGAAATTCTCTTTGATGGGAAATCCTGCACACAATAGGCCAGAAGCTCATCCCAGCGCTGGGGCCTCCAACAACCACCGGTGTTCTACCTGTCTGCCTCCTTCCCTCCCTCCCTCTTGTTCACTGGTGGCAGAGCAGTTCCTGGGCAGCTGACTGCCATCATCACTTACCCTTCTGCAGGTATATTCTGGCAGCCAGTCGAATTGTCCCAGGTCCTAGGTTTTGGCAGAGATGGCTTAGTAGGTGGGGAAGGCAGGAGCCTGTGTTCATGTGTAACACTTGTTCCAAGCTCTGCAGTGTTTGGTTCCGAGCACCTGGGAAGGAGCAAGTGGGCTGAGGCCCAGGCCCCCGGTTCTTTCTTGCCCCACTGCCCACTCCCCCCCCTCACATCCTCATGATGAACATGGCCACGGACCCCTGCTCTCCCCCCCTCCCACACCCACTGAGCTATTGAACTTCCAAAGTCTACTTTCGTGTCTGCTGCTAACAAGTTGGGCCGTGTTGCCTCACTCAAGGTACCTTGTCTCTCTGAACCAGAGTTTCCCACAGAGAGACACACAGGTTCAGGGGAAGATACTGCAGCCGTCAAACACTTGTGCAAAAATAACTGGGGGCTTTGTCAGTCACCACATTCTTAGGCCATCCCCGGATTTCTGAATCACAGAGTGGGGGTGACAGCTCGGGCACCTGCATGCCACTAAATATCCATGTGTCCTGATGGAGGAACCACCCCTGGGCAACCTCTGCAGCACTGTGGCTTCCTAGTTCTCCTGGACAGGTGCTGCCCCAGTACCTAGTGCCAGGTGAGAGAGGGCCAGGGCCACACTCAGTGGGGACAGGACAAGGTTGGAGCTGCTGGACGTTTGGTCCACCAAGGAGAACAGGTCAGCAGTAAAAGCCATCATGGCCTGAGCCAGTCTGCGAGTCTCCTCTGCAGTTGGGGTACCCTTGCAGTCTCCTGGGGACCTCTCCAGGATAGCATGGCCACCAAGATCCTACAAGGACAGATCAGAGGTCAGCAGGGTCAAGAGGGCAGCTTCAGATTTTCTGTCTCCCTCAGAGTCCTGGTGCTGGAGGGCAGCAAGGCCTTGTCCCAGATCTGAGGGGAGAGGAAGAGTCATGCTGGGGCTTTCCTTCTGAACCCCTGAACATCAGTCCCATGACCGTGTCTCCCCTCCCCCATTCCCTTGCTCCTGCTAATTGGCCCTCCTCCCCTAGCCCCACTTACTCTTCCCCAGCCCCACCTGATTGTACCTGGTTGCCCAACTTGAGGAGGGCAAGTGGGGGCAGCTTCTGCTGGGCCTGTTCACTCACTGGCTGTAGAAAGGAGGAAGTTGTTGGCCCTCCCCATAGGTCCCCGCTGCTTTGCCCAAGACATAGGTGAGACCCTCGGGCTCTTCCCCCAAACCCTCACTTTTGTGTACCTGCTGACTTGGGAGATCCATGGCGCTCACAGGGGAGAACTGTTGAGAGAAGGGTGAGGAGAGGCAGAGATGTCTCTCAGAGTCAACCCCTCCCTGGACTCAACATTCCTCACTTTCTACCCTTCTGGCCTCTCCCAAACTTGCCCCTGCCTGCAGCATCTTCTTCAACCCGACCTCTTCCAACCCAGACCTCAGCTCAGTCTCACCATGGAGCAGGGACCTTGCAGACAGGACAAGCTGAGTACCAGGAACCCCCAGAGCAGTGCCATGTTTCTGTATCCAGAACAGGAAGGTTAGTCCTGCTTCACACTCAAACACCAGGCAGCAGACTGTTCTCCACAGGCTCCCCAACCCCATCCAGCTACAGAACTTAGGCCCACACCCAAAACCTATTCGAGTGGTCCTTGGGAACTGGATCCTCATCCTGAGAGGTGGGATTTCCATGATTTTTTTTTCCCCACTCTGTAGTTTCTCCTTCAGCCTTCATTCTTTAGGTCTCGCATTGTGGATCAGACCTGGGTTCAAAGTTGGGCTCTGCTTCTTGCCACAGGACCTTTGGTTCTTCCCTGGATGCTTTTGGGCTTTACCTTGTTTTGTAAAATCACGGCAGAAGTCCTCCCTCCTCCCATGTAGAGTTTGAGGACCAAAATAAGAATCTCTGGAAACCCTGAGTAAGATGCCCGGGCCTCGGTGATCTGGATCTGAGAAGGCTTCCCACCCCAGAGAATCCATCTAGCCATTTCGTCTAGACTTTCTCAGGCTGCCCAGGTCCTACCCAAAGGCCCCAAGAGCTCAGCTTGAGTGGCAGGGCAGCCAGAAAGCTGCTTTGTTGACCCAATAGCAGAGCCCAATGAATGACTGACCCAGATACCTTTGGACTTACGGGAAACACAGGCCTCATCCCAACTCTGCCCCCAGTGCTGCTCCAGGGTGCTTTGGGGAAGCCAGGCTGGTGGAGGAGACTATGCAAGTCTCAGTCTAGGGCCTCCGATAAAGGCCTCCTCTCCTCACCCCTACCCAGGCCTTATCTCTGGGCCAGCTCTTTGGGGGGATCCTTCTGTTACCCCAGCCCCCACCATTATGTCCAAGAGCCTTCAGCCAGGGCCTCATCTCCAACCTGGGTATGTGATTCTTCCTGACAAGAACAGGCCTCCAGGTTTGGAAGTTCCGGAGGGACTTCTGCAGTTGCCTGGCCTTCTGCTCCCCACCACCCCGAGATGCTGTGAAGCTGTGGGCTCCCTGAATACAGTCAGCCAGATCCCTCGCCAAGGGGGCAGCCCCCCACCTCCTGTGCCGCCCGAGCAGGCTGGACTATCCCTCCATCCTACCTCTTCAGGCTTCCTGCCTCAGCACACGGTGTTCTCCTTGCTCCCCACTTGCTCCCCACGCTCTGCCTGGTGCAGCCAGCCCGGCCTAGCTCTCTCCTCCCACAGGACCTTTGCTCTTAGCCAACCCCCGTTCAGCTTGCTTTCTCTGCTGGTAAATATTGACCTGTACATCCGGTTAAACATTGATAAGGGGGCCAGAAGCCCCTTTCCCATCAGGGCTGCGAAGCCTATGACAGCCACCCAGAACATTGACTGAGTCTGGAGAAGGGGGTTACAGAAGCAGACGGTTGAGGAGGCTGGGCCTGGCCAGGCAAGAGGGTAGATGCAGGATGCTCAGGGGCCTTGCGAGCCTTCTAATGCTCCCTCAACATGAGGGTTATCCATGGTCAGTTAGGCTCGAGAGGCTGTGACCAGCCTAAGGGCACAGAACGGAGACCAGAGTCCCAGTCAGATTCCTGTTCCAAATTCCTGTCTTCCCACCACCACTAACACCACAGCTGCCCCAGGGAAGGGGAGGATGCAGGAGCCTGGAGCAAGCCCAGGATTCTGGTTGGCTGCCTTTCACCTGGGCCCCAAGGCAAGGGGGTGGAGAGGTGAGACTCAGCCAGAGGCAGGCCCTTCTAGGGTCCCACCTCTTCAGCAGCAACATTCACTTTCCCCACTTTCCCAAGGACTGGCAATCTGAAAATTTGCCTAAGGCCACCCAGACCAGAAACCCTGCATCCAAGGCAACCAGAGGATAATGGTTCCTTCTCTACCCTCTTGTTCTGCCCTTCACAACCCTGGAAACTACCAGGTCTTGGCTTTCCTGAGCCTACTGCCATCAAGATAAAGTGGCGGGCATGGTGATACAAACCTAGATATAATGTCAGCACTTGGAGGGGAGAGGTAAGGGAACTGGAAATACAAGGCCAGTGGTTTGATCTACAGAGACCCTGTAGCAAAAAAGAGCCGGGCATAGGGACTAGAGGAATGGTTCAGTGGTTGAGAGCACGGCTGCTCTTGCAGAGGACCCAGATTCAATTCTTAGTATCCATATTGTGGGTCATAACCATGCATTGACTTCAGTTCCAGGGACTCTGATGCCCTCTTCTGACCTCCACAGAGTCCAAACACACTGATGGTGCACATACGTATGTGTGGGCAAAACACTCATACACAGCAAAAAAAAAAAAAAAAAAAAAAAAGTCTTTCAAAAATAAAAACTGGGCTGGCCATGGCAGCACATGCCTTTAATCCCAGCACTCAAGAGGCAGAGGCAGGTGGTGGATCTCTGAGTTCAAGGCCAGCCTGATCTACAGTGAGAGTTCCAGGACAGTCAGGGCTGTTACACAGAGAAACCCTGTCTCAAAAAAGCAAACAAACAAAATAAATAAAATAGAAGCTAGGTCTGGTGTTCATGCCTAAAATCCCGGGACTTTGCTTCAGGCAGGAGGGTCATCCCAAGACCACGACTGGCCTAGACTACATGAGACCATCTCAAAAAAATCCAAGACATGCCATAAGCCAGACATGGTGGCTCACACCAGTAACCCCAGCTCCTTGGAAGCTGAGGCAGAATTACTTGAGCCTAACCTGGGTAAAAGAAAACACAACACAGCCTCACTCAGCTCCATGGCTCTTCCAAAGAATTTATTGATCATATTTACACGGATTGCAAACAGTGAGGGGGCAGTCAGGGGCACATCTCAGGCCTCTTCTCTGCTCCAAATGAGGACTCAAGAGATGTCGGGAGCTTCCCATCCTCTGGGAGGAGCCTGAGATGCAGAGATGATACCTGTGGCCCCTTCTCCCCAGGGTTGCTGGCCCCAGGGCTGCCTCCCTGGCTCAAGGCACAAACACTGTGGTTAGGGGTACCAAGGCAAGGCATGGATTCATTCCTGAACCAGCTGGGGTCATATAACTTCTTCCCTGGCCCTGCTCCCCTTTTCTGGTCCCACACTGAGAAGACCTGGCCAAGTAGATACTGAAACCAGACCAAGCCCTTAAACTCCTAGGTCATGGCCAGCCCTCCTGAGGCTGGAGTCCTGGTAACATCGGTACCCTGGTCAGGAAGATAGAGCTAGGGAGAGCTTGCTAGAAGTTGGCTGAGCAAGACCCATCTTCCTTCATTTCCTGATGCTTCCCTGCCCCCATGTGAATCCAGCAAGCAACGTCAGGGAGCAATGTGGATCACAATGCTTTTCCACATTCCCCTTCTTGCTGGTTAGGAGCAGTATCTCCCGAGTTTCATGAATGAAGCCACTTCATGGCCTTAGAGATTCAGGAGCTGCATGATCCCAGACGGCAGGCCATGTACATACCCAGAGCCTGGGGCTTGCCTAGAGGGAACTGCTGAGAGATTAAGAATGAGGAGTGGGACCTGAGGGGTGTCATCTCACCCCAGCCCTCAGCCAACTCCTACCTGGACCTATGCCAGGAGGCGGATGATGCCATTGTCTGAGCCCAGCAGGAGGTGGCGTTTCGTGGGCAGCAAGGCCAGGCTAGTGAGTGTGCCACGGAAGTTCTCGGAACTGAGCTTCGTGGTGGCCTGAGAGGGTGGTTCAAGCAGGGAACAGATGCCAATCTTGTTGGCCACAGTGCCAGTGACCACCTCGCTGCCGTACAGGTCGAAGGTGTGGATGGGATCAGACGCCGACTTGTAGTGGTGTGTCGGCTTCTGCTCCAGCTCCTTCCACACGGTCAAGGAATGGTCTGAAGAGGAGCTGACTAGCATGCTGCCCTCGATGGCCTGCAGAGAGTGGGAGGGGCAGACAGCTTCAAGAGGGGCCTGGGGAACCTGTCAACCTGCCAAACTCCGCCACCAGTCCAGAGTGCCTTTAATTTCAGCACTCACAAGGCAGACCTCTGTGAATTCAAAGTTAGCCTGGTCTACACTGGGATTCCCCAGGTCAGACAGAGTCTGGGAGATATATAGCGAGACCTTGTCTTCAAAAGAAAAATTAAATATGTTATTAATACAACCATCACTGGCTGGGCTAGATGGTTGACATGAATCTCACAAGCCCATAAATCCAACACCGGTCTACACAGCAAGCTCCAGGCCACCTAAGGGTTCAGAGTTAGACTTTGTCTTAAAACACAAAACAAATCAACCAAAAAAAGAAACAAAAACAAAAACAAAAAACCCATAACCACTACTCTCATTTAAGAAGATTCTACTCCAGGATAGCCAGGACTATACAGAGAAACTCTGTCTCAAAAAAAAAAAAAAAAGTATATATGGGGCTGGAAAGATGGCTCAGAGGTTAAGAGTATCTCCTAACTCTTGCAAATGACCGAGGTTCCGTTCCCAGCACCCGCTTGGTGGCTCCCAACCATCTGTAACTCCAGTTCCATGGAGATCTGACACTCACTTAGGACTTTTGCTAGCACTGGATGAAGGTAGTACATATACACACACTCCTATAAGCCAAGCAATGGTGGTGCACACCTTTAATCCCAGCACTCAGGATGTAGAGGCCAGCCTGGGCTATAAAGCGAGTTCCAGTAAAGTCACGGCTACACAGAGAAACACTGTCTCAAAAAAACTGAAAACTAAAAACAAAAAACAACTAACCAAACAAACAAAAACCCCACTTCTATACATAAAATATCTAGGCATGGTGGTGCACAACTTTAATTCCAGCACTTGGGAGGCAGAAACAGGGGGATCTCTCTGGGTTCAAGGCCAGCCTAGTCTACATAGTAAACTGTAGGACAGTCAGGGCTCTATAGAGAGATTCTGTCTCAAAATAAATAAATAAATAAAAATAAGTAAATCTTTTAAAAAATTAAAGAAAAAAATTCCAACAATTCTGTGCAGACACTGTGCAGACATTGCCCTATCTACCCTTCCCAACAACCTGTGAGGTACGTGCTGCCATTTCCTCTTTGAGCATTTACATTTGTATTTGTGTGTGTGTGTGTGTGTGTGTGTGTGTGTGTGCCACGTGAGGGCCTCCCGTGGAGGCCATAAGGGTGTTGAATCCCCTGGAGTTGGAGTTAGAGGCAGCTGAGTGGCCCAAGGCTTATGCTGAGAAGCAAACTCGGATCTTCTGAAAGAGCGCCTGGCGCCATCCTCACTTTACACGGGAAAACACTGAGGCTCAGAGAAGCCTCAAAGAGAATAGAGACTGATACCGGACGACCCCAGAACCATTTTGACATTTTCTTAGAATGTTGGAACTTAGGGACACTTGCAACCCAGAGTCCCCTGGGGTTCTGGATAGAGCTGAGGGCAGCCTACATTCCCCTGTAGCATGACCTTAGCCACCATCCATGTTGGGGAGGAGTTCCAGCTGCTTGGAGAAATCCTCCCACAAGCAGGCCCTATCACTCGCTTCCTGGAACTTTCTGAGTAGTCCCTGAGGCCTAGGATTGAATATAGAAGGCAGGAACATGATGCCCACGCCTGGGCCTGTTCCTGCCCCCATCAGGACAGCCCAGCAGGGGGCATGGACTCTGCTCAGTGGTCTCCAGGCAGTAAACAGCCTCCAGGCTGGGCTTTGTTTAACCTGAACTGGGTCACGGACAGGGCGCGACCCCTGATCCTCCAAGCAAGACAAATATGGACAAGGGTTACTCATTAGAACATCCCTGTGGAGCAGCAGGATCAGTTCTAGCCCTGGTTCCTGGCCTTAGCCTGCCTCCTATGCAGCTGGTTCCTGAGCTGGCCTACGAGGGCCACCTTCCCTGCCAATCAGATGTCCATGAGTAGGTACAGGGGATACGAGCATAAACCTGGCCTCACTCAGGTCAGGCTCTAAGCAGAAGTGAAGGGAGGGACCTAAGGCAGTCACCTTGATCTGTAGAATGTCCCCTTCATGGGCTGGCCAGCCTCGCAGAACCAGGCCCGTGCGGGTGTCCAGCAGCACCATGAAGCCCGAGGAGAAGCCAGCCACAACACTACGGCCACTGGGGCTGACTGCCAGGGCGCGAACCAGCCCAGGGTTCAGTCCTCCACCCAGTCGGAACTCATGCTGTAGACAGAGGGAGATTGGGCTCAATTGTCAGCCATCACCAGACCCATCCTACTTATGCCCATAAAGTTGGAGGCCTGACCCTCCCACTCCATCCATGGACAGGAAAGTCCCCGAACTCAGGTCCAGCACAGAGCCCCACCCACAGGGCTGCCATTGCAGTGTTCCTGCTGGAGTCCTCTGAGTTTCTTCCCTGACAGGCTCCTAGAGACCCCCGGCTAGGCACAGGGAACTGCACACCTCCTGACCTGCAAGCCGGGCTTCCTGCAGTCCACAAAGCGCAAGGTGGAGTCAGAGCTGGCCATGGTGATGCTGGTGTGGGGGGCAGGCATGACAGCTACAGCGGTCAGGGGCACCCGGCTGTCTGAAGGATCCACAGTGCGAAGGGTCTTCCCTGAAAGAGGACACAGTACATTTGGGGACCTATGACTACCAAAGAGCCCTGGCTACTTCAAGGCCCCTGACTCACCCCATGCCTGCATCCCATTCCCCAGTGACCCACAGAAAAATATGAACGATTTCAGGGCTTTCTCATCTTCCTGTTTCCATAGCCAAGCCAGGATCCCACCCCAAAGCGATTTCCCCTCTTCACACAGCATGCTCTCGCCAGCTGGTGCCGCCCGCCTGCCCTGGTGCTATCTGTTCCCTTCCTCTCCATTCACAGTTCTCTGTGCAATGACGGCAGGAGATGTTGCCCAAGCCCTTTGTGCATAGTCTTCTAACCAGAGTGCTTTTGGTTCTCAAAGGTGGGAAGTGGAGGCTCCCAGCAGTAAGTCGGGGGAGTGGATTCAAACTCAGGTTCCACAGTTGCTGAGGCCCAGTTGTTTCCATCTCACTCAACCTTCCCCTCCAAAATATGCCATTTCCCACTGGGCTCCCACCGCCAGCGGCCTGGCGGAAGCACAGTAAAGCAGCCGCAGAACAGGCCTCACCTGGGCCCGCTCACCTGTGAAGGGGTCCCAGACGTGCACAGCCCCATCACAGCTCACCACATACTGCGGGGCTTCAAGCTGGCCCGCGTAGAAAACACTCTTGCGGTGCTGGGCGTAAACGAGGCGGGGGGCTGTCTCACTGGTCCCATCCCCATAGTTGTACAGTGGCCAGAGGCGCACAGTACGGTCCTTGCTGCCACTCAGAAAGAAGTCCTCACTGCTCAGGGGAGCCACACATTTGACAGCCCCTGTGTGGCCTAGGAAACTCTGCAGGCGGATCTGGTGGAAGTGGAAGTGGGCATCCTGCTGGCTCACACCAATCTCATATTGCCAGTACGCCAGCCAGTTCCCACTCAAGCTGTGGGCACTCCGGGGCAGCTCCCGCTTCAGGGCATTGTCTTCACTCCTGCTGCTGAGGCCCCCACTCCCGACTCCAGAGATGGGGCCCAGTGGCCCGGGACTCTCAGGTTGAGAATCAGGGATCTGGATGCGATTTCCAACCAGGACACTCCCAAAGGTCCCTGAGTGGCCATCATCCAGGAGATAGCTCCCACTCTGAGGGTCCCATTCGGGGCTGGCACTGGGCACAGTGGGCTCCATGCTGGCTGGGTTTCGAGCGCTGGGGCTGATACTTTCCAGATACAACGCTGCCAGCTCCCCGACCAACTCATGGTTGGGAATGATCTTCCGGATGATGTCACCTGCATGGGAGTGGGAAAAGTCCTAAGATCAGGGAAGGCAGCAGGCAGCTGCTACCACCTACCCAAGGGCCGAAGGTACTAACTGGTCCACTATGGGCTATTTATTAAGTCCCTGTCTTTGAGCCTCAGTTTCCTTCATCGATACATAGACATAAGTGCTGTCTCTATAGAGACAGACACATATGCCCATACCAGCAATAGACACAGAACAATGACTAAGACAGATGTGCCCTTGGAGTTCAGGATTCCATAGGAGCATAACATATCCAACTGCAAGGTGCATCCTATTCAAAGTGAAACCAGTAGCGCGCCCATCCCGTAAGGGAGGCCACAAAAATGGCAGACTGTCCATTCCTTTGCAGATAGCTTCTGGAGACCATCATATTCCCTGTGTCCCCAGACGTGTATGGCTGACTCCTGAGCCTTTTGTGCCAAAAAAAAAAAAAAAAAAAAAAAGTTGAATTTCTTGGAAGTCACTGTCCTGGTTGGTTTTTGTTTTGTTTTGTGTCAGTGTGACACCAGGCACAGTCATCTGGGAATAGGAACCCTCAAACGAGAAAACTCCCTCACCAGACTGGCCTGTGGGAGCATTTTCTTGATTAACGATTGATGTGGGAAGGTCCAACTCACTATGGGTGGCTCCACCCCCAGGGCAGTGGTCCTGAGTTCTCTAAGAAAGCAAACAGCACAGGCCTTTAATCCCAGCATTTGGGAGGCAGAGGCAGGTGGATCTCTGTGAGTTCCAGGCCAGCCTGGTCTACAAAGCAAGTTCCAGGACAGACAGGGCTACACAGAGAAACCCTGTCTCAAACAAATAAACAAACAAAACAAAACAAAAAGCCAGGCTGAGCAAGCCCCGAGGAACAAGTCAGTGTTCTTCCACGGCTCCTGCTTCGGCTCCTGCCTTGAGTTCCTGCCCTGACTCCCCTCAATGACAGCATGTGACTTAAGAGCTGTAAGATGAAATAAACCCTTTCCTCCCCAAATTGCTTTTGGTTGTGATGGTCTATCGTGATGTTCAATAGAAACCCTAACTAAGGTAATCACCATGGAAATTGGGGTCTGAGGCCAAATCTATTTGCTGATTCTGAAAGCAATGTGCTTAAAATGTTCTGTGAGCTGGGGGTTGGTAGTATATGCCTGTCTGTAATCCCAGTACACAGGAGGCAAATGCAGAGGGATGATATGTACGAAGCTAGCCAGGACTACACAGTAAGATTTCATCTTTAAAAAATAAAAACAAGCTGGGTGGTGTTAGTGCACACCTTTAATCCCAGCACTCGAGAGGCAAAGGCAGGTGGATCTCTGTGAGTTAGAGGCCAGCCTGGTCTACAAAGTGAGTTCCAGGACAGCCAGGGCTGTTATACAGAGAAACCCTGTCTCAGAAAAAAAAAAAAAAAAAAAAAAGTTAGAGATGGCTCATCAGGGCATCAGGCAGAGGGCCCTGCTGTCAAGACTCAGCACTCGAGTTCAATCCGCAGAACCAATGGTGGAAGGAGAAAGTAACTCCCAACATTGTTCTCTTACTTCCACACACATCAAGGCATGCATGCACCTACACTCACATGCGTATTATACACACAAACAAAGTAATTTTTTAAGGAAAATGAAGAATCGTGAGCGGTGGCACATGCCTGTAACACCAGCAGTAGACAAGCAGAAGCAGAAGGATCCAGAGTTAGGGGTCAGCCTGGGCTAAATAAGACACTGTGTCAAAAAACAAAAACAAAAAACCAAAAAGGAACCCACTGCTGACTCTGGAAGTGAACGCATTGGGCCCGCCCCAGGGAAGAGATGTCACCAACGCTGTGCAAAGGAACGTGATGGGCAATACCCAACAGGCAGGAGAAGGGTACGTAGATTGTGTACGCCATTTCCAGGGTGAACACCTTCTGCAGCTCCTCCAGCAGGCTGGGGTCCACTAGCCGTCGATGCCCATCAGAGAAGGTGGCCTCTGGCAGCTGGCCCTCAGCACAGCCCTTAGGGTCCAGCTGCAGATCCTGCAGGCAGGAAGCCCGGGGAGTCAGCGAGCCCACAGCCCTTGCCTGGCCTGCCCAGCCCAGACGCTCTGCCTACCTGCTGCCGCAGCTCATGCAGATGAGAGAAGACCTGAAAGAAGGTGGCCACGGGCTCGCTGAGGTGCTGCTGAACCATCTCCTGTCCGATGCGCAAGCAGATGAGGGCGATGAGACTGACCGTCTTCACACACAGGACAGTCCGGGCCTGGGCCCCACTTGGGAACCTAGAAACAGAGCTCATGAGTTCCAGGCTCCTCCCTGAAGGGCCTGACCAGTCCACCAATAAAGGCTGTGAGGCTGATCAGTCCAAACCAGATAAGGAAATGGAGGCACAGGAAAACAGTGCCACTTACTCGGAGTTGGAGTTAGGATAGAACATGAGCTTTTTAAAAATGTATATGGGTGTTTTGCCTGCATGTGTCTGTTTCAATGCATGCAGTACCCACAGAGACCAGAAGAGGGTGTCAGATCCCCCAGAACTAGAGTTACAGATGGTTATGAGCCACCATGTGGGTGCTGGGAATCTAACCTGGGCCCCCTGGAAAAGTAGCCAGTACTCTTAAACCCTGAGCCATTCTTTCCAGCCCCCATTTGTTTTCCTGAGGTGCTGGAGCTCAAATGTAGCATTGCCTGCTGGGAAAGAGTCTTATCTCCAGCCACACCTACAACCCAGACCCAGGACTTTTTTTTTTTTTTTAAAGATAGAGTCTCACTAGATAGCCTTAGCTGGTCTGGAGTTCTCACTATGTACACCAGGCTGGCCTCAAACTCACAGAAATTTTCCCACCCCTGGGTGCTAGAATTAAAGGCCTGTGCCACCACACCCAGCATTGGCACCATGACTCTTAACCCTCAGGCAAGTATTATCTCCTTTCCCCTGAGCTTCCCAGCCCCTCCTGGGGATCCCTCAGTCAGGTGGCTGCTCCAGTGTCACCTACCCTGTGACAAGGGAGGTGAGGAAGCTGAGCACGGGCAACAGGACTTCATGGCTGATGCGGGGCAGAATGTCCATGAGGGTCGTGTCTGAGAGATACACGATGATCTTCTGAGTCAGTGTCACCGCCGCCAGCAGCCCCGCCTCCTTGCGGCTGTTCAGTCGGCTGGGGCTTGAGCTGCTCCCTGGGGCCACCTGGGACCACAGAGTAGATGAGGGCCAGGCCACCCCACAGACCTCCTGGAGTCTCAGAGATTGGGGGCCAGCCCTTGGGTCCTTAGCCTCCCCACCCCAGAACTGCCGAAGCAGCAACTGACCAGGTAGCTGATGTATGGCAGGTACTGGTAGGTGAGAACCGGTTCTCCATAGAGGTGGGCGATGTGGAGGAGACAGCTGAGTACAGGTCCTGACACTATGTCACCCAGGACTGGCCTCTTCTGGTAGATGTTGCCGGCACTCAGTGGGGGACTCTCGTCACTGCTGACTGTAAACTGCTGCCGAGTGGGCCCTGCCAAGGAAGGCCTTTGAAAAACTAGTGGAAGGCAGAAGGGAGGTCAGCCTTCTAAGACTTATGGGGCAACTTCTATTCATTCTAGACTGGGATCTTCCCCTCTCCCTGCCCAGGAAGTGATGTGAAAGGAATCTCCTAGAGAGGCTAAGGATGGGCAGAAGCCTGGGAGGAAAGCTGGTCTCCAGCACTAACTACAAGCCTTACCCACATAACAAGATGTCAGCAGGCGCAGCAAGTTCCGGGCCACATGGCGAGAGGCCACTGTGGGGCCAAGCTTGGCGGACAGCCAGCGGACCATCTTGCATGCCGTATCTGCAGGGCAGGAGTACTCCCTGAGCTCATCAGATAACTCAGCACCCCTACCACCCCACCCGCTACACCACACCCTGCTGGCTGTAGCTCCGCTAGGGAGCCTGACCGCAGGGCCATCCACTTAGCCATGGTAGAGGTTGACATGGGAACTGAAGGGAGGTCGTCCTTTCAGCAATGTTCCCAAGTCCCTGAATATAGGATTGTCCCTGGCTACCACCCCCCTGGCCTCTCTTCAGTAAGCCTTTCACGGCCTCTATGATGGAACCATGAGAGCCTCGGACACTAGCACACATGCCCTGTCTGGAACACTCTTCCCATTTCACACCTCGTATTGCCGGCTCCCATTCAATTTACACCTTGACCATTGCTTGCTTTTACTTCTTAATTGTTTTTCTGGTGCTAGAGATAAAACACCCAAGGCCTCACACATTCTAGGCAAGCGCTCCACCACTAATCTCCACCCCGAGTCCAACACATCCCTTTGAAGGACACCTTCCCTGGTGTCCAAAAGCTCAACCTAAGCCCCACTTTGCACCCACACACTAACACAGTACGCTGTATGGGACCATCTGGCTGCGGATGTGAGCGCCGCTTGTGCTGCTGTGGCACAGGAAACACGGAAGTGGGGAGCGGCTGACCAACATCTCCCAGGCCCGAGAACTCACCAAGGAGGATCTTCTGTTCTTTGCCTTCTGGCTGCTCTGTCAAGGGCTCCTCTTCCTCTCCTCTCTCTCTCCCATCACCAGGAGCCACGACCGTCTCCATGGACAACATTGTGTCAGACAGAGCGAGCTCAGATGCTCCCGTGACTTCATCTGACTCCTCTTCCTCCTCTAGGATCACACAGCCTTCCTCCTCCTCTTCCTCCTCAGAGCCCTCACTTTGCTTCAAGTCCTGGCTGCTGTCGCCTGACTTCAGGCTGTTCTTGTCCACAGGGGCACCCCCATCCTCCCCACCCCGCTCCTCGCCCTGCGAGGTCTCACTGGTGCTGCTCTTGTCACTCAGCTGGCCCAGGCTCATGGCTTCAGCTTCCTGGGGCTGTGGAGATTCGGCCACATAAAGTCCAGATTGGAAATCCTCTGTGTCTGGCAGGTCGGCCTGGTCATGGAAGCTGACGCCTGACCTGTAGTCTGGGAGTCCCAGTCCTGAGGAAGCAGCAGGTTCCCCATCCATCTGAATCTCCTCCCCAAAGGCACAGGAGCCAGGCCTGGACCCTGGGAGCTCACTTTCCTCATCCTCAGTGGTTCCAACCAGGCCTTTGCTCTCCTCCTGGGAAGCTTCCAGCCCAGCCAGTACCTGAAGGACATGGGGCAGCAGGTGAATGAGGAAGGCCTGCAAACCCAACCGCACCACCAACTGGGCCACAAAACAGTCGGTGTACAGGTAGAAGCGGCCATGCAGCCGGCAGGGGCTCTCATAGGCACCGATGAGGGGCTTCAGGAGGTACTTATTGGCATTTTTGGGGCCTAGGGCCTTGGCAACGGGTTCAAATAGGTACCAGGCTGTGTACACAGCCGTGTGCTCCTCAGACATGAGTGAGAGCACGAAAGGCAGCAGGATCTCCAAGCCCTCGGGAGTGATGTCACTCAGCACTGCGCCCAGTTGCTGCCACAGAGCAAACACCAGCTCCCGTCCCTGGGCCTCATCCTCCACGCGCCTCGCCTGATACAGCAGAATGAACCTGTGCAGTGCTGGGAAGTACGAAGGAAAGGGGACCACGGAGCTGAAGGGGCTGAGGAGCTGGGCTGGACTGGGTGGGGGCAATCCCTGGGAAACGGGCCTGTATTCAAACAGTGGGTCCAGCTTGCCCTTCTTCACCACCATGGGATTTTTGGGTCCACTCAGCTGAAGAAGTGTGTCCAGCACAGGCTGCAAAGACACGGGGACGTCCTTGGAGTGGCGTGTACAGAGACCCCGGACAGCCTCAAAGCGTACCCACAAAGGTGCATCAGGCTGCAGTGTGCGGACCCTGGTGGCAAACACCATCTCGGCCAACAGGACACCCAGCACCTGCATGTCTCGGTGGAAGAGGCGCTGTAGGTGTACAGGTGGCTGGACCCGAGGCTGTTCAGGTACCTCCAGCTGGCTCCCTAAGCCTTTAGCCAGGAAGTTACCCATCTTCTCCAGCTCTTCCAAGGCCTGGATGGGACTGAAGCCCTCAGGAAGAACAATCTTCCCCTCCTCACCCTCGCCAAGGTCCGACCCAGCAGCTTTACTTCTGCGTCCTGGTCGAGAGCCTGAGGTTGTGGAAAAAGACAACAGGCCAGGTGAGACTTGACTGGAGGAAGAGGCCAACTGGTCACCTGCTTTCCCAGGGAGGGAGATGGAATCCAGGGCTTCCGTAGCCTGCTCCAAGTCATCTTCCCCTGTCATGGGCCTGTCTCTAGTCCAGCCAGTCTCACATGGAGTGGCCTCTAAAACAAGCCTGCCTACCCCATTCATAAGCTGTCCTGGAACGTCCTCCTGACCTGTGGCCTCCTGAATGGACTGGACCAAGAGCCGGGGGATCAGTGGAGGCTCAGGAGCCAGGGCAGGAGCCCCAGCCAGGCGCTGGGGATGAGGCTGATCAAAGAGCTGTACTACACCATAGCTGGTCAAGTGGGTGTGGGCATCCACCAGGTGCAGACACACATTCTTCTCCTTCACAGCCTCTTTGCCCTGGAGTTTGTAGCCAAAGGTAAGGTCAATCCAATGGTGCAGGTCTTGAGACACCTCCCAGCTCTCCAGCAGCGCTCTATGGGCAGCCACAAACTCCTCGTTAGAACTGCACCAAGCCGGCACATCCAGGTCAGGCATGTCGGGGTGGATGGAGCAGAAGATGGAGGGGTCCGTGTAGAACTCAGGGATGCACTCATCAGGTGTCCAGGTCTGCATCCGCTCCATGGTGGCAGGATACTCGTGGGGCTCCCACTGTGCTCGGACATGTCCACAGAGGACCGAGCGGGGTGTGCGCCGAGCCTTGTATACATAGTACGTGATGTCGGAGAGCACGTCGGAGATGTGATGGGGAACGTGAGGAGGCTCCCCAGCTCCTGCACCGCCTGCTACAAACGCCTGCCTTGTCATCTCATAGGTGAAGTCCAATTGCTTATCTCCCTTGTTGAGTCGGAACTTAGACTTACGAAGGTCTCTGAAGCGCCCATAGGGCGTGGTAAAGTCCACCACCCAGGGCAGCACTGGGTGATAGTTGGGATCCCCGTGTCGGCGACCTGCCAACCTATTCAGCTGCATGAGGTAGTGGAAGTTGCTGATTCGGCCGTGGACCCAGTCTAACACAAGGCCCTTGAGTTCCTTCTGGCAGGTGGGGCACGCAGGTCTCCCTGCCTCCTCTTTTTCAGATTTAACACCTGTCCGGTTTTTCTCTACAGAGACCTCCTGGCTCTCATCCTCAGAAGGCATCTCATAAGCACTCAGGTCCAACCGGAGCTCACCGCACAGCTTCTCGTCCACAGCAATGTGGTGCAAAGACAAGGCCCCACAGGCCAGCCCTTGGCGGTGACAGGCATCCATAGCCCTGAGGACACGGAAGAGAATGAAAAGCACCTTGGCTTGGCTGTTGGTCAGCTTGGCAGGGCTGAAGGTAACTACGTCATGCAGGGAGAACTGTACATAAGGGTGTACCACATACAGCATCTCGGGTGACTCCAGCAGGGCCTCAGCTCGCAAAAGGCTAGGGCAGGCAGGGCTGCCCCGAGAGGTGCAGGGCCCATCTCTGACATTTGACGGACACTGAGTGGATTCACCCACTGGCAGTAAGACGCATCCATAGACCCTCTGTAGAGCCTGTCTTATAGAGTCTAGGGCGGGTACAGCTGAGGGGGCAGGGCTATGGCTATAGGGCTGCCCATAAGTATGGTATGCATGGCGCCACAGGTTCCGGTAATTCTGGGCAGCCACCTCCTGCATGAAACGAGTGAGAGTCTCAGGGCTACAGGACCCCTCCTCAAAGGGCAGGACTCCGCCCAGCGGGTAGGACAGTCTCCGCTTCCGCAGCCCGTGCACCTCTACCCGCGTCCAGCCCGGGGGCAGCCTCTGTACCGAGCGTTGAAGTAGAGTTCTGACTTCCGCTTCACCCAGGCCCTCGGCCCGGGGACAGGGTCCCAGGCGGCGTTCGCGGAGACTAGCCAGCCAACGCGCGGGCACTAGGGCCACCACGTGGGTGCCCCCCGGCGCCGGGGCTAGCTGCCGGGCATCGATGTTCAGGTCTCTCTCCACACTTCGGAGCAGCTCCTCCATGTCAGGTCCTGGGGATGGAGACCAGCCCTCTGATCCTGTTGTAAGAACCACTTTCCGCCCTCTGCTCCCCTGGGCCATCTGGTCCTGGCCCCCTGGGGGCAGCGCGAGGCTGAGCCTGGCCACGGCCCTCCTCGCAGTGGCTTCCGGGGTGCCAGGCCTGGAAGGTTGGGATGGGCGAGGAGCGTGAGCTGGGGTGCAGATGCCTGGGCGAACCGGCGACAAAAGAGAGAAGGCCTGAGGATCCTCTTACCCCTCTGCAGGGTCCTACGCTTCAGGTCGCAGCAGGGCGGGGAGCGCTGAGCTCCAGAGCTGAGCGCCACCGTGACGGGTCAGCTGATGCGGGTCATGTGATCTCCCAGACACGGAAACAACCGCACGTGTCTCCAAAGGGCCCAGAGAGACCCCGCCTCCTGCTCCCGCCCCCACCCCTGCGGACCAGCCAAGGCGAAGGCATTCTCTCTTCTGCTGTTCTTTTGGGGCTTCGTCCCAGCCTCGCTTGTTTCTGGGGCCACCTGGGCAATCCAGCCGCCCTTAGGTGCAGAGGAAGACCATCCTGAACAGGGCATCAGACCTTTTTCCCCTTTCCCATTTCTCTTGCAGGCCATGAGATGCTGATCTAGTGAGGCTCATCTTGGAAATGCTAGCCTTTAGCCAACTGTCAGCTCTGGTAGTCTCAGAACCAGACATGTACCCTCTCAGCGTTCCCATGCTACTCCGCAAAACAAGGAGTTTAATTTTCCAAAGCACTTGGTTAGTAACTTGCCACTTGGCCTTCACAACATCCTGGGAAGTAGGGAAGTGGCCCAGGCACAGAGACCTGGTGTTCTTTAAAACGAAATTCTCCTGAGACTTCCTGTTGAAACTGTAGGCTTACAGATGCTACTATGGCTCTAGGCAGGGTGCCACACAGAACAAGGAACAGAAACCAGAGAGCCTACGCTCAAACTGCGTAGAACCAAAGGTCTTGGTTCTGGCTCATGTATAGGCCAGGCCAGCAATAAAACCACTTTGTGTGTGCTCTGGCACATTCGTGTGTGTGTGTGTGTGTGTGTGTGTACGCACGTGTGTGCGTGTGTATTGAGTCTAAGAGTTTGGTGCTGAGGTTTTGGCCTTTAAAAGCACTTAAGAAGCCTTTGTATGTTCCAGCACATTCGTGTGTGTGTGTGTGTGTATGTGTGTGTTGAGTTTTCTAAGACTTTGGTGCTGAGGCTCAGGCCTTTAAAAGCACTTAAGAAGACAGGCAGTCAGGCAAAAGTTGGGTGCACGGGAGTGGGGGGTGGATGTAAGGGGAGATGGGTAGAGAGAATGGAGAAGGGGAGGATTCGGGAGAGCTTGGGGGAATGGGATGGAGGAAGGGTGAATATGGGAGCAGGGAAGTAAGTATCTTAATTAAGGGAGTCATTTTAGGGTTTGCAAGAGACTTGACTCTAGAGGGGTTCCCAGGTCCAATGAGAGGTCCCCAGATTGTTCCCTGTGCAGCAGAGGAGAGGGTGTCTGAACTGGCCTTGTCCCATAGCCACACTGATGAATATCTTGCATATCACCATAGAACCTTCATCTGGCGATGGATGGAGATGGAGACAGAGACCCACATTGGAGCACTGGACTGAGCTCCCAGGGTCCAGGTGGGGAGCAAAAGGAGAGAGAGCGTGAGCCGGGAGGACAGGACCGCGAGGGGTGCGTCCACCCACTGAGACGGTGGGACTGATCTAGTGGGGACTCACCAGGGCCAGCTGGACTGGGAGTGATGGAGCATGTGATCAAACTGGACCCTCTGAGTGTGGCTGTCAGTGGGCGCTGACTGAGAAGCCAAGGACGGTGGCACTGGGTTTTGATTCTACTGCATGGACTGACTTTGTGGGAGCCTGGTTTGTTTGGATGCTCACCTTTATAGACCTGGATGGAGGAGGGAGGGACCTGGACTTCCCACGGGACAGGGAACCCTGACTGCTCTTGGGACCAGAGAGAGAGGGGGAGTTGGGGAGGGGGAGGGAAAGGGGAGGCGGGGAGGAGGTGGAAATTTTTAATAAATAAATAAATAAATAAATAAGAAAACAGGCAGTGGTGGTAAATGCCTTTAATATCAGCACTGGAGAGGCAGAGACAGGCCGATGTCTGTGAGTTCGAGGTCAGCCTGGTCTACAGAACTAATTCTAGGACAGTCAAGACTGCATAAAGAAACACTTCAGCTCCAGAGGTTCTGACACCCTCTCCTGGCTTCCACAAGAACTCAAACACCTATACATAAAAATAAATCAGTTTTAAAAATTAAAATCCAGGGGGGCTGGAGAGATGGCTCAGAGGTTAAGAGCATTGCCTGCTCTTCCAAAGGTCCTGAGTTCAATTCCCAGCAACCACATGGTGGCTCACAACCATCTGTAATGGGGTCTGGTGCCCTCTTCTGGCCTGCAGGCATATACACACAGACAGAATATTGTATACATTATAAATAAATAAATATTAAAAAAATTAAAATCCAGGTGTGGTGGCAGACCCCTTTATTCTCAGCATTTGAAAGGCAGAGACAAGTAGATCTCTGTGAATTTGAGACCAGCTTGGTCTATAGAGTGAAAAACAAGCAAAGACTACATAGTGAGACCTGTCTCAAATAAGACAGATCAGGCAGAAGGTCATTGCAAGTTCAAAGCCAATGTAGTTAAGACTTTCAGCACCCCCAGGACTACACAACAAGACCTAACTCGAAAAAGGAAGGGGGAGAGAAGGAAGAAAGGAGAAAGACTGCCCAGAGAAAGCACATCCGTGGTTTAGATATGACAGATACTATCTGTTTCTTCTTCAAAGGCTGCTGGAGCCCCAGATGTGCTTGGTCACATGACCTTATATGTAGTAACTTCCCCATTTATGGAGTGTTTACCAGGAGGTAGCCACTTGCCAAGAGTTTTACATAGCTCATTTAATTCTCTCTCTCTCCCTAGTTTGTGTGCTTTTGTTTTTTACTATGTGTGAGGGTGCATGTGTGGATGTGGACGGCTGCAGGTGTGCCTTGGTACACAGGTAGAGGTCAGAGGGCAACTTTGGAAAGTCAGTTCTTTCCTTACACCGTGGGATTAGGGGATCAAACTTGGGCCATCGGGCTTTGTGTAGCAAACTCTAGCCTGATGGACCATTTCACCAACTCACATTCAGGGAATCTTTGGAGGTTAAGAGTGCAAGCACATGCCATCACATCCAGCGTGCCACTGCAGTTTTAGAAAGCTATCAGATCTGTTGTGTGGCTCAAACCTGCAGTCCCAGTACAGGAGACAGAAGCAAGTTCAAGGTTGGCCTGGTTTGCACACTGAGTTTTAGGACAGCCAGGACCACCTCATCACACTATGTCTCAAAACGTCAAACCAGAACAAAACAGGAAATATTTTCATAACTAATTTAGGATGGGGAAGTTAACCAACCACCTTTAGTAAACTTGTCAAAGATCACATAAGAAAAACTCAAGACAGGACCTAAAGCCAGGCCAATTAATTTTCAAACCAGTGCTTCGAGTCAGCATGCTGACGCACACCTGTAATCCCAGCATTTGGGAGGTGGAGGTGGGAGGACCAGAACTTCAAAGTCATCCTAACTGCAGGGAGTTTGAGGACCAACCTGGGCTACATGATACCCTACCTGAAAAAAGAAATACATTTATCATCTTTTGCTTCCTGACTACAGATCTAGTGTTAATGGTTGTTTTAAGTTGCTGCTGTCAGGACTTCCCTACCATGAGGGGCCTGCACTGCATCAAGTGTTCCAGGCTCGCCTTAAACAGCGATGTGGAGGAGGATGACCTGCCTGCTCCTGTCAAGTGCTGGGGTTGCAGTTAGCTCCCTGGTTGAGCAGCGTGACTACTTCAGTGACTTTAACAAAACTGCGAATGAATCCCAAAATGACTTCAGACGCTGTCTGGTGTCTCTCCAAAGTCTCCTCTCCTTTCCATTTGCCCAGCTATGAAACACGGTCCCACAAGGCCTGTGAGTGGCACTCCATCCAGAGACAGAATGATTATTTGAGTCAATGTCCCCCCCAAAATCAGGCATTTGAACATTGCTCCCAGTTGGTGGTGGTGTTTGAAGGGGTGACAAAGAGGTGTGGTCTTGCTGGCAGAAACACATCACTGTGGGCAGGCAGGCTTGAGGGTTTGCCTCATTACCCGTTTGTTCTCTCTGCTGCTGTGCCTCTTGGCTTCCAGATTCTGCCTGCCTGGCAGGATGAACTCCTTTCTCTGGAACCAGAAATAAACATGCTTTCTTTACCCTTTTCTTCCTCTTTTTTTTTTCTTTTTTTCTTTTTAAGACAGGGTCTCTCTACATAACCCTGGCTGTCCTAGAACTCACTATGTAGACCAGGCTAACCTCAAACTTACTGGGCTCTGTCTGCCTCTGCTTCCTGAGTGCTGGGATCAAAGGTGTGTGCTACCATACCTGGCTAAACTCTCTTTCTGGAGCTGTCTTTGGTCGGGGTGCCTTAACACAGCAACAGAAAAATAACTAATACAGAGGAGATGTCCTCGGTGATGAGACAAGACAAAGAAAAAGGAATATTAGGCTGCTTGTCCGACCATCCCTACAACCTCACATTGGCCTGTGAGGATCTCAGGTTATGTACCCATGATAAGGACTCTCACTCTAAAAGGGGCCTGAGTTGAACTGTCAAGAGATTACTTGGTATTTGTTCTATAGTATGACTGAGTGGGTGGGTTTTCAAACACCATACTGACCAAGGCATGGTTACTCTGGGTGTATTGTACTGCCTGCACCTCTCGCCACTCTTGAGGGCTCTAATGCAACTCCGTGAACGCTCAAGGAGAGCCACATGAGACACAGGAAACAACCTACAAATCTTTGCAGCAGGACAAGCCTGGAACTCTCAGTGGTTCACTGCTTAGGCCACTCCCATGCCTAAATTTATGTCCCTGCCAAGTGAAGTTAAGGACCAAACAGACGGCTCAGTGCTAAGAGCATTGAGGGCTCTTCAGAGAACGACAGTTTAATTCCTAGCACCACATGGCGGCTAACACTGTCTATAGCTCCGGCTCTATCTGATGTCCTCTTCTGATCTCCATGGGCACTGCACATACATGGTGCAAAGACATACCTGCAGGCAAAAGACCCACACACATAAAATAAAAATAAATACAACTTTTTGAAAAATTCTAAAAATAAAACAAAATGAAGTTAGTGGGGGAAAAGTTTTGTTTTACTTCAAGAAAACTATAAATGTTAGGGGCTAGAGGGATGGCGCAGTGGCAGGGGTTACTTGTTACTCTTACAGAAGACCTGGGTTCCTGGCGCCCAGCTGGGCAGTCCACAGTCATTTGTAACTCTTTCAGGGGATCTGGCACCTCCTTCTGGCTGGCCCTCTATGGGTCCCAGGCACTCACATGGTACACATACATGTATGCAATCAAAATATTCACATACATAGAAAGAACATTTTAAAAAAGAAAGAGAACCAGGCACAGTGGTGCTTGCCTTTACTCCCGGCACTGTAGAGGCAGAGGCAGAGGCAGAGGCAGGAGAATCTTTGTGAGTTCCATGCCAGCCTGGTCTACGTAGAAGGTTCCAGGATAGCCAGGATGACATAATGAGACCTTGTCTCAGAAAGGGAGAGAAAGAAAGAAAATATGTACAAAATCAAGCTTATATTCTCTATAAAATAATTGATCAATTAAACTAGTGTTCTGTACTTGGACATTACTGTTTTTCTGTTGAGAAACAAGATGACCCATAAAAATTCTCTATCTTCAGGTTAGATATGAGAGCCTGAAACCAAAGGACAGAGAGATTTTTGTTCATTTGTTTTTTGCTTACTCTCCCATCCCTCCCCAACATACATAGTAGGTGTGGGTCCCAGGAAAGAATCTTTTTTTAAAAAAAAATCAGAATCTTGATATGTATCCAAGGTGAGTCTTCGATTCAAGATCCTTCAGCCTTCTCTCTGTCTGTCTGTCTCTTTCTCTTCCCCTCCCCTTCTCTTTCTGTCTCTCATGATTTATTTTTACTTACTATGAGTTGGTGTTTTTCCTGTATGTTTATCCATGTGAATATGTTGGATCTCCTGGAACTGGAGTTACAGATAGTTGTGAGTTGCCATGTGGGTGCTGGAAACTGAACTCCAGGTCGTCTGGAAGAACAGTCAGTGCTCCTAACCACTAAGTCATCTCTCCAGCCCCTAATCTTTTTTTTTTTTTTTTTTGTGGAGGGGCAGGGTTTAAGACAGGGTTTCTCTGTGTAGCCCTGGTTGGCCTGGAACTCATACTGTAGACCAGTCCGGCCTCAAACAGAGATCTGCCTGCCTCTGCCAAGTGCTGGGATTAAAGGCAAGCACCGCCGCCACCTCTCAAGTCCTGGGGTAATAAGTGTACCTTATTACTACCCTCTGGGAGGGCCCATTTTGATGATCCATAGGTTGTGCCTTGGTAACAACAGAACTGGATCCAAAAGGTCTTTGCTCTGGTCTCAGTTTGTCCAAATAGAACAAAAACTTTTCTCTAAGTCTGTGTGCCCTGCCCTCTAGTGGTGTTGGCTGTATACTACAATAGTGATCCTGAATGTAAAGTTACTTCTTGTTCTAAGTCCTTTCAAGGCTAGGACCTGCACTTGCCCTTATCTGAACTTTAGAAAACTTCTTGGCTTTGTTATCTTGGGGGTTGAACCCAAGGTTTTGTGCGTGCTAGCCGAGCAAGTGCTCCACTGACTTTAAGGTGCTCTTCTTACTCAGTATAGAAAGAGACCCTGGAACCTGAACTTTTGTCAAGCACGCTGGGTAGCTCTGATGCTCAGATAGTCAAGGTACATCTTGAAAAGTAAGGCTTTGGGGTTCAGGGAGGTATAACTCTGTGCCAGATGGTGAGCTCTGCATGAATAAAGTCCCACCATGACATTTACTGATAATAATTAAAATAAGGCTCTGTAATTGTCCTCCCTCACCTGTTCTCTCCTGAATTGCCATTCAAGCACCCTTGGGCTTTGGGGAATATGGGGCTGAGAATTAGTTACTCCCTTTGCCTACCTCAATACCATGTTTCCAGAAGTACCCGTTTTGGCTAGTCACTGGGGGAAACGGCAGCTGCCTGTGGGCCACCAGCCCATGCCAAGTGAGGCCAGCAAGAAAGAAGCTGGCAGTAAGTGTGCCAACTGTGGGTCTGGTGGTATTGTACTAAGTGATTTCAAACATTTTCTTCTTAAAACCTTACACGAAACCATACTTTATTATTTACACTGTTTTGTAGATGAAGGAAGCTTTGCTACGCTCACTGCTAGTCAGCACTGGAATTTGAATGTTTGTGTGATTCAGTTCTTCTCAGCAAGGGTCAATCTGGACTCCCCAGAGGAAAATTGGGGACATTTCTGTTAGTTATAACTGCGATTGGGATTGTGTGCTACTGGCCTCTAGGATAGAGGCCAGGGTAGTGCTGACCTTCCTACTGAGCACAAGGCAGCCATCTACATAAGAAATTATCTGGCTCAACATATCAATAGTACTAAGGTTGAGAAATCTCAACTTGAAACTGTGTGCTTGGCCTTGAGGTGGGTGAGAGGAGGTTAGAGAGTGGAATAAAATGCAGAAGGGCGATTACAGGGGTCTTGACTGAGGAGGGAATGGGACTCTTATGCTAGGGATAATGGAGAATAGGGCAGCTTGTTGAGACTCCTCTTTCTTCCAAGCTTGGCGAGAGCCCTACTCAATTTCCCCCAACCCTGCCAAGTCAGTCCTGGGACTTCACACTAAGTTTGTCCTGGAGTGACCCTGACTCCCAGCACAGAGCTGGGGCAACATATTTACCTGGGTCTTCCTGTAGGAATTCCCAGAAGACAACCCTGGCTTCCAGGACTGGTGTGTTCCACCTGCAGTACCTGAGCTAACAAAATGTTGGCACGTTTCCAGAGGGAGGGGGTGAGCTAAAAGTAAAAGATACGTGGCACCTAAGAAGTTAGAAGTGGAGTAAGCCGGCCAAGGCAAGAGGTAGCCGATCAGCTACCAGACCTAGGAAGAGAAAGAGCAACTGAAACAGCGAGTTAGGGGCAGCTGGCACAGGAAACAGGGTTCTGATCCACCAGGCTTGCTTTCCACAACCTTTCCTTTTCCCTAGGCTTGAGCTCAGTTTCCCTGTAGCATCCCCAGGAGCCCACTGGAGCTCCGTACCAGGCTCCCCAAAAGTGGCCTCACCAAACTCTGACAAGAAATATCTCTGGTTCCAATCTCCTCCGAACTCTGAAAAACTAAGATGTTGGGGGAGGTGGCAATCCTGGAGTGATAGAGACAAGATCAGGAAAGTATAACGCCCCCACACCCATGATTGGGGTTCCATTTCCTTCCCTGTCCACCCATGGTGGGGGGGTCAGAGAAAAGGAGATGGAGAAGGACAGGCGAGAAGGAGGGGGAGGATGTGGTTAAGGCTGATGCTCCCCTGGGGTCGAACAATCAGCTGTTACTAGGGCGGAAGACAGGAAGTCTCCTTAAAGGCACAATGTCCTGAACGAAGAGTTGAGGAGTTTGAAGGAGCTAGCAATCACCTAGTGGAGCCCATACTTAACGCAGGAACTACCTCAGCTCCCCTCTCATTTGTCCGCCTCAGTTGCCCGTCCCCTCAATTTGGAGATGATGCAAAAGTCATGAACCCCAAGCCAGAAGTTTCTCTTTGGGGGTGAGGAGGGAGTGATGAGGTGGTCCCAGGCTTGTCTCTTTAAATAAGCAATTCACCAGCTTTTGCCAAGTCATTGGGTTCATTTCAGTTTTTGCCCATCCCCCGCTCTTCAGACTCTGATTGGCCCCTGGGGAAGCAGCAGCCTCTTCATTGGTCTCCACCTTTGAAATCACTTCCCTAAAGTAGGCCTGAGTCAGTGAAGCGCTTTGGAGGGTGGGACTGACTAGGTGTTAATTAGAGGATGGGGTTTCTGGCTGGTATTTCTTTGCCACAGATCGTCCTCTAATCTCTAAACAGAAGCCTTCTCTCTAAAGTGAGGGCTGTGCTATAAATCCTTTGTTAGGAAGCTGCCCCTTGAGAAGCCGTGGGCTGTTCGGTGATCAGGACTAGACAGATTCCTTTTACTAGACCCACGAAGGTTACACTAGCTCCCCAGCGAAGACTGGGGCTGTGCGGGTGACAGTCGTCCCTATATCCCGAAGCCCTAGTGAGTTCGGTTGCATCGATGGCTGACTTCCATCTTCAGCTCTGCCCACTCCTGTTGATTCGCGAGCTCCACCTTTCTTTAACTTAGGCCTTCTGTGGAGGCTGGTGATTCAGTTCTGAGGTTGTCTAAAAGAAATTCCAAGAAGGAGGGGCTTTAGCCCTTTAAGGACTTCCCCGCGACCGATTCAGAGATCAGTTTAAAAATGCCAACTCACAGAGCGCGCTGCATTCTGGGAAGCCGAGTGTCACCGTAAAGAACTTCATTGACCAAGATGCACTGCAAAAGCACACGCCTTCACTTCCTTCTGCTCTTTAAACTGTGGCTTGACGTAGAACTGGTCTAAGCAAGTGGCCTAGGCCGAGGGCTAGCCACACCTTTTCAGCTATTGGCCAGCTGGTGAGTTGTTGGGCGTGGCTTAGAGCAGTTCCTCCGGTCGAGGGGGTGGCCTCCTTGCCAATCAGAGCCCAGACGCCGGGAGGGGCGGGAGTAAGCAGAGGTGCTGGCGCCCCCCGAGTGGGTGTGGTCACGTTGCCCAGCAGTAGGCGGTGATTGGCCCTGGGAGATGCCTTCGTAGTTCGTGCGTCACCACGCCGCCAGCTGATCGGAGACTGGAGCCGGTGTGTGCTGGGCGCTGGGAAGAGACAGAGCGGTCGGCCGTACCGAGAGGACGCAGTGATTTTGCTCCCCTGTCCTCAGCAACCCCCACACCCAGCATCAGGTGGGTGTGATCTAGGGGCCCGGTCATTCCGGGGGAAATCGCGGTAACAGGGTAATGGGGGAAAGTAGGGTCCTGGCGACCACACCCTGCCCTTCTGGGGGAGGGGAGAGGGGGCGGCGGGGACGGGGACCCTCCCAGGAGAGGGGCCTGGACTGGCCCGAGTAGTGTGTCTGGACGTTTAAAGAGAGGGTCCCGGACAGGAATCATGGCAGAAGGTCTGGAGAGGTAATTGGGGGAAGAAGATAAGAGGCCGGAGGGCTGGGGGCGTCTAACCCCGACGGCCTCAGGTTTGAGGATCCGGGAGCTGACCATTTAGCCTGGGGAGATTCTGCGGGAGCGACTGGTGTGGAGGTGCACTGCCTCTACCGGCGCTGACTGGGGCAGGACTAGTTCAAGTCCCTGGCAGGGAAGGGGTCGCTGGGCGGGCCAGCCCCTCCTCTCGTTCCCTCCCGGGGATGTTATGTAAGGGGGGAGGGGAAGGGAGTAGGGGGCGGCGGTGCGGAGGCCTTATGCAACCCAAAGGTTAGGGTTTCACCGTGGTTGGGCGGAGGTTGGGGGGGGCGGACAGGAGGAGGGCCTGGAAACTCTACCCGCACCCCCACCCCAGTCTAACTGGCCGTCTTGGACAGAGAGAAGGTCACCTTTGCACCTCCCCCCAGTATGTCCGGTGGTGAGGCCCCTAGCCCCGGCTTGGCCATGACCGCCTGGGAAGCCGGCTGGCTGGGTGGGGCGCCTGGGTTAGTCATCGCTGGGCTCCCTCTCTCCCCACCTCCTGGCCAACTCTTGGCCCCTCCCCACAGCCTCCGGCGAGGCTAACGTCCCCACCTCCCTCTGGCCCTAGTTTCAGCCTCCAACTCATTTGGCCTGTCATCCTGGCTGTCAGAGTAGACTAGAAGCTGTCATGGTGCCAGAGGGTTGATGGAGCAGCTGGTCAGAGGGTCAGTGCCCTGGGCCCACCCCGCCCGGCAGCCAAGGGCACCTGCTTGGCACAAACTCTCAGCAGCCAATGAACCCTGTAGCTGAACAGAGCCATCTCGGGCAGAGAAGAGTGGACAGAAACTGATCACCTAGGAGAAGGCAGATACCACAAAGTTTATGCTTCCCAAGAGGCTTTTGGAATTTGAAAATCTCCCACCCCAATGAAATCTTTCCACCCCATGAATATAGAAATCCCAAGGCAAAATCTCCTTGGCCCCTCATCTGGCAATGGCCATGCCCTTGGACTGCCTGTGCAGAACCACCCTCTCCAGCTCAGCCCTTTAGCCTGCCACGCCCCCAGCCCCCTCCCTGAGCCATGCTGCAGGGCCCCGGCTTTTCCTGCTGATTCATGCGTTGGAACTGTGGGGGCGGGGCTTGGAACTTGGAACAAAGTTCAGACGCGGAGGGGCCGGCAGACAGCCTGGAATTCATACCAGATGTACCCGGAATGTGCAAGCGGAATGCCTGGCATCTCAGAGTCCTGAGGAAGCTGCCCAGCCACCCTGCCCATGCCTCCCTCCCCTCCTGCCGGTGGTCAGCTGTCCTCTCCCTCATACTCCTCAGAGCCCCTGCTGACCTTCCAAACTTAGCCCTCCTCCCCATTCTCACCCTCCACAAACCCTCCTTTCAGCTGAATTCACTATAGGAACAAATCAGTCGAGCTGATTACAGAACTCACAGCTCTGGACAAAAAGTACAATTTTTCGTTTGAGACCTGGGTTCTAGACTTTGCCCTTTGAATGCTGAAGATGCTGGAGTCCTCAGTCGGTTGCCAGGGGTTGCTAGTGCCTGTAAAACCGGGCAAGACAAGTGCTTCTCACTCAAGAGCCCCCCATTAGAAGGTATCCATTAGAAGGTATTGAAAGTCAACTAGAGCTAGTGGGTCACTGTCGCTGCTACCCAGCCCTATTCCAAGCTTTCCTGTTTTTCCTCCCTTCCATTTAGGAACCTGTGCCTCCCACACCCTCACCTGGCTGAGCCGCAGTAGTTCTTCAGTGGCAAGCTTTATGTCCTGACCCAGCTAAAGCTGCCAGTTGAAGAACTGTTGCCCTCTGCCCCTGGCTTCGAGGAGGAAGAGGAGGAGCGGCTTCTTTGCCTATCATCTGGAAGGTGACAGAACTGGGGTTGGGAAGGGCTCACTGCTGGGGTTATGGTTTTAGGGAAGGGAAACTCTGGTGCTCTGGGGAGCCCTTACCCACACTGGCCCAGCAAAAGGTTCAGGTTAAAGTCCCTGACTAAATCGGGGACTAGGTGGCTCCACCTCCCCATGTTACTTGATCTTTGTGTCAATGGGAAGAAACAGAAGGAAAATCTGTCTACCTGTCTAACAAGACTTCCTCATAGGCCTGCCTTTCTTATCTCTCCCCACCCCCCAACTTTCCCTTCACACAAGCTCCAAAAGGAAATGTATTCTCGGGAAAAGTGACACCAAAATTCTGATCTAAATAGTCAGTTGTGCGTTTACCTGTCTCTGTGCTTTTTAGATTGGTCCAGATTTTGGTTTTAGGAGTACTTACCTCTATGGGAGTCTTACACCTGTCTCCTCCTCCTCCTGTGCAATGGGGAATCCCATAGATGAGTAGGCGGGAGGGCATCCGAAGTCCACCTGTGCTGACTCAGAGCCTAGGCTCCTCTCTTCCTGTGGGTGGAAACAAAACAGCTCCTCATCCTAATTTGTCCCTCCTCCACGCCCTGACTAACCCAGCTCTCAGGATTGGGGTGGAGGGAAAGGTTAGAGTTAAGACCAATGCAAGGAGCTAGTGGGAGGCTAGACCTATGCTGGCTGCTCATCATACAGGGGTGACCCAAGGTTTCCGCTCCACTCAAAGACAGACCGCAGCTCCTGATTGGGTCCTAGCAACTGCTGTCATTTATTTCCTGCCTTTGCTTTCCAGGATAGTAAGACTCAGCTCAGTGCTGTGCAGCCATCAGGAGAAGCAGGTTCGAGTCCCTCCTGCTGCCGCTAGCCCTGATGCAGTCTCATGCTTGGGCTTGGGCTCTGTTTGTGGTTCACCTTTGGCCTAGTCTCCCTAGCAGAAGATGAGTTCAGGGGCTACAGGAAGCTCTTTGTTCTGTTTGGCAGGAGGAGGAGTTCTAGCCCAGTCTCCAGTTCTGAGAAACTGAAAGTCATAGGGGAGACTAGATCATATAACCCAACCCTGCTGCAGACTGAGCTGAGGGGTAGGACGGGTGAGGGACCGCAGCAGAGGGGGTGGGGAGGCCGAGTCTGCTCATACCCTGCAACAAAGCCTGCTCTGTCCCTCGACATGGCTTTCTTCCCCTCCTCACTTCACTGGTCACAGTGTGTCCCTCCAGCACTGGCTTCATGGCTCTGCTATCTTCATCCAACATGGAGCCTCAGAGGTGAGGAAGGGCAGCCTGGAAACAGAGGCAGGCAGAAGACCAGTGAAGGACCTGGCCTGGAGCCACAAAGGCCTATCCCGGACATTGGTCAGAGGGGCCCAGAGAAGCCTGGAGAACACCAGGGAAGAGAACAGCCAACCTCAGTGAAAGACAAGCTTACCTCCATCTCCTCTCCAGACCTACCTCCCTTGGAGACGAAGAGCCATAATGAAGTATGGTCCCAACTCTTCTCTACCCTGCAGTTTCTATATAAGCAACCTCAAGAAGCATGAGCCACCTCTGAAAGGAAATACATAGCAAATTCAAAGACGGATTCAAATGTGTAACACTATGAAAAAACATATTTTGGGCTGAGGCTGTAGCTCAGTTGGTAGAATGTTTGCTTAACATGCCTAAAGCCTTGGTTCTGTCTTCTGCATTGCCTAAAACTGGGCTTGGTGGCACAGGCCTGTAATCCCAGTCACTGGAGGTAATGGCAAGAGGATCCTACGGTCAAGGCCAGACTGCCACACAAAGAGTTCCGAGCCAGCCAGGATTACCTGAGACAAAAAGAGTCTTTGTTAGTAATTAAAAGAAGGCAGACCTGGCTAAACACATTTTCCCCTGATCATGGTAGACAAATGAAAACTGGAAGAAACTCCTGTGCATTGTGGGTAGTGGTATCAAACACTGGAAGAGATGTCTTTTGGCCTTGTAATTTTGTGGTTAAGAACTGTATCTTAAAATCAGGACTTGGTTATAAAATGTTCATCTAAGGGTTGCAATAGAGAAAAATAGAAAACTACTGCGTATTTGGAAATCCATTCCTTTTCTGCTATAATGAAAATTTGCAGGAGGGGATTGCTTAAGTGAGTTATATTCATCCCGATGGTGGAGTAATGCACGGCCATCCAAAGTCATGTAGAAGAAAAATTGACTGGAATGAAAAATGCTCTTTGAATATTAAAAAATTATTAAAAGTGTGAGTTTTGTGACCTTAATTCTGTTTTTAAACAATCTGTCTTTAAAATATAAGTGCATACTTGTAATACATAGATTAAGAAACGTCTAAAAGTAGACCCAAACATTAAGAGTGGTATTTTCGGATGGTGGGATAGAGCAATTGTGAATTTTCCCCTTGTTTTTTCTCATTCTATATTTTCTATATTAATTGTATATTGCTTTTATATGTTAAATAAATTGCAAAAGATAAATGTAAGTTTTAAGTTTTTACTCTTCTGTGTGTATGAGCGTTTTGCCGGCTTGCATGTATGTGCACCCTTCTCATGCCTGGTGCCTCCAGAGGCCAGCAGAGGGCTTAGAATCTCTTGGACCTGGAGTTAGACTGCTGTGAGCTACCACGTGGGTGGTGGGAATCAAACATGGGTCCTCTGCAAGAGCAGCCACAAATCTCTTCTCTCCCCTCTATGTAATTTTTTAAAAGATTTATTTTATGTGCCTGTGGGGGGTTATGGGCACCTGAGTGTGGGTGTCTGCAGAGCCAGAAGAGGGCATGACAGCTCCAGAGCTGGAGTTACATGCTGTTATGAGCCCTCTGATACGGATGCTGGGTCCTCTAGAAGAGCTGCAGATGTTCCCAGCCACTAGAGCCCTCTCTCCAACTCCTCGATGTAGTTTTTTTCAAGAATTGGGTGTAGGAGGATGGGTTGTATCTAGTGCCCTGGTGAAAATGTTTGCTTGGGATACCTACTGTTTCTTGAACGTGTGTGGGGGTGGGGTGGGTGCTGGGAATCACACCCGGGGCCTTCCCTGTACAAGCACACTGAAGTCAGCCCTGTGAGCTTCATTCTTTAGTTCTCTGATCCACCCACTCGCTCTGCATGCAGGAAGCGTTCCTCCGACTTCTGGCTGTCAGCCAGCTAAGGAGGTGTGGCTCAGAGTAAGAAAGAAGGAAAACTCTCCAAACCAGTCACTCTTCAGGGAATTCAGGGGTGGAGAGGATGTTCCTCTTAAGGCCAAACGGGTCTAGTGTTGCTACCGCGGGTGTTGATCTCCTTTGAGTCGGCCTTTTTCTTGAGGCTTGGGGAGGGGAGGAGAATAGTATATGGTAGGGATTCCCTGTGTCTCTCCTGCCTAGTAAAGATCCTCAGCGTCTGGGGGCAGAAACCTGGGAAGGGATCCCCCAATGGACTGCTCCAAAACAGGACACTCCCGTTTGGGGAGTACTATGTAAGGGAATTACAGATGGGCAGAGGACACCTCTGCCTAATTGGCCATGCTCTCAGGTAAAGGTGAGGTGGTGCAAGGTTTGGGCCCTCAGGGCTTGGGTGCCCTGCCCTTCTACCTTCACGACTGGGTAAGGATGACCAGTAGGTGAGAGAAGAGGAAAACAGAGCAGGTGAAAGTTAGTGGGCGGAGCCCCAAACCTGTCAGGTAAGGCTAGATAAATCGCTTTCTGGAACTCTGAGGGGTTTGGAGACTCGTGGCGTTGGAAAAGACTTCTAGTGTTGTGCAGGAAGGCCTCTGAGCTGGGTTGTCGAACTTGATGCGTGGGAGCCCCCAAACCGCAATCCCCCAAACAGGGGTAGGGCGCCATCGCTTTTATGGCTCCACGGGTGGTGGCCCCACAGCTGCACCAATCACTTGCCCAGCCGAGAGAGAGGGGCGTGGACAAGCTAGGGAAAGTTACAACAGGTTGGAAAGGCAAGGCAGGCTAGGGAGACCCTGGCAACAGCCAGATCCCGACTCCGCCGGGGTGCCCTTCGAGGTCTCGGACACCAGGCACGGGGATCAAAGACAAAAACTGAAGCCTAGCTGACCTGCTAGACCATGGCATCCTGGGAACTCCTTGTGGTTGGTGCCTCCTTCGCGGCATTTCGGGGGCTGCACTGGGGACTGCAGCTGCTGCCCACCCCGGAAACTGCTCGAGACCATTGGATGTGGCGGAACATTTTCGTTTCGCTGATGCACAGCCTTCTCTCTGGAGCAGGGGCGCTGGTCGGGTGCGGAACTTGGGGACTGAGGAAGCACTGAGGGGCGGAGATGGAGATGGAAGCGTGGAAGGCTGAGGTTGGAATACTGAGTGGGTACCTTTTAGAATAGATGTGAGGTCTTAAAGGCTGGAGCTGGGTTGGGTTGCGGACAGGTGAGAGTACCGAGGGAAGAATGGTTCTAGATCTTGGAGAAATTAACCCTAGCTCCCTCATCTTCCCCAGGCTATGGCTGTATCCTCAGATGGTCATCGACCCGATTCATGGCCACCCATCGTGGGCAGTGGTCCTAGTAGCAGTGTCAGTGGGTGAGTGTACAGACAGGCTGGGCCCAGGAAGGCGGTGCTGGAACAGGAACCCTGGTCCCTCCCCCGCTCTGGAATGGAGCCCATATTGGTGGAGGTTTGCTGAGGGGGATTAAGGACCTGAGGAAAGTGGTACTTAAGACTCTTCTCTAGGCCCTGCTCTGAGCTAGGACCCTAATAATCCTCTCCCATGCCCACAGGTTATTTCCTGGCGGATGGAGTTGACATGCTGTGGAATCAGAACTTGGCCCAGGCCTGGGACCTTCTCTGTCACCATTTGGTGGTGAGACACTGAAGGGAGAGGCCAGACAGAAAGGAAGCACTCCCAAGTTTAGAACCCAGCCCCTCTTCAGCCTTCTGTCCTCTGACTTTCCCATAAAGTCCCCTGTAAACCTATCTTCCCAGTCTTGGACTGAACTGGAAGGAGGTTTTGAATGCTAGCCACAGTTTGGAGTCTGGGCACTACAGAAGAAGTTTGGATCCCCACAAACATCCAGCTGGTCATGAAAACACTGATGCAGAGTGTTGCTGAGAGGGGAGTCATGGTATAGGATGTGGGGAGGAGGCAGAAAAAGCCAGGATTGAAAGCTAGGGTGTGCTGTGTGAACAGTCTAGGTTCAGGGTGAGTTAGCCTCTGGGCAAAGGCATGGGTCAGCAGGAAAGTCAGGTTTGGAGGGAGTCCTCTAAAATGCTTTTGTGTCCTCAGTGAAAGGATGAGGGTGACGATCCCGGGACTCAATGGGCACAAGTCACTCGAAGGTCTGACTTTGAACCTTGTCCCCAGGTAGTGAGCTGCCTCAGCACTGCGGTTCTGTCTGGCCACTTTGTGGGCTTCGCTGTGGTATCTCTCCTTCTGGAGCTGAACTCCATCTGTTTGCATCTGCGGAAACTTCTGCTACTTTCCCATAAGGCCTCATCTTTGGCCTTCAGAGTAATCAGCTGGGCCACCCTGACCACGCTGGCCCTCTTCCGCCTTCTACCTCTAGGATGGATGAGTCTGTGGTTGTTTCGGCAGCGCTACCGGGTGTCTGTTGCTCTGGTCATCCTTGGTGGAACTGGGCTGGTCATTGTGGGATCCATGAGCATCTCATTGGGTATCCGCATTCTGATCAGGGATGTCTTGCAGTCTCGACCCCACCCGTTTATCTCTGTGCACAAGGAGACCAAGGCATATGATGGAGAGACAGTCACCAGGAATAATTCCACTCTCAGTCTGAAAAACTAGAGAAGTGGAGGTTTCCTCTTCAGTCAGCCCTGAGACTGGGGCCAGGAAGAGGAGATGGTAGCCTTCGCTGTATAGTCTACTGTGTAGCAAGGCCCAGACTGTAATATCAGTATCTCAAGACCTTTTCCAGATGACTCACTTCTCTCCGCTTCCCAAGACCCAAGAAGGTTTCATGGAAACCTAAATTACTGCTCACTGAATTCCTTTGCTCCAGCGTAAGACCTGGGATAGGAGGTTCTTCAGGAATCAGAGAATCCTGGCATGGAGGGCGCAGGCCAAAGGCAGAGAAACCTCATTTATGATCAAATTCTGACAGTGAGATAAGAGCACAAGAAACATTATCTGTTGCCAGGAAGGATGCACGTGGCAGTTACCAGTGACTGCAATTGTTGCTGATACCTCCGATCTTCTAGGTCAGACTGCAAGTATTGGGATTGTATTCAGCCCTACTCTACTGCAAATAGCTTTTCTAATGCTTGTGTACCTTCTGATCAAAAGAGATAGAATTCTTAGATGAACATGGTCTGTCTCCTAAAGCAGGACAGAAGCCAGAAACCACAGAAAAGGCTCAAGTGCCCGGTGTGATCACCCAGCACTAAACTTTTCAAGGCACTGGGCTGCCTGAGCACTGAGGCAGAGGCACAGGAGGGGAGAGGAGCCCCCTCCTCCCTCCAGAGAGGCAGCATAGCTGACTGACCCTTTCCTGGAGTCTTTTTTCTTTTTTTTCTTTTTGTTGTTGTTGTTTTGTTTTTCTAGACAGGGTTTCTCTGTAGCTTTGGAGCCTGTCCTGGAACTCCCTCTGTAGACAAGGCTGGTCTCGAACTCGCAAAGATCTGCCTGCCTCTGCCTCCTGTGTGCTGGGATTAAAGGCATGCGCCACCACTGCCCGGCTCTTTCCTGGAGTCTTTTGAAGGCTCTCTCCTCTCTGTCTCTGCAGCAAGTCTCCCATTGTGGGTCACCTCCATTTCCAGGTTACAGGGACTGTAGAGTACTGTTGTACTGAACAGTATGGGAGAGAGTGATAACCTTTGATCATCCACAAAAAAAAAAAAAAAAAAAAAAAAAAAAAACCAGGAGCAAAAAACAAGAAGCAGGAGGGGCTTTTAAAAAGTGCTGCTAAGATCAGGTGTGGGTGATGTTTGAACTTAATCTTAGCACTCAGGAGGCAGAGGCAGGAGATTTCTGTGAGTTGGAGGCTAGCCTGGTCTACAGAGTGAGCTCCAGGACAGCCAAGGCTACACAAAGAAGCACTGTCTCAAAAAACGAAAAACGAAAACCATAAAAAAGTGATGCTAAGAAGTGAAGGGAGAGAAAGGCAAAGAGGATGAGGGAGACAGATGTGCACATGTGCACAGATATGTCTCGGTAGAAGAGAGAAAGATTAAACCCCATAGGGAAGCCAGGCAGAGGGAGCTTGAGCGCAGGGAAGAGCAAAGCTTCAGCAGACATATTGAGAAAGGCTGTTACAGAGGCTAAGAGGAACCCAAATCATAGTGTTAATGAAATGGTCACAAAGAAAGCAGGAAAAAGCCAAGTGGCAGTGGCACATGCCTTTAATCCCAGCACTCGGGAGGCAGAGGCAGGTGGATCTCTGTGAGTTTGAGGCCAGCCTGGTCTATAAGAGCTAGTTCTAGGACAGGCTCCAAAGCTACAGAGAAACCCTGTCTAGAAAAACAAAACAACAACAAAGAAAAAGAAAGAAAGAAAGAAAGAAAGAAAGAAAGAAAGAAAGAAAGAAAAAGAAAAAAAAGAAAAGCAAGCAAGCAGGAAAACCAGAAATAAAGTGGGACAGAAAGGAACCCCAAGAGAGGAAGGCCTAGATAGTCTAGGCATCAGGACCCTAAAAGCAGACTCAGGAGAAATGGGGGTGACAGTGGCAAATGGAGAGAGTAACAGAGGGGACTGGGAAGCAGGGACAGAGGCGGGGGAGGGTTTGCCGTATAGAACCAGGAAGCGTGTTGAGCTGGAGATAGGCAGCTGCAATGAGATGCAGACAGGCTGGCAGAGACTGGTGGACCTGCAGTGAGACAGGACAAGGCAGGACCGAGGAGTATCCCAGGAGTGGGGGCAGCATGTAAAACAGCTAGGTAACGTCCAAAAGAAACAAAGAAAAGGGGGAACAAAGGAATAGAGAGAGAGGAAAAGACAAAAAAAGAATGAGAAGCAAAGAGAGAGAATGTTGCACGAGATCTCCATTACAGTCAGAAAAACAGGAGCAAAGCAGAGAAAAACAAGCAAAGACTGGAATCCGGCAAGGTGGCATGCACTGATAATGATAGCACTTAGAAATGACAAGCAGGATGATCAGGAGTTCAAGGCCAACCTGGGCTACGTGAAACCCTATCTCAACAAACAAACCAAAGGAAAAAAAAGAAAAAAATCGGACATGGCAGCTGCAGCATTACCAAGCATTCATGAGGTCTTAGGTTCAATGCCCAACACAAAGAACTTTTCTTTTTTAATGTAGGATTTGGCAGGAGCTTTGTTTATTGATATGGGTCTGGTCACCAGGATAATACCATGGCCAGGTGAAGCCTTCCTCAAGACTGACTCCATGCTTGCAATAGACTCTGTCTGCCAGCAGAGGGGAGGAGTTTCAGTGGGGAGAGGATATGAATAAATTGCTATGCAAATGATTTCATTAGTCTGTTGTGAATGTGATTGCTTTGAGTCATTTCTCTTGGCTCCAGTGGTATCCTGGTTTGCAATATCATGTGGGTTGTGGAGGCTTTGACTTGAGACAGTTTCCTGTTACAGATTTCTCTGCCTCCCCCCTCCCCCGCCTCTGTTTGTTTGTTTTGTGTGTTTTGTTGTTGCTATTGTTGGTGGTGGTGTTTTGTGTGTGTGTGTGTGTGTGTGTGTGTGTGTGTGTGTGTTGGAAGTCGGCTTTATGTAATGGAGGCTGGCACTGAACTTTTCTTGATCCTCCTGCCTCTGCCTCCTAGGACGAGGCCTGTGAGTATGGGAGTGTGTCACCAGACCAGGCCAGGCTACTGGGCTAGCACATTCTCTCTATGACTACAGATAGCTGAAGTGTTATAAGATCCTCTATGATCAGAAAACAAACCTAGGGGCCATGGCGAGGTCTCAGAAGATAACGATACTTGCTGATAGGCCTGATAACCTGAGTTTTTGTTATTGTCTTTTTTTTTTTTTTTTAAATAGCTCTGGCTGGCCTGGAACTCACAGAGGTCCACCTGACTCTGCCTCCCAAGTGCTAGGATCAAAGGTGTACATCACCACACTTGGTCTAGCAACCTGAGTCTGATCCTCAGGATGCACATGACGGAAGGATAGAATAGACTGTCACAAACTCTCCTCTGACTTCCACTGTGGCGTGAGGCTCCCTTCCCCAAAGGGGAAAAAACAAAACAAAGCAAAACAAAAACAAATGTAAGAATAAAAAAAATAAAGAAAAGAAAATAGCAAACCCAGGTTCTGTGTGATGGCTCAGCAAGTAAGAGTGTTTTCTACCAAAGCTGACCACCTGGTGAAGGGGGAGAACAGCCTCCCTTAGGCTACCCTTTGACTTCTACCGGCATGCCATACACATGTTACCTACACAGACACACCACCAAGAAGTAAAGAAATACGTTAAGAAATGTAAGGACATTTTTTTTATTAATTTTTTTTTTCCGGTGAGAAAGGGTTTTCCTGTGAAACAGTTTTGGCTATTCTGGAACTCACTTTGTAGACCAGGCTGGCCTCGAACTCACAGAGATCCACCTGTCTCTGCCTCCCAAGTACTGGGATTAAAGGCGAGCACCAGCACGGCCCAGCTAAAAATTATTTTTATTTTTAATTTTTTTCACAGTCCATAGAGGCTTTTTATTTATGTTTTACATCTCTAGAAAAAGAATCCCAGGATTTTCCCTCCTGTGTGTTTTCGTCTTGCCTCTTCACGGTCCGTGATCCAGCTGATGTTGTCAGTACAATGAAGCCAAACTGACAGGATGGGAGCAGATTGTTCTGCCATTTTTCTAGGTCTGAGTTGCACATCAAATCTAGGGCTTATCACTCCACACTTGTTCAACCTGCCTGTGAGGTTCACGACGACCTTCCCAGCTCTGTGGTCATCGATGATTTCAAATTCGCCAATGTAACCGTGCTTCACCATCACGGTTGGGAACCGAACGATGACTTTGGAGCAGGGCCTGATGAGGACCTGGCGTTTGCCTCTCTTCTCTGCACTGTTGATGCTCTTGAGAGTATCAGCCAGGACATTCATGCGCACCATGGTGGCGGTGCGGAAAAATGGCCAAAAGAGTTAAAAATTATTTTTTTTAAAGAAATACTTTCTTTTTTTTTTAGATTTATTTACTTATTTTTATTATGTATACAACATTCTGCCTCCATGCATGCCCATGCGCCAGAAGAGGGCGCCAGATCTCATTTCAGATGGTTGTGAGCCACCATGTGCTTGCTGGGAATTGAACTCAGGACCTCTGGAAGAGCATCCTGTGCTCTTAACCACTGAGCCATCTCTCCAGCCCTAAAAATTATTTTTAAAAGAACAAATCCAACCAAGTCTGAGGACACACACTTGTAATCCTAGACCTTGGGAGGGTGAGACAGGAGAATGAGGAGTTCAAGGCTAGCCTCAGGTATGTGGTACATTCAGTACCAGCCTGGGCTACAGAAGAACAGAGAGGAGAGGAGAGAGACAGAGAAAGGGGAAGACACACACACACACACACACACACAGAGAGAGAGAGAGAGAGAGAGAGAGAGAGAGAGAGAGAGAGAGAACGGTCAGTGGAGACTCTGGGATAATGAAACTCAAGGGGCAAAGCCCTCTGATTTACTTAAGTGGACGTGAGTGGATGAGAGTAGCGAGGAAGACACTCATGACAAAGATCAATCAATTCAGACAAATTACCTCCGAAACGTCATTTCCACATCAGGATGTTTTGGTTTGAAAGTCAGCCAGACCAACTCAGTGACTATTGATTTCTGCACTTTTCAAGACTGCAGTCTCTGTCTAGGGTGGCGTCGCTTCAGCTTTCCTCTGCAGACATGCCTGCCGCTGAAGTCGCATTGTCGAGCAGGGCCTGCCTCTGATATGGTAGAGCACCGCACACACCTGCAGGGTCTGGACAGGGATGCCGCTTTCAGGCTCAGGGAGTCTTTCTACAGAGATAAGAGTACAAGTCACGTGTGGTTAGAGCACAGCTGAAGGGTGCCTAGCAAGGGCTCCCTGTCTACCACCACCAAAACCACAAACCTTGGGATAACGTCTGATTCACCCGGGAATGAGTACATGTATTTATGATGTAGCCCTGACTGTTCTGAAATGCACAATATAGACCAGGATGGCCTCAAATCTCAGAGATCCATTTGCCTTTGCTTCTCAAGAGCTAGTGTTAGAGGCGTGAGTCACCATGCTTGGCTCACGATTTAGTTTGATTTTATGTGCATGAGTGATAGCCCGCATGTATTTATTTGCATCATGTGTGTGCCTGGTACCCACAGAGGCCAAGAGAGGGTGTTGTTTGGATCCCCTTGGAAATGAAGTCACAAACAACTGTAATCAGTCCAGGGAGGGTGCTGGGAATGAAATTCGGTCCGCGTGCAAGATTAGAATTGCTGTTGAGCGATGTCTCCAGCCTTAGATTCCTCAGTTACTCTGTGCCCTAGCAGGCACAGCTGCTCCTGCCCAGGAGAACTTCTTTGTCTCCTTGACCTTCACTGGCCAATTGTGTCAGTCCTGGTGGCTGAGAGACTAGCAGATCCCAAGTTCAGGCAGTGCCAGAGGAGGACGGATAAGCCCTTGGTGCTGGACTGCCACGAACTCACCTGCTTGCTTTAGCCGCTTGTCTGAGCATGCTTTGCCCCACCTCCCGCCCACCCTTCCCCTAAATCTAAATCTTTGCCCAAGCTAAATGTAGCCCCTCCCCATAGTAATCCAAGTGATTAATGGGACCCTAGGGAGATGGGAGAGAGAAATTTGCACAGCCTAAGGTAGCTGCACTAGTACTTCATTGCTGTATATTGAATCTTAAAAATTTACGCCAGGCGGTGGTGGTGCTCACATTTAAACCCTGCACTCAGGAGGCAGAGGCAGGCGGATCTCTGTGAGTTCGAGGCCAGCCTGGTCTACAAGAGCTAGTTCCAGGACAGGCTCCAAAGCTACAGAGAAACCCTGTCTCGAAAAACCAATAATAAAATAAAGAGGCAGGCAGATCTCTGTGTGTTTGAGGTCAGCCTGGTCTACATAGCAAGTTCCAGGACAGCCAGGACTACACAGAGAACCAGAAGAAAAAAAAAAAGGTTATTGTTTCCTTTGCTGTACGGCACCTTTTATTTTCACGTAGTTCCGTCTGTTGATGATGGTTAGTTCCTATGCTGTGGGTGTTTTCTTCAAAAAGTTCTTGCATACACCAGTATCTTGAAAGGTATCCCTCATGTTTTCTTCTAGAAGTTTCAGTGCTTCAAGTTGTAAATTAAGGCTTTTGATCCTCTTTGAATTGGTTTTTTAAAAATATTTACAAACTGTCAAGCGTAACTATCCATACTGTGATCTAAGGAAGCAGCGTCATTTTATTTTGTCATTCCGAGTGTTCTCCTTCTAACAAATATTTATAAAGAACCCACCATGTCCCAAGCAAACAGGGTGAGATGTAATAACAATGAGTAAATGAGCCAGATCCCTGGCCTCAGGAGCCCACAGCCAGTATTTTGTTAAACTGGGCAACTGGGAGTCATTCAGAGGATAGAACAAGAATGATGGATATAGAGCCAGGTGATGCAAAGGACCAGTAGCCTGGGAAGGGACGGACTACATACAGAGGTAGACTTATTGCATCCTGATATCTAAGGAGCCCTCAGAACCTCACTCAGTACCTTTCCACCCAAGACTGCATCCTTTCCAGCATCTTCCAGGCTGTGCCTAGCAACTACCACAAGCTCACTTTGTGAGTTAGCAGCATAGGCCTCCTTCTCTAGCTGTCCCACTCCTGTAGACACATGTGCAGTTAATCACCAGTTTAGAATGGCTCTCACATCCCCTCCTCTTTTTCCATCTCTGCTATCCCATCCTCATTTGAATAACCATCAGTTCCGCCCTGGATGACAATGGCAGCCTTATAGATATTCTCCTCACAGTCTGTGATTGTTAGAAAGTCAATCTATCATGTCTTTCCCTG